>NC_058416.1:79041715-79113725 GCF_002201575.2 Neomonachus schauinslandi
ACACACACACACACACACACACACACACACACACACACAGCAGCCTTGAGGTGCAGTGTTTGCAGACGAATATGGGAAGCACTGTGTCATCAGTTATGTCCAAAACTAGTCTCCGTTCGCCTCGGACTAGTTTGGCCAAGCGTCTCGTTTGAAAACTTTCATCTAATTGGATTTTGAAAGGCTGGCTTCATGTTGTCTCTGCCAGAACCTCATGACAGATCTCATTATAAGTGCATTTACACAGCAAAATTGTTTTATCGTGAAAACCAGCATTAATACCGTTCGTTGCTAAATCAGTTTTACATTTTCTAATATCTACTTAAAGTCTTGTCCTAATTTTTAAATGTCTCAGTCTTTCTTAACATGTTGAGTCAAGCGTTCATGTTCTAGGCTTTCTTCTACCATCAGAAGGGGAAATGCTGTTTCCCTTACTCCATATTCCAAGTAAATAAAATTGGATTACCAGCAGCTTTTTAATTTAGAGGTATCCTGTGGCCATAATAATCAAGATGTAGCTCTTCCGTTTTTCTGGGTTTTTTTGGAGGAAAGGAGAGAATGTTCACCTAGACGAAATGCAGAATTTGGCTATGTGACGGTTTATTTCTGGAGATGTCAACAGTTGGTATTGCATGTGTTCTTTTGTCTTGCAAGCTTCCTTTGAGCCAGCCCTGGCCTAAACTAGAATCTTCACAGCAACCCTCTAAAGCAGGGCCAGGTAGTCAACACTTTCGCGGGCCTCGTAAGGTCACATGTTCTTTGTTTTCAAGAACATAGAAGACCTTCTCAGCTCGAGGGCTGTAAAGAAACAGGCCGTGGGGCTGGGTCTGGCCCGTGGGCCACAGTCTGCCGACCCCTGCCAAGGTGTAGGCCCGCCAGCATCCCCCCGTCCAGCCGGGCAGTCGGGAGTGCACAGCTGGTGGGACGCCCGGGTATCTGACCTCCGAGCTCCAGCTCTTGACAACCACACTACCGCCAACTTTAGCAACTACCTCGCACTGGTTTGATCTCTTGCCTTGCAGCCACTTTAACTTCTAAACGTTTCGGTTCTGACAACTTAGAATCTTGAGAGGAAAGGACGTTCCTTCGGTGAATAAAATTCTGTGCAATTATAGAATAAATGTATTATGGCCATTTAGCGATGATTGTATTAGGGTGATGCTAGTTCTGTAATAAATAGACCCAAAAATGTCCTGTGGCTCAAACACAAAAGAACTTTCTTGCTCACTACCACGGGGCAGGGGAATGGGTTGGCGGGGGGGAGGGGGGTTTTCCGTCTGTCTGCTGGAAGCTTTGTGGCCCTGAAGGGGAGTGAGCAAGAAGGGACACGTCTGGGAGGGTTCGATGCGCAGAGGCTGAGGGGGCGGCCCTTGGCACTGCCACTCGCATTTCGCAAAGGAGGCTGGGAATGAAGACACGGAAACACGTGGCCAGTCCACTCTGGGTGTGTTCTCCCCACAGTGGGATGTGCCGCCTCCCCAGGGAGACAGCCTCGGTGAGGTCAGGCTGTCTGTGATGGCCGACATTGCCCTTGTCAGTGGCTCAGTCCAGAAACGTATTGTTTGCTCCTGCCACCGCATGGCCCCCACAGGTCCCACTGCTAGCCACTGTCCGCAGTCCCCGCAGCAGATGACCACGGGAGGGAAGGGGAGGACGCCTCAGGCCAAGCCACATCTGTCCCTACTGCCTCGGTCACCAGACAAGGCACAGACCCACAGCCTGACTCCAGAGGAGGTTGGGAAATGGCCTCCCGTGTGCCCAGGAGGAAAAGGAAAGGTTTGGGGACTCTGCCTGATCTGTGCCTCTCACCCCAAGCCTCGCCTACCCACTTCCTGCATCCTGCCCAGGGTCAGTCCAGCGTGGCTCCTTGGGGACCAGCCCCATGAACTAGAAGTTTTGACCCCCTCCCCCCAGTACCCATTCAGTGGGGATGCAGAGGCCAGGCAGCAGCAGTAGGAACTCCCACCGGGGAAAAAACAAAACGAAGGAGACACACTCACAAGCCGCTGTGCTCCCAGGGACGAGATCCTGCTGGGCAGGCACCCGGAAGACATTCCCCATCCCCACCCCCGTCCTGGTGGGTGGGGAGAGGTGGCTGCGCCCACCCTGCCCTCTGGACCCAGCCCTCCCTGGTCACCCCACTAGTGCGGGTTGGGGGTGCATCGTCCCTGGGAGCTGGGCAACTTGCAGCGGGTGCTTCCTGCCTGTGCAGGGTTTGGGGGCCAGCCCCAAGCTTGTGAATCCTCTGGCAACAATTCCCTCAGACACTTAGCAGGCTACTAACCTATCTGTGCCTAGGATCGTAGCCAAAGTTCTTTTCCAGAACTTCACGGGTCTGCTTTATTTCCTTGCGGCTCTGCCCCGTGCCTGTCTCCACCACCGCCCCCCCCCCCGCCCCCCTCTGACTTAACGATGGCCACTCTAGTCTGATACTCGCCAAAACTGAGTCCAGCTGCTTAACGGGCCCGCGTTGCTCAAAGTGATTCTCGTCCTCGTCTCTTGCTGGGGCTCCACGGTTTTTTAACATAGGGAGCCCAGGATTTTGGACTTACGGTTCTCAAACCAGCGCCTTGTCCCCTGAGCGTCTTTGTCGTCATACCTTGCTGTAAACTGCAAAGGGCAACCAGCACACTATATTCTCTGTCTTCGCCTGCTTCCCCTAGACCAGCTCCTGAACCAGCGGCTCCACCTTGCAAACCATAAGCCCAGATTTTACCGATTCCAACCCCAAACACAGCCCTCCCACCTCCCAGCCTGCTGGGTGTGCCTTGCCACCTGACTGCCAAGTGGACACCATACAATATAGGTTTTTGTTACGGCAGTCCCCCTTTAAAGGGTTTTTGTTTTGGCCAGGTGGGGAGGGGGGCGCGGCGTGGTGGTTAAGTTTAAAGTGGGCTAATGTTTCCATAGGAAGTTCTCCTTCCTTGTTCGGCTGTACAAAAAAAAAAAAACTAAGGACAATGATGGCAAGTTTTCTGGGGACAGGACAGCTAAAAGAAAGTTGTTTAGTGAACTTAAGGAGTTGACAGAACAAAGGAAAGAAATTTGGGGGAGAACCAGTGGGAACAGCATGCATTATAGAATCCTTGCATGGTCAGATTTTCCAACTACTTCCCTTAGAATTACAGAAATCTTGGGGCGCCCGGCTGGCTCGATTCGTAGAGCGTGCAGCTCGATCTCGGGGTTTTGAGTTTGAGCCTCACATTGGGTGTAGAGATTATTTAAAAAATGAAATCTTAAAAAAAAAAAAGAACATGGGGTGCCTGGGTGGCTCAGTCATTATGCGTCTGCCTTCGGCTCAGGTCATGATCCCAGGGTCCTGGGATCGAGACCCGCATCTGGCTCCCAGCTCCGCGGGAAGCCTGCTTCTCCTTCTCCCATTCCCCATGCTTGTGTTCCCTCTCTCGCTGTGTCTCTCTCTGTCACATAAATAAATAAAAATCTTTTTAAAAAAAGAACAGCAGGAATCTTAATAGAAATTTTCATATTCAAGCCGCAGAAATCGGGGGAACCCAGAGAACACTTTGAATGAAGGTTAATTGCTTTTCCCTGTCTCTAAAACATTGCCATCCCCAGGTTTTAGAACTCACTAATAACCTGCCACTTCCTATATGGTGATGTCCTCAGTCCTGGCCGCAGGACAGGAAAACATTGACTGACTTCCTTCCCTTCTGAGTCCTTTGGCTGGTCTGATAATTAAATTGACACAAGACAGGATTAACAGGAGAAAAAAAAAAAAATTAGTATCTTACTTACAGGAGCCCATAGAAATAAGAGACTCAGAGAAGTGCCCGAAGCAGGCAGCTTTTATACCTTCCAGACAAACGATACATTTGTGAAGAATTGACAAGAGCAAGGGGTTTGGGCTTCGGGTAGCAAATTAGTGAAGAAGCAAGAAGGGCTGTTCCCACAGCCTTCAGGGCCCCGAATTCCCTCTGGTGATAAGGACGCCTCTCTTCTGGTTCAGGGAGGGTTACCTTGCACAAAGGAGATTTATTTCTGCCCTCAGGGTCAGAGTGTCCTCCTTGGATGCACTGGATGCATCTTAAGTCACTTTGTTTCAAAATAATCACTACCTACACCACAGAGGCGGATTTGGGGATGGCCTGCCCTGAACCCTCCCCCTGCTGTTCCTGTGCAGAGGGCTTTGCCCCCAGGCTCTCCTGCATCCCTCCCCCCTCCCCCTGCCCGGCCCATCCGCTCTGTAGCACGAGCGGAATACTATTCCATCGCGTGGACACGCCACATTTTGTTTATCCACTCAGCTATTGATGGGCCTTCGGGTTGTTTCCACCTTCTGGGTGTTGTGAATAGAGCTGCTCTGAACCCCGCCTGGGATTTTCAATACCACAGGTAGCTCTGCTTCTGCGTGGTATGCACACCTGTGCTCTCTGCATCACGAGAGTCGAGAGTCGAGAGTCGTGATTTGTCATTCTCCCAGGCAACGGGGGTTTTCCTCTGGGGAGAATGTGAGCCCCACCTGGGAGGTGGCGCTGGGAAGAGATGCAGTCTCATTTCACTGGATGACTGCTGGTGTCGTGAGTGTTTGTTTGTTTTTTAAGATTTTATTTATTTGAGAGAGAGAGCACGAGCAGGAGGGAGGGGCAGAGGCAGAAGCAGACTCCCCGTGGAGCAGGGAGCCCGATGCAATGCGGGGCTCGATCCCAGGACCCCGGGATCATGACCTGAGCCGAAGGCAGATGCTTAACCCACCGAGCCACCCCGGGGCCCCCCTTGAGTGTCTTTTAATGCTCCCCCCTTAGTGCCAGGAGCTGTGCCAGGGGACGTCCATTTCTGTCCCCTGTAAGTGCTGAACTGCATATTCTCAAGGCCTTTCTGGGTACATATTACACAGTCTTTGCCCTGGTTTGCCTCTTACAAATATGGGATAAAAGAAAGTGCAGTTGCGAGACTTGCTGGGTAATGGCTACCTTTGTATGAAACTATTCCCGTGGGATTTGAGCATTTGAAAGCTAAAGGCCTCCTGAACAGTCAGCTAGTGCTAGACCTTTGTTCCCGACATTTTACAAAGAGAAATAATGAGGCCCATGGAGGTTAGGTACCTCAATCTGGCAGGTGGCTCAGAGCAGGTACTCAAGCCTGGGCCTTTGGACTTGACTGCACTGGTGTTTCTCTCGCCCCCAAATTGCTTCCTCTGAGGGTTTTTCCTGCTCTACAGAGAGTCTTGCTAATAACATCAGCCCTCATTACTCGGCATTCAAAACCTTGTTATTTCTCCACGGCCAACTGTGCTGTGGTAACCCCCCGGCCAATTGCAAACGTTCTCTGATCTCATACATTTACTTTGACGGAGAATGAGCAAGTGTTCTTTATCCCTCACCATCTCGGCATTTGTCCTCTCGAAGTTTTTAAAGGAAGTTGCTTTTTTTTTCCCCCCTCCAGCTTTATGGAGGTGTAGTTGATCTCTGGAACTTACTCGTCTTGTGTAACTGTAATTTAATAATCCATTTGACCGGTTTTGTTTAAACAGAAGTCTAAGCAGAAGCAACATCAAAGTTGAAAGAGGGTAGGGGCCTGGCTGGCTCAGTCGGAAAAGTGTGCAACTCTTGATCTCGGGGTGGTGAGTTCGAGCCCCACGTTGGGCATAGAGATTACTAAAAAATAAACTTTTTTAAAACAGGTGAAAGAGGGTAATGGAAACCCATACACCCTGCACCACGATTCAACATTTGCTGTATTTTATTTCCATCTCTACTTTCTCCCCCTGAACCATTTGGAAGTGCCTCAGACACCCTGAGTGAGACCTCCCCCTAAATTCTTCTGGCGTGTCTTTCCTAAGAATGAGAGCACTTTCCTCTACGACCACAGTGCCATGTGTACCTAAAAAAATTAACAGTCGTGATGCAAGAAATGCATCTTCATAGGCGCCTGGGTGGCTCCATCGCTTAAGCACCTGACTCCTATTATAGCTCAGGTCATGATCGTGAGATCGAGTCCCTCGTTGGGCTCTGTGCTGAGCAGGGAGCCTGCTTAAGATTCTCTCTCTCCCTCTGCCCCTGCCCCTCTCCCTCTCTTAAAAAAAAAAAAAAAAAAGAAACAAACAAGCAAATACATCCTCAATATTAGGAGACTGGATGGTGAGGACCACTTGGGTTTTCTGCGGAAGCACCCTGGCTCGCAGCTTGAACCCGTAGGTAGAGGTTCTTAAAGAGAAACAGTTAAAAATCACTCACCAAGAAGTGTGTTTGCCCCAGGTGAACCTGACAACAAAGTAACTGTAGGCTTAGGCTCCTCGACTAGGGGTATAAAACTCGGAAACCACTTTTTTTTTGAAGCGTTCGCTCATTGAGCAGGGAGGTGTACCACCCCCAGAGGGATGGGGTGCTGACAGTGTCCGGTCAAGGCTCAGGGGGGAGCGTGCAGAAGGAGCATGGTGTCTCTCTCCTTAGGGCCAGGGCACTGGGGACCGCAGGGGGCGGAATTCACTTATAAAGGCCCACATGCTACCTTGTGGCCTTCTTATTTAATTAGCTACAACTAAGACCCTACTTCCATGGACTGCTGTTGGCTAAGAACAATGATCTGGGCTGAGTGAGGTGTAAGAACACGACCCATCTAATGTCGGTCTGGGGGCTGTGCCCTATTTCTGGGGTGGGACAGACAGTAGGGTTCTCAGCAATTCCATTTGCAGATGCAGAGAACCTAACAGCCCGTCTTCTTCTGAGTCGGCCCATCATGTGAATGAGTCAGTGAGGTACTGAGGCATTGACATTTTCATGTTCTTGCCGCTTAACTCTCCTGGGCCTTAAGTTTCTACCCCTCCTGGCCCTCTCGGGATGTACTTTGGTATGGCTCTGCCGAGGGCTCTTTCTTATAAGCAAGCCAGCCAGTTACGCCTTCCACGCCCCCGTGTCTTCAAATGCATGTTTAACACAATTCCCTCCAGTTGTCCTCTTCCAGGCTTGGAGGTTTTTGTTTTTCTGAGCCCTGGGTAATAGAGATGGTCTTATGCAAATGGAGGGCTTTTGGTTTTTAAAGACCTCAAAAGCATCCGTCTTGAGAGGTCCAGCCCAGGGTCTAGTGAGAACTGCAGATACTATTGTATGCTGGGGCTCAGCCGAGTCCCCTGGTCTAAGCAGATCTCATTCCCGAAACCTCCAGCTTTGCTCACGCGTGCTAGAATCCAGCTGGGCCACTTGTCTGTCAGTGCTTGGCGTGGGTAACTGGGCACTGGGCCACCGTCCTCCTCCTCCTCCTCCTCCTTGGCGAGTCTGTTCATCTGCCTTTAGGGCCTGGACCTCATGAGCTGGAAGACACAGTCAGCAGAGGTTTAGACCAAATGGGACTCTCCTCTCAAACCTGGAATGACCTGGCTCAGTGTGTGGGTGATTTAGACTCACAACGGCCCGAAGCGTGCTGTCCTAGCTGTTTAGGCCATACCTGCCTCTGGGGAGCAGGGGCTCCATTCAGCCCAGTCTGGCTGGCATCTTTCATCCTGTTGTGCAGTGAAGCAGCCTTTCCTCCTGCTTGGGCAGGGAGGGGACACCTCCGTGGGGTGTCCAGCATGAGCTCCTGAGCTCAGCATTCACACTGACTCCTGTCCGTGTCCGCAGTGGCTGGCACACTCGGCAGGCAAACGCTTCAAGACCATTGATCCAAGTCCCTTTACCTCCCCGTGACAGAGCACTCTTTGCACGGACGTCCCTCACTGTCACAGCTCACGCTCTTCCCAGCCTTGATCCTGCACCAGGCCTGGGTGTACTTGGAATGACCCCAGTTTCACACACAAGGAAACTAAGGCTCAGAGAAGTTGAGTAACTTGTCCGAGGCGGCGCAGCTCCTGAGTAACGGAGCTCACATCCCGACCCAGCTCTGCTGACTCCAGAACCCGAGGTGCTCCTTACAGCCCCTGCAGACCGAATGTTTGAGTCCCTCCCGTCAAGTTTACGTGTTACAACGTGAACCCCAGGGTGATGGTATTTGGAGGGGAGGCCTTTGGGAGGTGACTAGATGAGGGGATTAGTGGCCTGATAAAGGGGACCCCAGAGAGACACCCCTCCACCACGTAAAGACCCAGCAGGAAGACCTCATCCGTGAACCCAGAAGCAGCTCCCACCCGACACCGAATCTGCCAGCGCCTTGACCTTGGGCTTCCAGCCTCCAGAACGTGAGAAATAAGTGTTTGCTGTGTAAGCCTCCCCCTAGACCCCGCAGTCCGTGGTATTTTGGTATAGCAGCCTGAATCGATTAAGATAACTCCCCCAGTAGAGTTTAACTCCTTATCCTCCCGGAAACAAATAGAATAAGGCAAACTTCTTGTATAAAAATGTCTATAGTTTTCCATAAAGTTTTGACAAAATTGCCACGAATACAGTTTGGCTGAGTTAGTTAAACTCCCAAGGGCAGACTCCGGGCATGCTTTAGGACCTGTGCCAAAGCGTGACCTGACTTTCGCGCACATCATCATTTTGCCTTTCCAGGGATTAGAAGCTGCCATCCGAAGGTGTTCAGAGGACCACCGGTTGATGTCCTGGTTTCTCAAGATGGCACTCCGTCCTGTACTTATATGGGTATGTTATTTATCAGCGGCTAAGATTTCCCCTATGTGGTGTTAGGACTTCCGCCTTTCTTTTCTCTTAGTTATCCACTGAGGTTGTTGGGGCATCATTTACCATGTAGTTTGGTTTCCCCCTCCTCTTGGGGCCGGGGCGGGCAGGGCGGGGGGCGGGGTTGGACATACTGCAGCGGAACAGAAGGGCCAGTTCCAGGTGTTAGATGCGCGTGTGGAGCCGAAATCCCGAAGTAAGCCACGGAGTGGGGAGGCAGAGGTCTCCTAGCAGCGTTGTGCACATGGTAATAGAGACAAACAGCTGGTTCCATGGTGAGGGGGGCCAGGCTATGTAGTTTCCTCTGCTCGTGATGGACTCTGCTAAATGTCCCTGTCCAGGCAAGGTGCATTCAGCATGAGTCACCCCCGTCAGGCAGCAGCCCAAAACAATCAGCATTACTAACCTTAAAATCTCACGGAGGCTTCTGGCACTCTGAGACCTGCCAGGAGAGGATCTGCTGGACAGGGAGCCCCCAGAGAGCCAGAAAGGGGCCAGCCGCCACGCAAGATGGCCCCGGTATCCTGCCGGCTGGGCGCACACCCCAGGCTCTGCCGGCCCCTCCAGGGAACCTGTGTTCCCATTTGGGAAAGAGAGAAAGGGAAACTGGGAATTTTCCATGTTCCTGCCCTGGGTGACTCAGAAGAAAGCCAGATCTGTTCCCAGCTTGTTTTACTACTTCTGCCGTCTGTCTGCGGGAGCCGTACAGATCAAAGGCTGGGAGAGCTCTGTCTGCCCCCACTCTACCTTCTGACCAAAAGTTCTCCCCACGATCTGCTTCCCTCTCCCATCTTCAGGCGCCCCCAGCTGCTGGGGGCCCACCTGCTTGCCTGGATGTGCCGTCTCTTTGTCCTCGTTTTATTTTAGATGAAGATGCCACCACCCCTTGGTGGCCCGGTGACACATCGGGCTCAGGAGGCTCCACTGGGAGGTTTTGGTCTTGCATCGCTGCCTCTGTGGAATGCACCACAGGTGCACAAGAACGCAGCAGGCTGGGAAAAGTCACACGAGAGAGGCCGGGCCTTCGGATATGCCGTCTTGAGGATGGGTTTGCAGACCAAACTGGGACTCCGTCGGCTCCAGCAAGTGACTCAGAGACACAGGACACTGCTCCTCTCCTCCCGTCCCCTACGGACCAGGACTGGCTATTTCTCACCTAGGCCTAGAACAATCCAGGTGTTGGAAACGGCTTGCCATGTCCCCAGCGGGGGTGTCCCAGGCATGCAGAAGCCATTCACTCGCTGAGTAAATCAGAGGGGTCTCGGGAGGAACATCGGTTGGTTTATGTGGTCTCCCACCCTGTACTGATGAAGAGCTACCTGGGGACTCAGACCCTCCTTCTTGGGTCGAGGAGGCCGAAATGACTCAGCCATGTGTCATCCAGCGCGAGGGGACCGTGCGTCCTGTGTACGTCCCTGCTGCCGCCACCCTGGTCTGGGCCTCCACCGCCTCCTGCCTTGCAAGTTCAACTGCCTCCAACCTGGTCTTTCTGAAATGTGTATCTCCTTGAGCTGCTCCCTTGCTTGATGGCTTCCCCGTTGCCCTCAGGATAAGGTCCACATTCCTGAGCCCAGGCTACTTACCTCCCTCCAGCACACAGACCCTGCAGCGGACCTAAATTACAGGCTCCCTGACTTCCCTACAAGCCCCTGCCTCTGGGCCACTCATAGGCTGTTCCTCTGCCAGGAACACCCTACCCCCCACATCACCACCCTCAGTGCGGCTTCTGCCTCACAGTTTCACGTTCTCCCGCTGACTCCGCTCCACGTTACCCCACGCCCTCTGACTCTGCTGGGCAGGGCATTTCTACACTCCCCTAGCCTCCTAAGCTTAACCCTGTTGGGGCACTTGCAGGGAATTTTCATCTCTTGCCTTTGGGCTCCAGAATGCTTTGAGCTCCTTAAGGGCAGGCCGAGGGGCCTGGATCCCCGTTATATGTGCATTCCCTGCACCTAGTGTGGTGCTTGGCATTTGCTACACTGAGTGGGGAATGCCTTCATGATGTTTTGGAAGAAGCTGGCATCGGGTAGAAGACATAATTTTAGAAGGAAAAGGGACGAAGCTATCCATTCCGTGAGCTGCCCCCAAACTGCCACAGACATACAGACTCTAGTGATGGGGGGGTGTCTACTGTTCCCTCTCTTTGTGCATGTTGTCTTCCCAGCCAGCATAGCGCCACTCTGAGGGCAGGCACGCCTCTGAATAAGGTCCACATTCCTGAGCCCAGGCTACTTATCTCCCTCCAGCACACAGACCCTGCAGCAGCCCTAAATTACAGGCTCCCTGACTTTTATTTTATTTTATTATTTTCTTTTTTAAAGATTTTATTTGAGAGAGAGAGAGAGCATGCATGTGAGCATGCAGGGGGAGGAGCCGAGAGGGAGGGAGGGAATGAGAATCTGAAGCAGGCCCCACGCTGAGCACAGAGCCCGGCAGGGGGCTTGATCCCAGGACCCTGAGATCGAACCAAGAGTCAGACGCTTAACTGACTGCGCCACCCAGGCGCCCCGCCTCTGAATTTTACATAATGAGGTTTATCACAATAAGGCACAGATTGACAAATGTTTTTCTGTAAAGGAAGGGCCAGACAGTAAATAAGGTAGGCTTCGCAGGCCTGTCCGTCTCTGTCGCAGCTCCTCAGCTCTGCTGTTGTAGGGTGGAAACTGCCAGAGACCACCGACACAAACGGGCATGGCTGTGTCCCAGTAAAACTTGATTTACCAACGCAGGGGTCAGCCACGCATTGCCCACACCTGCAGTGATAACACACCTGGTCACAGGGGCCCGTTGCTAGTCCCTCCCGTTCCAGGTTGTCTCCGTGTGCTTTGCACAATGCCCAGGATGTACCAGACACGCGGCAGACTGTTGGTGGTTGGTTAAAAGTACATCACATGAAACCATGGATCCAGTAGGACCCCAGGGACAGCTCACATATCGCTGCCCGTTCAATAGCCGATTTCTCCTTCATTCTTACAAACAGAACCCAAACTTTGTTCTGGCAGCAATGTACCTAGCTCCCCTACTTAGATGTGCACTAAGTACGAGCAGTTAAAGCCAAGTACGGGTAACCCAGTTTGTCAGCAGTTGGTCTGATAGAGAGGGTGTGCAACTCAGTCCAACACACTTCCAGTCTGCACAGGGAGTTTGATAAGATGCTGCTCCCTCATGAAAGAAGCAAAGCTTTCTTTTCTGCCTCCTCCATTCCTGATTTGAATACCATTTTGAGAGGATGTGATGTCCCGTGCTGTGGCAGCCACATTGCAGCCATGAGGGGAGGGCCCAAAGAATTTACAGAAATGCCAGCCCGAGCCCCAACTTCTCTGGGCTTCTGTACCAACCCTGGAAATGCTCATCTCCAGCTTCTTGGTAAGAGAGGTCATATCTGTCTGTGATGTTTATACCAAGCAAGTGTTCTTCACTTGCAGCCTTCACAAATAATGCCCTATTTTTACTATATCAATAAATGCTCACTCCTATAAGGAAAAGGCAGCTTTATACATTTTCTCCTACTCTGGCTACCCAATCTTGAATCTTTCCCTGTTCACTCTCCAACCTAATGTGCAGAATCCCTGAGGAGAAGTTGTGTGGCGAAAACCCAGATACCAGGGAACCAGAGGCCGGACAAACCCCAGCTGGGGAGAGCCATCTGTCTCCTCCCATCAGTCTCAGAGAAGCCCGACTCACGTAATCCCTCTGAGTTTAGATCCAAGAACTGGCTGAACCAAGTATGGCAGGAGCCATGGGGGAGGTGATAGAATGTTCTCACACAAGAACAGTCAGGGAGGAAAACTCCAGTGCTCTCCTCTGAGTGAACTCGCGAGCAGGCCCAGGAACCCACCATATCCCCCTCCTCACCGGGCTGACAGCCACACCACCAGAACAGGAGTCCCTAATCTGACAGCCCACATTGCAAAAGTCACCAGGCCACCTTCCAAGGGACTCTGCCCTCTGATGACGAGCTGGTCGTTACTTCGCGCCTGGCATCCCCTCCGCAGGCACCGGGCTCCTCACAGCCACCCTGTGCGGCGGGGCTGATTAGCCCCATCCTGCGGACGGGACGGGGGCTGGCGCTCTGGACCAGGCCACCCACCCTGCGCTGCCTCTCTGTTCACTCAGCATGCCACGTCTCTACAAGCCACAAGTGGGGAAACAGCCCAGACGGGGCAGCCTCGCTGTCTTCTGTCACTAGGCGCCTCCATTTCCCTCCCCTTCACGGAGAAAGCAGCCCCTGAGACCAGGTACTTTGTGCACGGCCACTTGGGGGAGTATGTAAGTATCACCCCCATAAGCCAGCCCTTGATTGTTCCTAGTAAATGGGGAAGGGACGGTAAGCGTTGTTGTCATCAGTATTTCTTGAGTTCCTACTATGTGCATAGCACTATGCTAGATGCACAGAGGACATAAAAGGCCCCCAGGATTTGGGGTCATGTTGGAACAGTATCATGCAATCCTCTCTACCAGACTCTGCAAGCCCGCCGTGACCCTCTCTGACCTTACCCTGTGGGGCAGCACTGCTCCGTTCTCATCCTAGAGCCTGGGGAATCAAGGCCCGAAGAACAGTGGTAACAAGGGAAGAGCAAGGCGAGCAGGTGACGACACTATGTGGCTTCCCTGGGTGTATTGTGCGGATCTAACGTGCTGGGTCTCAAAGTCTAGTTCCCGGACCAGCCGCATCAGCATCACCTGGGTTAGAAATGCAGGGTTTTGGGTGCCGGACCCACTGAGTCAGGAACTCTGGGGCTGGAGCCCAAGATCTGTATCTGAACAAGCCTCCCAAGGGGTTCTGATGCACGCTCAAGTTTGGGAACCTCTAAGCAATGAGATACCTTATGCACAAACGGTTTGAGGGCTGCAAAGCTCTCTTTGTCAACAGGGTGTCTTGAAAGCCTTTTGTGAAAGGTTATTCAGGGACCTCTTTGTTGGTTTTTTTTTCCAATTAATATTCTATTTATTACAACTACAAATTCAAAACACAGTTCTTCCCTAAAACTTTGTGTTGAATTTATGACTCTCACTATTTTGCTTATAAAATTGACTATTTTACAATCACTTTTAAGGTGTTTTTTAAACTTTTTTTTTTTTAAGATTTTATTTATTCATTTGAGACACAGAGAGAGAGAGAGAGAGAGAGAGAGAGCATGAGCAGGGGGAGAGGCAGAGGGAGAGGGAGAAGCAGGCTCCCCGCTGAGCCAGGAGCACAATGCGGGGCTCGATCCCAGGACCCTAGGATCATGACCTGAGCCAAAGGCAGATGTTTAACCATCTGAGCCACCCAGGCGCCCCTTAAGGTGTTTTTCTTTTTTTAAAAAAAACAACAAACATTTAATTGATTTCCCCTAAATACTTTAAAAGCAGTAATGAATTTGATAGATTTCATTTCTTCTTAAGCACTTTTCAGAACCTTCCAAGTACTTCATGAATTCTTATGCATCCACTAAGTTGATCTCTGAAAGACGGCAAATCTCGGTCCTCTTAAATAGTAGCATACTGCTTGCAAACTTAGTAAAAGCCTCTTATGACTTTCAAATTAAAAATCTGCCCAGTACAACAATGTGAATGTACTTAGCACCACTGAACCATGCACTTAGAAAATGGTTAAGATGGTCAATTTTATAGTTAATATGTATTTTACCACATTTAGGAAAAAAAGTTCTGACCATAATGGATTACTCAGTACATTTAAAAATGGGAATCACAAAGCCTTTCTGTTTGAGGATGCCAAATTCCCTTAAATGTTTCAAGCACTTAAAATACAAAATATACATAGGGGAGCCTGGCTGGCTCAGTTGGTAGAGCGTGCGACTCTTCATCTCAGGGTCGTGAGTTCAAGCCCCATGTTGGGCATGGAGCCTACTTAAAATATACATAGATTACGTTCCAATATAATATAGGAGGAAAGCAAACACAAACAAACAAACTAGGGCTTTGCTTTACTTCATCCTCTCTGTACCAAACAGTAACCCTTCTGGGGAGTAAAGACCCCACCAAGAAAAGTGCCATGCCATCCCCAGCAAGCTGGTGCTCCCCAGCAAGTGAAGGAGCCTGCAAAGTGCTCTTTGGCCAGGAAGAAGGAATTGATTTTTTCCAGGGACTGAAGCTGAGTCCTAATTGTAGTCACTCTGCTAACAGAAGATTCCAGGTCCCCTTCGCTCTCCACATGGGGTGGTGGTCTCAAAGCCTGGCTTCCCTGGGTCCAACTGCAGATACCCTAACTCACCCCCCATTCGAATCTCCAGCGCCCCTTTTCCTCAGAGCTGCTGAACTGTGTGGTCTGTACGGCTTCCTCCTGTACTGAATTCTTCCCACCTGCCAGGGGCACGACTCCTAGTGGGAACTTGCAAGGCACCCTGCGGATTCTGCACCCTGGGCTCCTCCTGACGCTTACTCCTGTAGATTTCCAGAGAAGGAAGAGGGTGCTATGAGTCAATGGCAGCAGAGGAGGATTTTCCAGAAAGGAGAACTGACAACCGGTCTTTGGAGAACGAGCCGCCAGGAGAAGGAAAGCTTGCCAGGTGAGGGGAATGCTTCTAGTTTGATAAGTAAAATTACCAGTTGGGCACACTGTTTCCCCGCGCCCACCTTGTGATGGAGGGGTAGCTGCTAGCAAGGGACTGGCAAGGCTAGGAAGGGGGTGAGTAGCCCCTTGCTCATTGAGCGGGCCAGACTGGAGGGGGCTGGAAAAGGGGCTGCACTCTGGGGGTCCTGTCACCGTGCCTTATGCCTGACTCCCTCCTGGAGCCGGCAAGGGGCACTGGCCTTGCTTTCCATTCCAAGTGGGGTGTCCCATCATAAATGTGGAAAACTCCTAGAGCAAGTCACCAGATGCTGTTTCACCACGCGAAGTGAGCTAGGACGTAATGCCCCGGGGGAGTGGGTGGTGAGGGGGAGCAGCCTCGTTCTGATTCTCCTGGGCACCTGCTCCCGGGCGAGGACATCAGCAGGACCTCCGCGTCCACCGAGGGAAATACTGACGCACACAAACGACCAACCCAGGTCGCCCAGGGTCTGTACCGAAGATGAAGTCCTGAAAGGTCTCTAGTAAGATGCGGAGGGATATGGGAACGTGCCAGCCTTAGAGCATCTTGGAGGTCAGTTGGTCTTGCGAGGGGCCTGCCCTATCCCGGAAGCTGGAGAGGGTGCCCCGCCCCCCACAAAGTCCTCATGATCCTGAGCAGAGTGGATGTTACTATCATAAACCCATTCTGTAGATGGAGAAGCTGAGGCTCAGTGAGGGGGTACTGAATTGCCCAAGGTCTCAACGGGAAAGAAACAGATAGGGAATCTACACCCCACCCCCCGCCCCAGCCACTAGACTTGGTTGTGTCTGATTCCCCCTCCTGCCCTAGGGGGCAGCAACACTTCACAACCCACTGTGTGCCTCAGACCCAGGTTCAAATGCGACTTCTGTTACTAACCGAGCAAGTGTGGGCAAGTCATGGAAACTGCAGGCAGGGGTCTCTGTTTCCTGTGTGGGAACGGGAGGAACAGTCCCTCCTTCCAGGAGCAACACAGACCCTCCGAGGGCTTCCCCTGTGCGGCTCTTAGCGCTCTGTGTGTTCCGGTTCTTGTCGCCTGCACACCAGCCCTGCCTCCTGGTTTCACAGATGCAGACTCGGAGGCAACGGGAAGCGAAGTGACTTTCCCAGGTCACATGACCCGTGTGAGCGGCGAAGTCGGGATTGGAACCCAGGTCATCGGGCTGACCACAACTGCCTCCGACTGGCTCAGCGCTTCCCTAGCACCCCGCCGGACACACAGCGCCCCCCCCTCGGTTAGCCCTTAGTACTGACCGGGTAGCTCCAGGGCTGCGCAGACGTGGGAGCGAGCCTTCCCGATACGCGCACGATATTTACAAGGTTCGCCGCGTGGGGGTGGGGGAGCCGGTGCCCCCCCACGCAGGCTCTCCGAACATCTTGCACAAAAGAAGTAAGTACTTAACCCGTGGTGGCCCGGCACACTACAAGTTTCTGAGTTATTTATAAGAAGGCAGCTGAAGTCTAGAGACTTCTAACGGGCGGAGGTGTGTTCTCCAGACTAAGAATAGCTGACAGGAGAAGCTTTCTGGTGACATCAGAGCACAGCAGCAGCTTGGGGGTGGGGGCTGTGGTTTTCTCCAGCTTAGCGACAACTGCCCCGTGCAGGCTCACCCGCTTCTCCAGAGGGGGCTGGACGAAGGGGTTGGAAAGGGGTCTGGTGACCCTGGAGGTAAACAGGGTTTCCATCGGCCTGGGGGTTTGTAATGTGTCCCTCTCGCCCCTCCCTCACCATCCTGCTGTTTGTGGGAAGCTGGCCCTCTGGCCGGACCAGCAGGATGGGGGCAAAGAGCAGGGGGCAGCAAGGGAGGGCACAGGGCAGGTCCCCGGCCGGTCCTGGGATTTGGACCACAGGCTCCTCTCTCCTGCTCACCCCTGCCTCTCTGTCCTCCCAGGGGGCTTCTAACATGAGCGGACCCCCAGGCCCCCACCCCTGCCCACTGCACCAGACCCTTCTTCTCAATGCATACCCGAGCTTGCAACTTACTCTGAGCCCCAGCAGGGTGACGACCACTGCCTTTTTCTGAAGTCAAAATAAATTCTGGGGATAGAGTACAAAGATTAAGCCGACCCAAGGTGAAATTGTGGTTCCCCCTCCAGCAGCTCTGAGCTTTTACTGGAGGTATTGGAGGGCTTGGGGGAGTTGGGGGCAAAGAAGGAGAAGGGAACAGTTTAAACAAAACTTTAGACACTGTTTCAAATTATGCCTGGCCATTTGCAAGTTCTCACGCAGGGCCCCCACCCCCACCCCCCGTGTTCCCGGCTTGTGCTGATACATGATACATACTTACTACACAGGGTTGTGTGTGGGAAGCTGTCGCTACCATACTTTATGGTCCTTAGGGGATTTTCAAGGGTGATTGTGGCTGCACGTGACTCTGACCTTGCACCCTGGCTCCATGCAAATTAGCCCCCAAGCCTCAATTTCCCCTTCGCCACTGTGGTTCTGCTTTCTGACATCCAGTAGGAGTCTGACAAGTCATCTTTTTAAAACTCATCACATCTGACTTTCAGAGAGCCCACAGTGTTCACCCACACACTTTGTCTTCAAGGAAGGACAAAGGAAGATTTTCTTTTTTCTTTCCTTTCCTCCTCCTCCTCTTCCCCTTCTTCCTCCTTCTCTTCCTTCTTCCTCTTCTCCTCCTTCTCCTCTTCCTTCTTCTCCTCCCTTCCCCTCTTTTTCTTCTCTTTTTTTTTTTTAACAAAGAAAACACTAAATAAAGCCAGAGAAGAGAAGCTACTTGTTGAAGGTCACACTGACCTTCTCCCCAGATTCCTAGCGCTCCCTTTACCAGGACTGTCCCTCCAGTACAAACCCCACATGCCCCCCCCCAGTGGAAAGATGGGAGGCCACCTGTGAGCCGTCCTGGGTGCGCTGGTCACACGGCCCTCACAGTCGATGTGCCACTCGAGTCTCTGGGATACGGGGTTAATGAGCCACATCTCAGCCCAGCTGCCAAGCAGCTGGTCCAAAGTCATACTACCAGAACTCGCCAAGAAAATACTAGCACATGCGCACCCATGCACCCGTAGTACCCAGTGGCAGAGGAATCCCACCACTGCGTTGATGTGATTTGTGATTCTCCACCCTGGTGGCACCTTATCAAAAACATCAACACCAAGGCTCCCATCCCCGGAGTTTCTGGTTCCAAGCACCTGGGATGGAGCCTGCCCATGTTTGCTTTCAGAGCTCCCCAGGTGAGTAACTTGCAGCTAGGGTGCAGACATCGCTTCTCAAACCCACCTGTATGTTGGAATCATCTGCGGGGTTAAAATACTGCCCACCCCCACCCGGCCTGATTTAATTGGGGTCTGGGGTGTGGTCTGGGCATTAGGATCTTTAAATGCTCCCCCAGGTGATTCAAATGTGCAGCCAAATTTGAGAATGTTGCTCTGGTTCATTCTGCACCTGGACTCTGGGCCCCACCCCTGCCCCCAAAAGACAGGGCCACCCTGCCCTTCCCAAGTCCTCCCCAAAGAGATTTTTAGTCCCATGTTGCTGCTTATATATAGATAAGCGTCTCCAGAAAATTCTGTTCTTGACTTCTGAATGTCAAGAAACCAATCCAAAGTAATAGGTCCTTTGGCTGTGCCTTCCTGAATAGGAGATAAATGCTCAGCATGAGTGGCATGAAAGCATGCCCCATTCTGCCATGCTTTGTGGACAGAGAGGGAAGGAAGCTTTGCTGTAATCCAATCCCCAGGCCTCACTATTCATCTCTGGGGGGGGGGGGCTCCTGGTTCCTCGACCTCCAAGTGCACCCCCTAGGATCTGAGCCCACCAAGTCCCCCTGCATGTTTCAGGGCAGTCCCAGGGCTGTCTCCTTTGTGTTCTCAAATTCTGCCCTGGCCTGACTGCGGTCCCCTGGGAAGGATGCCTCCCAACATGCACACGCCTGTTGCTGTGGACCTGCAAGCCCACAGGGGCCCCGCAGGGCTGAGTTCATGCCTGTCTGCACCCGCCTCCCTCTCCCCAGAAACCCGTGGGCCCTCTCTTCACCCTGTGACATTTGGCGGGCTTGGGGCCCAGATTTCACAAAACCCAGGAGGTATGGCCTCTGTGGCCCTACCAGTCCTTCCTCCATCCCTCCATGGGACTTAGACCTGCCCCAGGAGATGGGCACCAAAGTGTCCTCCTTGCCACCAGCTGAGCACAGCTCCCCTCTGTAGATTCTCCCCGATGCACACATGTCAGCTGGTACAGGGAGACTGCCCTCCACCCAGTCTCCACCAAGACGCAGCCAGGACCAGCAACTAATTGGCCCTGAGCTAGCCCAATGACCTGCCCATCGCTGAGCACTCTCCGTGTACCAGCACGGTTTGAACCCTTCGCATGAAGTCTCACGGACCCATTTCACAGATTGGGACCAAGGATTCCAGGGGCAAGTTGTCGCCTAAGGCCAAAGACAGGATTTGAACCCACATCTCTAACCCCACCCCCAACCCCTGCAGCAGAGGCTCCCAAATTTGTGAGTACATAAAAATCAGCCAGTAGGTCCCAGGAGCCTGCGTCTCTATTCAAGAATACAGGAGACCCTGACATAAATGGCCCAAGACCAGCCCTCCCCCCACCCTATTCTAAGTCTCAGGGCCTCTTCTAGGCCCAGCCAGGGTCATCCTTGCGGCGTGACCTTGACCTCTCTGAGCTTCCTCCCTGGTGAAAATGAGGGAGTGGAGCTAGCCAGTTGCAGGGAGCTCTTCAGTTCTGCCTTGAGCCTTCCAACTTGGCTCCCTTCCAAGGTGATGTAGGGAGGGCGAGGGGGCTTGCTTTCAGGGTTTCTCCCAGCAGCCCCCTCTGCCAGGTCAAAACTCTGAACCCTGCCCAGGATTTGCACCTGCCTCCACACACAGTCAGGGACTGGGAAGCCCCCAGAGCACCTGTCTCCCCACCCACCCTCGCCCTGGAGTCTCTGGCACAGGGGGAAGGCCCCCCCACTCCCGCCCCCGGCATAAAGGGCCTCCCGCCTTCCCGTCACACGCTTATCCTTTTTGTTCATGAAGCGGGAGAGCCGGATCTGGTTCCTATCTCTGCTCTCCACAGCCGGCCCCAGGAGAGGTTTAAGAGACAGCCCAGAGTGGACATCTGGGAAGGGCGCCCAGTCAACAGGAGCAGGCCCTGAGCTCTGCTGAGTCAGCGTGGCAGCCGTGAGGCCCTGGGCCCACCTCCTACCCGAGCCTCCCAGCCTGCCTGTGCCCTCTGCCGCCTGCTGCCCAAATGGGAGGTGCGTGCCGTGTCCTCTCCCGAGTAAGCCCCAAATTATTGACTGCGCCAACTCAGAACCCCAACGTGTATTTATCATCCTGCCTTCCAGGCACTCAGCTGGGGTCTTGCTTGAACATGCAGCTGTCCCAGAGGGAAGGGAGGGAGGGAAGGGGGGAGGAGACGGCTGTATCTTCTCCCCACCCCCACCCCCTGGCTGGGGAAGCAGGTGGCAGGGTCCTTTCCTGGCCAGTGGTCCTGCCCTCCCGGCCAGCTCGTGGTCCCCCAGGTGGCTGGCTCCACATCCAGTCCCTGCCCTGTCACCTCCCAACACACCGGAGGTGGGGACCTGCCTGAAGGCCAGGCAGCCAAGGGGACAGTTAGCAAAAGCAGAGAATGTGCCAGAAGCTAATTTTCCTCACGGTCTGGTGGTACAGGACTTCTTCATGTGTGGTCCTCAGATGATCTGCCTCAGAAACAACTGGAGCCCTTGTTAAAAATGCAGATTCCCAGGCCAGGCCCTTTCCACAAGGAATCCTGAGGCACACAACCGTGTTAAGAACCAGCCATGTGGCGGCCAATAGCTTGGACTCTCCGAGCCTGTAGTTCCTTGTGCGTCTAATGGGAAAGGAGAGGAATGCAGAATGCACATCCCAGTGTTGTCCGAGGATTCAGTGAGGTAATAATATAGAGAAAGTGCTTAGCACTCGGTAAAGGGTATCCCGGGGTCATTACTCAGCAGCAGAGGGAAATTACGGCAGACTGATTCAGCAGATGGAAGAAATAGATGTTCCATTTTTTTTTTTTTTAAAGATTTTATTTATTTGACAGAGACACAGTGAGAGAGGGAACACAAGCAGGGGGAGTGGGAGAGGGAGAAGCAGGCCTCCCGCTGAGCAGGGAGCCCGATGCGGGGCTTGATCCCAGGATCCTGGGATTATGACCCGAGCCAAAGGCAGATGCTTAACGACTGAGCCACCCAGGCGCCCCTAGATGTTCCATTTTTTTCCTTTGTGCCAGCTCTGTAACTTTCAGTGGCGACACCTGCAAGAGGTCTCTGGTTCACAGGCCAGGGGATCGGACCCACCAGAGCTCCGTCACTTACAAACCACTTGAACTTGAGCATGTGATTTGAGCCCTATGGAGTCTCGGTTTCCACATCTACAAAGTGGGAATGCTAGATGGCCAAATCCCTCATCATTTAGCTGTGGTGGCTAAATGAGACACTTTAAGGAAAGCCATACAGTTACTCAAATGTCCCTCAATGGGTGAATGAATAAGTAAAATGTGGTCTACCCATACAATGTTACGTCATCTGGCAATTAAAAGGAATGCAGGACTGACCCACACCTCAACATAGGTGAACCTTGAAATCATCATGCTAAGTGAAAGAAGCCAGACACAAAAGGTCCCATATTAGAGACTCTACTTATATGAAATGTCCAGAATAGGCAAATCCATAGAGACAGGAAAGTGATTAGTGGTTGTCAGGGGCCAGAAGATGGGTGATTGTGGGGTGATAGGTAAAGGGTGTGGGGTTTCTTTTGGGGATGATGCAAATGTTCTAAAATGGATTATAGCGATGGTTGCCCAACTCTGTGAAGATAGGGAAAACCACTGAGTTGTGTACTCAAGCTGGGGAGTTGCCTGCTATGTGAATTACATCTCCATATAGCCATTATCAAAAATAAAACATCTACCTGGGAATCACCTGGCATTCCCATTTCAAATGCATTCCTGGGCCTCTTGAGTCCGAACCTGTCGGGGGAGGTCCAGGAATCTAAGTTTAAATAAAAACACCCGGTGATTTGCCTGCATACAGAATTTAAAGAACCATCCCTCCCGGAAGACAGTTTGGTCAACGCTGGTTTCCGTGGCACGGGGGTCTTGCTGGTGCAAACCCACTGTCCATTAATTTCCTACGGCTCCTGTAACAAATGACCCCAAACTTGACGGCTGGAAACAAATGACCCCAAACTTGATGGCTGGAAACAACACAAATGTATCATCGTACAGTTCTGGAGGTCAGAAGTCTGAAATGGGTCTCCCTGGGCTAAAATCAAGGGGTCAGCCCCGCTGTGTTCCTTTCTGGAGGCTCTCAGGAAGAAGCTATGTCCTTGCATTTTCCAGTTTTCCCAGTTACCTGCACGCCTCGGCTCGGGGACCCTTTCTTGAATTCCAAGCTAGCAATGCCCAGTGGAGTCTTTTCCACATCACATCACATCACTCTTGACTCTGACCCCCCGCCCAGCCTTCCTCTTTCACATACAAAGACCCTCGTGATCACATGGGAGCCACCAGCCACAGTCTGGGGCCATCTCCATCCTCCCCCAGCCCCCAGCCCTCTGCAAAGCCTGCCCTGCTGCCCTGTGTGCAGCTGTGGTGAAGTTAAAATAGATCTGGGGCCCCTGCCACATCTTTCTGTTTGTCTGGTGAGCTTGTTTCTCGGACAACAGCGTCGAGTTTGAAGCCCATGCAGGGACAAGCTTCCATCTGCCCCCTGCAAATTCCAGTAATCGGTCACTATTTATAATTATATAAACAAGAGAAAAACACGCTCAAGCCGCCCTCCCCAAAGAGCCTCCATCTCCATTTTTAGGAGGCCAGCCCTCCCACTCGCCCTGGAGCTGCGACCCTCCGCGGTCTGGGGGCCGAGCTCCGGTCCCCCATTAGGATGGAGAGGCTGGGGCAGCGGCTTGAGTGCAGCCCAGGAGGGGCGGGGGCGCTTCACTGGGAGCTGAGGATTTCGGGGAACTTGGTCACCCAGAAAATGATTAAATAAGGGGGCGTAAGGGGGAAATTCGAGTGCAAGTTCCGACGATTTGTCTCACGAGGTATCATGGGGGAGGAGAGCAACAGAGAGAGGAGAGTCAGGCTGGCTGTAAAGTCCTGGATCTCGTCCCCCGAGAAAGGGAGTGGACAGTTGGGGGGCCGGCCCTTTCACCCTTGCTGAATCCTCTCTAGCAAGATGGGGCTGGGGAGCATCAAGGTTCACAGGGCAAAGCAAGCAACCCCTGGGTTACACAGCCAGGGGATCCAAAGCAGAGTCGAGTCTATGCTAGAACATTGTCACCCAGAGTTCGCCTAAAAGATTAGGGTGCCTCAGGCAAGAAAGGATTGTTTACAAGATAACCAAAAGGACAGCTTGAATTCAAGAGGCAGATGGGAGATGATTCTTCTCTGATTCCATTCACGAGACCAACATAAGGAGCCTTAATGAGCTTAAGAGAAAAACTGCCCATGTCAGAGCCCAGACAGAGATATGGGCGTGAGGCACCTGCAGGGTTTCCAACCCTGGACAGGTTTTATGGGAGCATCACTAATCCTTATTTGTTTGAGACGGTTTAGGTGTAGTCTTCCCTAAGTCAGAGGCTAAGCAAGGGGGCACTTGCATTCCCTGTACATTTCCTTAGAATCAGGAGCCTGAAGATTAAGGGAAGAGTCTTGTTGCTCCCAGAACATTGCTGAGCCTTGGGAGTAACCCTAAGTGATTAGAGGGATAGGGAATCGAGACATGTATTATAGGAACTGCCATTTATCCAACTTCATATCTGTACTCTGATTCTGGTTTACCACAAATTCTGTGAATACCTCAGTGTTCCCATCAATAAAATGGGCATGTGTTGGGTGCCTCTCCTCCAGACTCCCACAGCAGCCAGTATCCTATTAGTGTGCTGTGATGGTCTGTTTATATCTTTCCTTCCTGACTCTGGGATCCCCTGAGGTCAGAGACTGGCTCCTTTCCTGTAGTATTTAAATTCCTGGCACTCAATCGTGAGTGAATGGGGGCGCCTGGCTGGCTCAGTCAGAAGAGTGTGTGACTGTCAATCTCAGGGTCATGGGTTCAAGTCCCACTCTGGGCGTAGAGATCACTAAATAAATAAACTTTAAAAAAAATAGTGAAGCCTGCTTCTCCCTCTCCCACTCCCCCTGCTTGTGTTCCCTCTCTCGCTGTGTCTTTCTGTCAAATAAATAAAAAATTTTTTAAAAGTTTAAAAAAAATAGTGAGTGAATGAACATATGAATAATAACAGCCTACTGTGTAATGGTGTGACATTTGGCTCCGACTGGCTTGCAAGATCGCATTGTCAGACATTCAGGAACTTTGCAAGCCCCTTGTCAAAGTACTGGTAGCTTGAAATTGACATGGGGGGAATATTTACACCCTGGAAATAGGCAAATGCTCCAAAGTAAGGCTTCCCCCTGCTTTACCTACACACGGCTGGACTAGATGGTACTTCCTCTGTTACGCACTGTTTTAAGCACTTTATGAATATCCATATTTAATCCTCACAGCTACCCCGAGGAAGGCACCAATATTATTGCCGTTTTACCGATGGGTAAACTGAGGCCCAGGGAGAGGACGGCACTTGCCCACATATGATTTGGGAGCCTCCCTAAAAGGAATGCAGGAGAGCCGCGGGAAGACCATCCTCGAAGGCTCTGGGTGCCGCTGCCCTTTGCGGACTCCCAGGTACCAGCCACTCTAATCTCGGCCACCGGTTTTAATCAGCTCCTCTGGGAGAAGAGAGGCAGTTGCCTGGTGACTGAAGTGTTTTCCAGCCCTCAGAAGGTCATGCTGTGTGGGGGGAACCTGAAGATCCCCACACAGGGCGCCCCTCTTACAGGACTCCAGACAGCAGATACAATCAGCCCAGCCAGACCCCACGCAAAGCTCCAGACCTCTTTCCTGCTCTGATGCTGACAGATCCGTCGCTGGGATTGAATTAAAGCCGTGAAGTCCTGGAACAGGCAGCAGCAGGCTTTGTGGGGCGGGGGAGGGAGGAGGGGGAGGGGGGGGAGAGCCCCTGCTGCGTATGTGCATCACGACCAGAGCAGGGGGGCAAGAGTCCAGGGCCCCCAAACCTCACGGATACAGCTGTCCACCCAGTGTGTACGTCTGGCTTGTCCATTTGGGTCTGCAGTCGGGGAGGTAGTCATGGACTCCCTGAAGCTCGGTTTAAGGGATAACAGAGTCTTTTCAGGCACCATTCTGGCTCGAACATTCCAGATCTTTCTGGGCCCAAGTTAGCCCTTGTTTGACCCCTCTGCATTGTCACCTCCTGTGTGTCTGTCTGCCCATTCCTCCAGGAGCTTCTTAGGAGCCAAAGTGTGGCTCCTGATGATTCCTGGTTGTGGCCCTAGGACCCAGCCAGGTGCCTGAACACAGCAGAGCCTCAGTAAATGTGCAATGAATGAATGAAGGAGCGAATCCCCCTTGTGCCTCGGCCTCTCCACCTTCCCGGTGCTACCAGGAGCTCCTGATTATTTCTCCAAGGCTTGCCATCAGAAATCAATTCCCCCTGATGACCACACCTCAGCCTTCCCCTCTTCCAGCTCCCTGCAGGCTGGTGAAGGTGGCTTGTTTGGCAGCAGACCCAGGAGGGTGGAGGGAGGCCCTGCGGAGGTCTCTCAGAGGAAGTGATCTGAAGAGGAAGACCCAGCCATAGGAAGAGGGAGGGGAAGAGAGTTCCAGGCGAAGGGGCAGGGGCCAGGACTCCTCTAGGAGCTGTCAGTGGTCAGTGGGGCTTGAGATGAAGGTGCCCGTGTAGACAGGTCACAGAGTGAAAACAGGCTCCCTTCACCCCACCCACTGGGGGCCTCTTCGCGATCACCGAGGGGCAGAGCAGAGCCATGTGCACCCCCCCCCCACGGCCCCAGAGCACAGCCCCAGGGCTTTCTTCCCTACCTACCTGCACTGTCTCTAGCTCTGGGAGCAGCTAGGCTAAGGGGGAGGGGGTGCCATCCCGAACATGCTATTTTCAATCTCTTCGGCAGCAAGCCCCATCATTTAATCCTTGGATAATTTAATATAATAAAATTCCAGGAACTGGTGTTTTACATCAAAATAAAATTGTGTCCAGCAGTGGTGGGTCATTCCCAAGGGGCCCGAACCCCTTTCCTGACCCTGAGGTCAATCTGGGTATCGTGATTCCTTCTGCCTTGAAATGCAAGCTCTGGGTCCAGTTAACTCAGACCAGCTGATGCCCCACAGCCCGCACTTCCCCAGCTTGGCTACCTCAGCCCTGCCCAAGGAGGCTTTTGAAATGCAGATTCCAGGGACGCCTGGGTGGCTCAGTCAGTTAAGCATCTGCCTTTCGCTCAGGGATCCAAGCCCCACATCTGGGTTCCTTGCTCAGCAGGGAGCCTGCATCTCCCTCTCCCCCCTACTCCCCCTGCTTGTGCTCTCTCTCTCTGACAAATAAATAAATAAAATCTTTAAAAAAAAAGACATGCAGATTCCAGGTGCTGCTCCCACTCTTTCAAAGCCAACAGAGTGTAATGGGCAGCTGGACTTGCCACCAGGAGGGGGGGCTCATTCTGCAGCTCTGGCTGGGTTCAGGATTCCCCCCCACTCCCCCCACCAGGAGGTTCTCTAGTCTATAGGTATGGGCAGTTGGTTCTCAGCGCCCCGTCCCCAGTGCCCTGTGAAACTCATGTACGTGGGCCCACCTAGGTCTTTGTGAACACCAAAGGACCCATGTCCACCCCGCCCCCAGCCCTGTCACAGAGCCTGGCACCCAGGACGTTACACTGAATACAGGCCAAACATGGATGGCCGCATCACAAGGCACTGTGGAGCGCAGTGGTCTGGCCTTGAAACCAGAAGATGTTGACTTTGAATTTCTGCCCTGGCTGTGTGACCTTTCTGAGAATCAGTTCCTCCCTTGTAAAATGGACAGGATTCCAAAGCAATTGCTTTGTGCAGTGTCCCATGGCAGGCCCTTCTGATGGACAGCTCATTAACTATTATTGTCCTCATTTTAAGTAGAAGGAATCATGGTCAAACAGGTGGCAGGATGGGCCAGGGTCATCCAGCCTGACCACAGAATCCAATTCCTTAAGCCAACTTAAGGCAAACTTCTTCCAGGAGGCTTGGGGAACTACCTGCATTACATTCTCTGGGCGGTTTGAAAGGCAGCCTCCTGGGCCCTGCCTGAGCCAGAATGGGGATGGGGGGGCAGGGCCAGGAAGCTGCCTGCTCCTCAAGCTCGGAAAACTCCCGCACCCCAAGCTCCTGGGCTGCGCCACTAGGATGGGCCGCTCTGGCACGTGGTGTGTCCCCTTCATCAAGGTGCTGGGAGGGGCCGAGGGGCTTTCCTGGAATGAGCCAAGCGAAGCACCTTGTGCGCATTTAAGGTGGATTACCATTGTTATATTACCTTCATTGCTGTTCACCAGAGAGCTAATTAATGCTGGCTATATTTCTTCACTGTCCCAGGTGAGTTTCCCTTCTGAGATCTGGGAGGATGTGTGATGGAACCGGGGTGGGGGTGGATATGGAACCTCCCCGGGGTCCGCCCACCTACACCCCAACTCTGTTCACACCTGACTCTTTCCAAAGCCGGCAGGGGTGCGGAGGCGGGGAGGCGCGAGGAGCACGGCCGCTGCACGGGGGGGGGGGGGGCGGGGGGAGGGAACCTTGGTGGTGGGCATCTAGGTCCCGCACTCCCTTCCACGCCTCCCCGCCTTTTCTGGCCCGGGCCGAGCGCTCCCCCATCCCCGCAGTGCGCGAAACCGGCGCGCGCTAGGACCGCGGCGCGCCGCCCTCCGCCGCTATAAGAGGCCGCGCTCGCGCCCCACGCGGAACCCGCGGCTCAGACCCGTCCCCGGCGTCCCGACCCGCGCTGGACCCGAGGCCAGACCGGCCGCTGCGCAGCCGACGCCAGCCCGGGGGCCCCCGCCGCAGGCACCATGGGCGCTGCCCACTCGGCGTCCGAGGAGGTGCGGGAGCTCGTGGGCAAGACCGGCTGTGAGTATCCCGCGGGGACACGGGCGGAACCGCCGGCCGGCTGGCTCGGGGCTCCCAGCCCACGGCCGCCCGCCGGGCTCCGCGCCGCCGCGCTGTGTGACCTTGGGCTAGTAGCTGGCCCTCTCTGCGCCTCAGTCTCCCCCTCCTGCAAATGGGTTCCCGCCGGCCACTTTGCCGGCTGCGGCGAGGAGCTCCGCGGCGATGCTGAGTAAGTGCCGCGGCCGCTCAGCCTCGGCGCCCGCGGAGTTGGCAGGGAACCCCCGGGCCTGGGGGACTGCGGACCCGGGAGGGAAGCAGGGCCCGGCTCCCCCAGGGCAGGGCTGGCGTCCCGGCTCGGAGGGCGAGAGCCCGGGCCGCCCAGCCGGTGTGCGCGCTCCGCACCTGAAAGTCGTTCGGGTTCGCGAGGCGCAGGGGCCGGAAAGTTTTGAAGTCGGCGGGACCTGGGTGGCAGCCGGGCTCGGGCATTCCCCGGCCTTGTGACTTCGGGCGGCCGAGCCCGTCCCCCTGCGCCTCTCTTCGTCCTCCCATCTGTAAAGTGGGTTCATCGGGTCCACTTCCCCGGGTAGCGGGTGGCGCCCGCGGAGCACTTGGCTGGAGCCCGACGACCTTCCTCGAGCTCGCCCGGACTCCTGGGACCTGCATCCGGCCCGAGGCTGGGCGCACGGAACGGCCGCGCCGCGGGGCCGACCTGGACGCAGGGAAGTGACGGTGGTGGCGTTTGTCCTCCCCAGTCCAGCCGGGCTGGGAACTTGACCCTGGCCTCTGACCCTGGGCTGGGAGCTTGACCCTGGGCTCTGACCTCGGGGTGCCGGGTTCTGTTACCGGCTGTGGAGGGGTGTGTGGACCAAAGACGGAGGGAGACCAGGTGAGGGGGAAACTGGACAGGCGCCGTATGAATCCTGCCACTTCCTGGCTGTGTGACCTTGGGCTAGTCACTTCATCGCTCGGTTTCCCTCTCTAGAATGGAAGTTCTCCTAGTACCTGCTAGATGATTAAGAAACGGGAGCGCGGATGTTATTTCAAGGAAGGACCTGGCTGGCTCCTGGCACCTGCTTTGAGTTTAGGGCAGCCAGCCAGGTCCATAATTGATCACCTGGGTGGGGGTGGGGAATGACCCAACCACTTGTGCCAAGGCTGAAAGGCGACCCCTGCTGACTCCTAATCTAAACACTTCTGTCCAGGAGAATTGGGTGAAAATTACAGAAAGCACCTCAATACCTGGTCTGGGTGCGTGGGTGTGTGTATACACTCGTGCATCACATACACACGTGTTATGTTTTACCATGTGCAATCACAGAATTATCTGCGACTGGAGGGGAAAAAAAACTAGTATATATAAATGGAACACTTAAAAAAAAAAAAGTGATAAGAGCATATATTTGTAATTGCTTTGTTTGCATCAAGGACCCTGGAAGGATCCACAAGGAATTAAGAAGAGTGAATACTTGCAGACTGGGTGGAAGGGACGAAGAGGGACTGAGGTTTCACTGTAGATTTTTTTTTTATAGTTTCATTTTGAACCATGTGTGAATATAAAAGTTTTGAGTCCAGTTTAACCCCAAGGCTCACGTGAGAAAGGAGGTAGGGTTCCCCTCCTCCTTTCTTGGATTTCCCCTGGTTCTGTTAGTTGAGCTCTTGTTGCCTTGTGTCTGCACTGGTGGAAGTCAGGGCTCTCTGTAGCTGGGATTTCTGCCAGCAGGGTGGCAGCCCCCCACACAGGCAGTCGGGGGGAATTCGGTCTGGTGGTGAGTTTGACAGGTGCTGGGACCTCGGAGCATGCTGGGAATCATGTCCCGTTTCCTGGGTCCGGTCTCCCGTGGGGAAGACGGATGCTGAGTGTTCCCCCTGTAGCCTTCCTACAAGTGGCTGATGGGGCTTCCCTTCTAGCTGCCTGGGATTCCAGTTTCATACCCCAAAGGAGGGGAGGGAGATGGGGCCGGGGGCGCATCAGGAAAGGGGCTGTGAGGTCGGACCAGAGGGGAGAATGAACGCCTTCAGTTCTTGGAACTTTAAATAGGAGGAAAGTTTCCCCCTTGTCCTCTGAAAGGGGCTGGCACAGTCTGGGCATTTTAACCCATTCGGCAAGTATTGATGGACCGAGGACTTGGGGATTTAGAGGTGACCCTAAGAGGCTGACGTTCCTGAGGGGAGACACACAGTGGTGTGAGAGTCAGGGGAAGGGCAGGGAAATACTTCTTTAGGGAGGACTGGGAGAGCTTCTCTGAGGAGGCGAAAATGGGGAACAGAAGCTCCAATAAGAAGGAACCAGCTCCACAAAGATCAGTGGAAAGTGCAGTTTGGGGCAGATGGAATGGTAAATGCAAAGGCCCTGTGGTGGGAAGACTTTGAGGACAATAAATGAGAATAGTATGGGATGCTGATGCAGCCAGAGTCAGGGCTCAGCTGGTGGGGGGAGCCTGATTTAAAGGATCTTGCTGGGTAGGTGGCTTTGGGCAAGTGTTCAGTAGTACTGGCCATGTTTTTAAACCCATTTGTAGGTGTCCATCACTCTAAACCACAGCGAAGAGTTAAAGCTTGGCCCACTGCTTCCTAGCTGCGTGACCTTAAACAAGTCATTTTACTTCTGAGAGCCAGTGTCCCCATCTGGATCCTCGGGTGGTTATACGGATTGAGTAAGATGATATACATACACATATGTGAGGTTCTTGGCTTGGCATGGGAACGTCCGCTCCCAGGATCCTGCTCCTGCAAGAATCCTTGGGAAACATTCAGCCTAAGGCACACTCAGCCAAGGAACAGACTGTGTTGCTGGGTTCCCCCTGCCTCTTTGCGGACCAAGATGGTCCCTAATTTGAAGAGTCAGCCTGGTCCCTTCCTGAGGGCTCCCTCTGGAAATGATGAGCAGGATGGTGGTGATGGACGTCATTCCTTGAGCACCAGGCTCTGTGCCGAACACTCGGCATGCACTCTGGTGGAATCTTCATAATAACCCTCCGTGGAAGGCGGCAATATGGCCATTTTACAGATAAGGAAACTGAGGCTTGGAGGGGTAAAGCAACTTGCAGCCCCACAGGTCACTAAGTGGGGGAGTAGGGGATCAGAGGATCCCCAAGTCCATTTCCTGCCAGCACCGTGCCTTCACTGCAATTGGGAGTTGCCTCTCCGATTTCTAGGAATGCAGAAGGGTAGGAACAGCCTGCACATCTATTTTTCTCACTTCTGGGCCTTTGTGCAAGCCACTCCCTCTGCCTGGAGAACTCTTCAATTGACTGTCCGTAATTCGGGGTTTACGTAAGGGGATGCTTCTGTAACCAGCAGCCAGGTTAAGATTGCAAACATTTTCTCTTAGCCCTGTCTGTTCAGGAAGCCCGCGCTCTTCCTCATTCGGGGCTCGGCTCCCCATCCTGCCTACTCTCCGTCCGGCCTTTGAGGGTTAACGCGCGTCCTTGAGACTCCCGAGGCCCCTGCGTTCCCTCCCATAGTAGCACACACCACCCCCTGTTAGAGCTGTCCACTCTGTCACCTGCCACCCCCTCGAAACTTGGAGCTTCCTGAGAGCAGGGAGAAGGTGGCTTGTTCCCCTTGGTGTGTGTGCGTGATACTCACAACACAGGCGTTCATGCTGACCAGGTGGGGACCCCAGAGACTGTATAGCCCATGGAGTATTGCCTAGGAGCGTTGTGTCCAGGAGACACCCCTAGTGCCACCCCACCAGCCCCCTGTGGCTGCGCCAGCCCCCCCTGGCACCAGGAGATGCATCCTGTGGGCTTCAGCACTGAGCCAGCCCCACCAAAAATAGGCCTGAGCACAAGCTTGCCCACGCAGGGCATCCTCAGAACTGCACGCCCACCTCCCCTTGCCTGTGAGAGTCTCATTGATTGATTTAAAACATAAAAAAGTCTTCCCAAACATCTTCTCCGAGCCAAGAAGGCGGACTACCTAGAACGTTAAAATTCACATTGAACACCCGAGCTGGCCTTTCAGCAGGAACGGAGTGGAGCCCAGCATGTGTCTCGAGGTGTGAAGTGGACCCCCCCCCCCCACAGGAAGACCGGCCCCTTGGGGTCACTCACCGAAGCCTGCTCCCCTTCACCACCTTGAGCTGGCCTGGAGGTGGCCATTTCCTGCCTCCCCCACCCGTGCCTGCTCCCGGGGCTGGAAAGGAAATAATAAGTGGAGGATTCTGGGAAAGGTGGAGGGTCTATTTTTTCCTCAGGCTCCAAAACAGCTCCACAGGCCTATCCATGTAGATGCCAAGAAGCTGCCAGAAGGAAGAAGAAAAAACAATGTCCCAGATCTGGAGTTCAGACCTCCTAATGGTGACAGCGAGTGTTTACCAGGCGCCTGTCATTTGCCAAACACGGAGCTGAGCTGCGCAGTTTATCCGCAGCTGCTCATGCAACTCCCCCAGGAGCACCGTGGATTCCCAGTTTTCCGGTGAGGACACGGAAGCTCGGGAGCTCAGGAGAGCATGCCACTTGTCCGGGGCCACAGGCTGCCGAGAAGTAGAACTGGGATTCAGTTTCTGGTGTGATCCCCAGACCTCCTCACTGGGGAGGGAACCGGAGGCCTGGGTGGCACCCCATTTTCTGTTGGGCTCTCGCCATTGGCCACTACTCGGCGGTTATAAAGTCCTCGAGTGGCCCCAGACCACAGCCTTGGCCTATTCGCCATGTGCCATGTTCTCTTTGGGTACCCAGGTGGGCCAGATACCTTCCCTGCCCTCCAGGAGCTCCGGGGGTGCGGGCACACTGGCTGGTACTGCTGAGCTCCTTGTGTCCCCCACTGAGGCACATAAAGCTAAGTGGCCAGTAAAGTTTGCCCTGTTCCCTTTGTGTTTCCTCTGGGTAGACTATGGCTTTTATCCTGGGGTCCTTGGGCAATCTCTAAGCCCCAGGAAATAGGGTGCACAATTGTGTCTGTGTCGCTCTGGGGGTGGGGAGGGAGCTCATTCCCCCAGGGCGCTTCAGGTTCTCAAAAACAGTGAAGATGGATTCCATTGTATGTAAATCGTACCTTAATACAAAAATAATTAAAAACAATTTTTTTTTAAAGATTTTTATTTATTTGAAAGAGAATGAGATAGGGAGCATGAGAGGGGGGAGGGTCAGAGGCAGAAGCAGGCTCCCTGCTGAGCAGGGAGCCCGATGCGGGACTCGATCCCGGGACTCCAGGATCATGACCTGAGCCGAAGGCAGTCACCCAACCAACTGAGCCACCCAGGCGCCCCCCATTTTTTTTTTTTTTTTTTTAAGGAAAAATGAAAAACTGTCTCCCGGGCAGGGAAGAATAAGGGTGACTGTGAGGCCTGGGGAGGGTAGGTTCCCCTCAGGCTGAGCTCTCAGCGGGGCGGGCTGGGGAGAAATGGTCTGGCGGTGTGGGCATAGTGGCCGAGACCATGGAAAGGAGGCTCTGTGGCCCCAGCCTTCCGGGGTACCCAGAAACCTCCACCCCTAAATCCCTGGGTGCTCACAGTGTGGAAAAGTGTAGGCTGCTTTGGAAAGCTTTTGAAAGGGCCGAGTGGCAAGTGGACTTCATTGCTGGGCGCCCAGAAACACCCTTGTTTTGACCCATGCTGATATTTTGTACTCTGGCTGGGCCAGGACATCTCACCATTGTAGCATATTGTTGCCAATTTACAGATGAGAAAACTGAGGCCCAGACATTTGAAGGGACTGCTCAGGGTCACTACCTTGAGTGTGGAAACCAAATTCAAAACTGCCTTTCCCAGGTGACCCAGACCCCACGCAATGTAGACTGAGACAAAGGGTCTGTATATCTGGGAGACGCAACACTGTTACCCTGTGACCTCATTAATAGGGTCCCACACACTTGTTTACGAAGTTGGAAAGGGGAGAATTAGACCCCGAGGCAGATAGGCTTGGTATCGTGTTATGGAAAGTTCTAGAATTGTGAGCTGCGCCCACGGAGGGCAAACTCGGTGATGGGCAGTGTGAGGGGAGCCAGGGGCTCTGGGAGGAAGAGCAAGAACGTGCAGCCCCCTCTGTTTACTGAAAGTAATTGGCAGTCCGCTCCAAGACGTCCTAACTTGCGAATTAGTCGTGATCAGATCCCTTATGCGTCTTTCTTCCTCATCCCACCCCCAGCCCCACACTGGCAGGATATTTTTTTGTGAGTTGATGGCCCCCAGAATGCAGCCCAGAGTGTAATCAATGCTCAGACATGCCGTACGGACCGAACACCTCGAGTGTTGATAAGATGCCTTTCCTCTGGCAAAGTGCTTCAGTATTTGCTATCTCAAGCCAAGGGAATAAGGTGTTTTTGGCTCAGGAGCGCCCACCACTTTGGGGAGATCAGGCAGGGCCCCCTAGTGCCCATGCTGGTGGTACCAGGCGAGGAGGGGGCAGGAGGGAGGTGCCTGGGCCTGCGAGCCATCCTGTCTCCTGTTGCAACTTTATTAATTCATAAAGCCAGAAGGTCGAGTGGGTGATCTCCGCTGGTGGTGGCAGCCACCGTAAGCGTGAGGACAAAAAGGCCCTTTGTTGTCCCAGCGGCGTGACCTTTGTGGATGGGCAGGCTGTCAGAAGTGGGTCTTCCGCTCCCTAGGAGGTGAGAAGGCTCCTTGAGGTCTCCGGGATCAGGTGACTCCGGAGGGTGGGCAGGTGGCCAGCAGGAGACCTCACTATTGGCACGGCCGAGTCCTACCTAGACCGTGGTGGAGAGAGAGAGTGGCTACCGTGAATGGCTTTCCCGGCACGCTGAGGTTGGAAGGGGCTTCCCTTTCTCCTGAGCGCTCATGCCGGGGTCCCAGTGGTCAATCCCAAGTGAGCACCCAGCACTCAGCGTACTTCACCCACCTGGTGTTCCCAGGGGCTCTCTAGTCTTGTCCTCCCCTGCATACCCCAAGACTGCAGCCAGGGTCTACATGGACATACACTGCCCTGCTACCCACCCCCCACCATGGCCTTTACCAGCAGATAGTAAAGACTTGAACTGTAGACCACCTTTTAGTCTCTGGGCAACCACCTTGGCCGGCACACCTCCGTTTTCTCATCTGTCGAATGGGAATGTGTCACAGCGCTATTGTGAGGATTAAGTGAGCATCTTAGTAAAGCTCTTGACACACTGTAAGTGTTCAGTAGTTGTTGGCAAGTACTAATAATTTTGATTAGAAACCTTACAGAAGCTGGCTACCTTTCTCCCTTTTAAGGGCAGTCTCTAACTTTACTAATTCCTTCCTTTTTTTTTTTTTTTTTGACATGGCTGCCATCTTTGACATGCCTGATGTTTATCTTTCCCTCGTGCTGATGATCAGGGACCTTAACATGCTTTAGTTTGTGTCACTCTCTAGTATTTTTTTCTACATTTTTAGAACCTAATCATTGGTTTTATTATTGTTTTATGCAGACCCTGTTCTTGTAAAAGTTTTTCCTTATAGGTTTCATTTTCTTACATGATACACCTTTCCATAGATTTTTCAACGAATCTCTGTGAGTTGTCAGCTTTGTCTGAAAATGTCTAGATTTTGCCAGTTGATCATTTGGCTGGGTATAAAATTCTTCTTCTCTCAGCACTTTGGTTTTGGTCTCTTGTTGCTGTTGAGAAGTCAGCTCTTTTGTCTAATTGATATTTTTTGGTAAAAGTCTGCTTTTGTACCTCTTTTTTTTTTTTTTTAACTGCAGTGTGTCTAGGTGTGGATTTGTTTTATTTATCCTGCCTGGGAATGGTTTATGCTGCTTCATTCTAAAGAAGGCTTGTGAGGGCACCTGGGTGGCTCAGTCGTTAAGCGTCTGCCTTCGGCTCAGGTCATGATCCCAGGATCCTGGGATCGAGCCCCGCATCGGGCTCCTTGCTCCGCGGGAAGCCTGTGTCTCCCTCTCCCACTTCCCCGCTTGTGTTCCCTCTCTCGCTGTGTCTCTCTCTGTCAAATAAATAAATAAAAAATCCTTAAAAAAAAAAAAAAAGAAGGCTTGTGTCTTATATTATGAACGTGTTCTTTCCCCTATCCCACTTATCTTTTTCTTCTTCAGTAATTCCTGTTAGAAATAGATAGGGTCATAGGGGCGCCTGGGTGGCTCAGTTGGTTAAGCGACTGCCTTCGGCTCAGGTCATGATCCTGGAGTCCCGGGATCGAGTCCCGCATCGGGCTCCCTGCTCAGCAGGGAGTCTGCTTCTCCCTCTGACCCTCCTCCCTCTCATGCTCTCTGTCTCTCATTCTCTCTCTCTCAAATAAATAAAAATAAAATCTTTAAAAAAAAAAAAAATAGATGGGGTCATGTCATTCTATCCTGAATGCCTCTTTACCTCTCTTTCGTATTTTCTATTATTTATTGCTCTTTGCTGTCTTTGGGGTCATTTCCTTAGGTCCATCTTCCAATTCACTAATTCTCTCTTTAGGTGTTAGTCTTTTTTTTTTTAAAGATTTTTATTTATTTGTCAGAGAGCGAGCACAAGCAGGAGGAGCAGCAGAGGGAGAGGGAGAAGCAGACTCCCCGTGGAGCAGGGAGCCCGATGTGGGACTCGATCCCAGGACCCTGGGATCATGACCTGAGCCGAAGGCAGACGCTTAATAACTGAGCCACCCAGGCATCCCTAGGTGTTACAGTCTTGCTGCCCCTTAAGTTTTTAAATTTTGATGACTTTTACTTTATTTTTTTTAAAGATTTTTTAAAAGATTTTATTTATTTGACAGCACAAGCAGAGGGAGTAGCAGGCAGAGGGAGAAGCAGGCTTCCTGCTGAGCAAGGAGCCTGATGCAGGACTCGATCCCAGGACCCTGGGATTATGACCTGACCTGAAGGCAGACACTCGACTGAGCCACCCAGGCACCCCTTATTTTATTTTTTTTTTAAGATTTGTTTATTTTATTTTATTTATTTATTTATTTTTTTTAAAGATTTTATTTATTTGAGAGACAGAGAATGAGAGACAGAGAGCACGAGAGGGAAGGGGATCAGAGGGAGAAGCAGACCCCCCGCTGAGCAGGGAGCCCGATGCGGGACTCGATCCCAGGACTCCAGGATCATGACCTGAGCTGAAGGCAGTCGCTTAACCAACTGAGCCACCCAGGCGCCCAAGATTTGTTTATTTTAGAGAGAGCGGGCAAATGAGCGGTGGGGAGGGGCAGAGGGGGAGAGAGTCTTAAGCAGATTCCACGCTGAGTGCAGAGCCTGATGTGGAGCTCGATCTCACAACCCTGAGATCGAGACATGAGCTGAAACCAAGAGTTGGACACTTAACTGACTGCACCACCCAGATGCCCCCCCGATGACATAAAAAAAAATTTTATAAGTTCTGTATGGTTTTTAGATTCACTGCTTTTGTCATAGAATAGTGTTCTTCCATTATGTGTAATGACTTAACATTTACTCTATAGTCTCTTCCGTTTCACCCCCTTGGGGTGCCATTCCTTTTTAAAAATTTTTTTAAGTAAATTCTACCCCCAACATGGGTCAAACTCATGACCCTGAGATTGAGTCAGATGCTCTACTGATGGAGCCAGGCACCCCCCCCAATGTTTTTATTTTAAAAAATTTATTGGGGTGCCTGAGTGGCTCAGTTGTTGGATGTCTGCCTTCAGCTCGGGTCCTGATCCCAGGGTTCTGGAATCGAGCCCCGCATTGTGCTTCCTGCTCGGTGGAAGGCCTGCTTCTCCCTCTCCTACTCTCCCTGCTGTGTTCCCTCTCTCGCTGTCTCTGTCAAATAAATAAAATCTTTAAAAAAAAAAATTTATTAAAGTGTAGTTGATCATTAATTTCAGATATGCAACATAGTGATTTGCCAACACTACTCTGTGCTCACCAGGATAAGTGTAGTTACCATTTGTCACCATCCAGTGTTACTACAATCTTATTGTCTCTGTTCCCCATGCTGTACCTTCCATCTCTGAGACTTTGCTTTTCTCCTTTTTTTTTTTTTTTTTTTAAGATTTTATTTACTTGGTCAGAAAGAGCACAAGCAGAGTGGCAGGCAGAGGGAGAAGCAGGCTCCCCGCTGAGCAGAGAGCCTGATGCCAGACTTGATCCCAGGGCCCTGGGTTCATGACCTGAGCTCAAGGCAGATGCTTAACCTTAGACTGAGCCACCCAGGTGTCCCTGAATTCATTTATTTATTTTTTAAAAAGATTTTATTTATTTATTTGACAGAGACAGAGAGGGAACACAAGCAGGGGGAGTGGGAGAGGGAGAAGCAGGCTTCCCGCTGAGCAGGGAGCCAGATGCGGGGCTCGATCCCAGGACCCTGGGGTCATGACCTGAGCCGAAGGCAGACGCTTAACGACTGAGCCACCCAGGCGCCCGAATTCATTTATTCTAATAGCTTTTGGTGGACTGTTTAGGGTTTTCTATATATAGTATCATGTCTGCAAATAGTGACAGCTTTATTTCTTCCTTATCAATTTGGGTGCCTTGTATTTGTCTGATTGCTGCAGCTAGACTTTCAGTACTATGTTGAATAAAAGTGGTGAGAAAGGAAAACTTGTGGTGTTCCTGATCTCAGAGGAAAAGTTCTCAGGTTTTCATCATTGAGTATGATGTTAGCTGTGGGCTCTCCAAATATGGACTTCATTATGTTCGGTTATATTCCCTCTAAATCCACTTTGTTGCGAGTTTGAATCATGAATGGGTATTTTGTCAGATGGGCAGGATGCTTTTTTGTCAGATGCTTTTTCTGCATCTGTTGATATGATCATATGCCCTTTATCTTTTCTCTTGTTAGTGTGATGTATCACTTTGATTGATTTGCAAATATAGAAACACCCTTGCATCCCCAGAACAAATCCCACTTGATCGTGGTGGTGGTAACAAATTTAAAACAAGAAGGGTTCTGTTCCTTTTGTTAGTTGTGTTTGTTGATTCTCCCTTATGGTGGTTCATTTGTTCGTGTGGTTTGGTTTTTGATTATGAGCTCATGTTTGATTGGGCTGTCTCCCCTGGTTTTCACATCTTTCTGGGACTGTCTTCAGCTCCAGATTTATGCTGAGGCCAAACTAAGTGGAGAAGGACTTACCAAAAATACCTCTCCTGTGAGAGTCCCTGGGTTATAGAAGCACCTCACACAGTGCTTTGCATTTATTGTGCTAAGTCCCTGAGAACGGTCACTGGTCTAGAAACACTTTTTACATTAAGTCCTCAATTTGACTTTCCTGTACCAGAGAGGATTGGTGTTTTCACCTGTGCATGGCACACGTGTGGTGTTTAGATTCATCACAGAGGCTTCACCCCTTTCTTCTGGGCCCGGCCACCTCCTTAGCAGAGTCCACTTCCTTGTTGACTCTCTGAGACAGTAGGGAGTATTTTCTCTAGCCTGTCTTACATGGGGAAGCGGTCTTTTATGCTTCAGCTTTTTATTTTTATTTTTTTTTTAAGTAGGCTCCACACCCAGCGTGGAGCCCAGCACGGGGCTTGAACTCACGGCCCTGAGAACAAGACCTGAGCTGAGATCAAGAGTCGGACGCTCTTGGGGCGCCTGGGTGGCTCAGTCGTTAAGCGTCTGCCTTCGGCTCGGGTCATGATCCCGGGGTCCTGGGATCGAGTCCTGTATCGGGCTCCCTGCTCGGGGGGAAGCCTGCTTCTCCCTCTCCCACTCCCCCTGCTTGTGTTCCCTCTCTCACTGTGTCTCTGTCAAATAAATAAAATCTTAAAAAAAAAAAAAAAAAATTGTCAGACGCTCCACTGACTGAGCCACCCAGGTGGCCCTCTGCTTCAGCTTTGGATAGGAGTCTCACTTCTCGCTTACATAGAACCAAGGCCATTTCTGATGCTGGGCCACCTCAGCAGCATCTGGCACTCCTGCCCTGCTGGGTGTGCATTCCCTCCTTGGTTCTGGCCTTGCCAGGCCTCCCTCCCTTGCAGGGTTAATGGCGTAAGGGAGGTTTTTCTTCTTTTATCCAGTGTTTCAGGTGTCTCTAGTGCAATGGGGAGTCTGTGTTCATTCCATGTAGCAGGAACTGGACTTCTTTACCTAGTAAGCCTTCCTACTTTTGGTAAGCCTCTCTCTCCTTGATGTGGCCCAGTCTAAATCTGGAGCTGAAGATAGTTCTGGAATGATGTGAAAACCAGTTCCTTAGATGCTCCCAAAGACGCCCACTCTTCACATCTCTGCTGATTAGCTAGCTCCCTCTCCCCAGCCCCTTCCCCATCTTTAGCCTTTTTATGAAAATGGAGACCTCGTTGTCTCTTTAGTGACATGAATGCTATGTGTTCTTTGTCCCCACTCATCCTCTCTTGGGGTGCATAGCCCGAGCGTGGGGTTGTATTAAAATAGATTTTAGAGCCCCAGACCCAGGTTCAAACCCCAGTTCTGCCGCTCATCTCAGCAAATGACTCAATCTCTCCACGACTCGGGTTTATCTGTAAGGTGGGTGTGATAAGTGCCCTCTGAGGCAGGCCCTGGATGAGGGTGAAATAAGATGATGTGCACCAAGCATTCGGCTTAGTTCCTGCCTCCGAGGAAATGCTACCACATGGCAGTGAGTATCGCTGCTATAAGGCAAATGGCGAAGAACAGAGCAGAGCTGTGGGAAGGTGAGCGTCGATGAGCAAAGCACAGACTGTGATTTGAGAGTCATGCCCACCCACTCTGTTCCAAGTTGTCTCGTTGCTCATGAGAAGGAGGATCTTTTCTAAAGTCAAGTCACTTCATTCTGTCTCCGCTTTAGCTCCAGTCTTGAGAGTTGGAGGATTTATTCCATGTGGGACAAAAACCCTTGAGAGACCCCCCACCCCCACCCCTGGGACCTGAGCTTAAAATTAAGGCCATCACCATGCTGGCCAGGGCCCGGTGCAGCTCCTGCCCAGAATCCCGTGGATCTTGCTCTTACAGACTGGGTTGAAGTTTGCGTGTCAAGGGCTCAAAGGTGCTGGATAAAAGGCCGCAGTTAACCTTCTTGTCATTTCTTCTGCTTCAGAGACTAGAATTGGGTATGATCGTTTCCTTTCAAGGCCGAGGGCACCCAAGTGCATCTTTGGTGTCTTTAAAAATCCCGGCTGCGAGGTGTGCTCTGTGACGTGTGCAGGCTGAGCGAGGGGTGCAGGTGAAGGAGAGAAGCAGGGCATCTGGGCACCAGGAAGCGTCTTCGGGGCGATGGGCAGGCGTGTGAGGGTGGGTCCCTTCCAGGCTGTGGAGGCTCTCTCTCGGCTCTCCCTGTCCTCCCTCCGGAGGCCCAGGATTAGTCACTGCTTTGGCTGTAGCCCCAGGCAGCATGCAAAGTGCCTCTTCCTTCCCTCCCTCCCAAGCCAAGCTGAGCGGGGAGCCAGCCGAGGAGCCTAGTAGGTACCACAAGGTTCTTATTTCAGGGTCCTCACGATCGCTCTTGGGGCAACTCTGGTGTCTCAGCTCCTCCTGCCAGGTCCAGTGCAAGATGTATGTGATGTTTTTATTGGGGAGCAATTCACATAACCTATAATTTACCATTTTCGAGTATACTGGTCATGGGCATTAAGTGCACCCACGGCATTGGGCAGCCGTCACCACGATCCAGTTCCAGGACAACATCGCCCCCGAAAGAAACTTCAGGCCCATTAGCTGCTCCTGAAATCCACCCCCCACCCCCACCGCGGCCCCTGGCAACCGCAAACCTACTTTCTGTCCCTATGGGTTCGCGGATTTCGGAAGCTTCGTGTAAATGGCAGCACGCAGCCTTGCACGTCCGGCTGCTTCCACGAGGCATCGTGTCTTCGAGGTCAGCCGTGAGCTAGCAGGGGTCTGTGCTGCCTGCCTGCCCGTGGCAGCATCGTGTGCCCTCTGCTCACCGGCTGATGGACGTTTGGGTGTTCCTACCTTTTGGCCCTTGTGCATCGTGTGCATGTGATTTTGATTGTTTTCCGGGGTGTGAACAGCCCTTTATTACCTCCGCGTTACGGGGCGGGGGGGGGGGGTAGGGGGTGGGGAGGCGGCGGCCTCAGGGGGCGGTTTAGTAGGACGTGGAGCCGGGGACTGAGCCAGCAGCCGCTGGCAGCGATGTCATTAGCCCACCTTTCTGTCTGACCCGGCTCACCTCTGTGTTCTGGGACTTCGGCCGATGATGCTGGGCTTCCGGCCAGTCTGCCAGGACACGGCGAGCAGGAGAGCTTCGGGGGCCCCGGAAGCTGCTCGGTGTCCTGGGGCCCACGGCAGGTGGCACTGCTGGGGGAGAGGGAGAGGCAGGGGGGAGCCCCTGGGGAGCCCCTGGAGAGCGCAGGAGCAGACTTCCAGCTGCCCCTGCTCCTTGCAACCGCATTTTGAGCATGTGCCCCCCATTGCTCCCCCTGTGGGCCTCTCAGTGGGTCCCCTGAGTCCTACCCTTTGCATCCACCCTCCATTCTGTCACCAGGCACATGGGATCTTGTTGTCCCCGACCTTAGCATCCTCTGTGAACTCGGGGTGAAGTCTAAATGCCTTAGCTCAGTGTGTGCGACCGCCATTACCTCCCCTTGCTCCCCTGTCCTTCGCTTGCCTTCCACCTGTGCGGAAAAACCCGGGGCTTCCTGAGCTCTTCCCACTCTGCTTCTGCCAGCCCTGCCCTCCCCGACCTCACCCTTGCCTTCAGCATCCCATAAGGCATTGCCTCCCACCCCGTCTCTGTGGACTGGAAGCCTCTCTCCTACCCTGGTGCTCCTTGGCAGGCCGATAACCACGTTTACTATCCTGGATCCCAGCGAGGTGACGCCCGTTTCCAAGCACTGAGGGCTCTGCCTTTTATGTCTGCACCCCAAGCAGCTAGCAGGTGCCAAGCGAAGCAGAGGTGCTCCGTAAATGTCTCTTAGTGAGTGACGGAGCATCTGTCAGAGGGCTGAGTGACCCGGGCGAGCCTCCCCCTCCCCTGCGAGCCAGCATGGACTCAGGAAGGGGCAGGTGATAGTTTATGTGCCCTTTGTCACCGGACTTGGGGCCCTGGAAATAAAGGCTCAAGTAGTCTGGGTCACCCCATAATGGATGTGCTGAAGGCTGATATTCCATTTCTTCTTGAGTCAGATGAGGGAGGTCGGGCCTCATGGGGGGATTTCACGCCCCTTTCTCTGCCCCCTCCCCCATCTCCTGCCTCCTCATCCTTGGGGGTTGTCTCTGACCTCCTGGTCTGTGTGACCCTCCACCTGCCTGGTGACCCCTTGCTCAGCACAGCGAGGCTGTGAGCTGGTCCCTACCACCTGACAGGACCAGGCAGAGACCCCAGATCCATTACATCACTCCTCATCTCTCCCTACCCCAAACCCCGGAACTCCCTTAATCTGCTTTCTGTGGCTAGATTTGCTGATTCCGGACATTTGATATAAAAGGAATCCTACGATACGTGACCTGGGCCTGGTTTCTTTCTTTAGCATCATGTATTCAAGGCTCATCTGTTGGAGCATGTATCAGTGCTTTGTTCCATTAGGACCGAATCCCATTCCGCTGGACGGATGAGTGAACCCTGTGAATTACAGAAAAGTTAAAGGACAGATAAGCAAAAATAAGAGACAAGAGGAAGAGAGGAATTTCCGGTAATTCCACCACTTGGAAGCAATGTACTCTTTTGTTGTGTGTCTTTTCCTGTGGTCTCCTGTGCACACATGTATGTCATTATGAGCTTTCATATACATGAGATCTTGTGGCCTGTTGGTTTTTCCCTGTAGTGATATCCCATGAACGTTCTATGTTCTGAATTTTATTTTATACATATATGTATTTTTAAGTAAGCTCCATGCCCAGCGTGGAACCCAACACGGGGCTCGAACTCACGACCGTGAGATCATGACCTGAGCTGAGATCGAGTCGGATGCTTAACCAACGGAGCCACCGAGGCGCCCCTCTAACTATTTTAAACATGTCTTTGAAGGTTGTGTAGTATTCTGTCTTCAGGACTCACCAGGATTTATTTCAACCAGTTTCTCTGTGGCTCACCATTTCCCCAGGCGTTTACTGTTTTAATAGGCAGTGATGAGGACTCAGACCTGTTTATCTCCGTACACTTGTCTGAGTTCCTCGGCTTTTGTTCCTCGGGATCAAGTTGCTGGTTGAAAGCCCAGATACCAGCACTGTCCAGTACAAATACAGTGCAAGGTGGAATAATGCAAAATTTTTTTAGAAGCTGTGTCTGTAAGGTAATTCTACATTTTCTAGCAGCCATGTTTTAAAAAAGAAACCGATGAGGTTAACTTTAATATTTTACTTACCCTATTTCGTCTAAAATATTTCAGTGTATGACCAATATAAAAATTGAGACTCTCTGTTTGCATTGTTTTTTGTACTAAGTCTTTGGAAGCTGGTGTGTATTATACGACTCCCTGGACCCGCCACCTTGCAAGGGCTTAGTGGCCGCATGTGCCTAGTGACTTGCAGGTATATACTTCCTGGTTTAAGCTTTTGATACAGAGTGACAGGTCACCCCCCCCCCAACACACACACAAAGATTGGGCCAGTTAAACTCCCACCAGCCCCTGGAAGGGTGGGAAATCAACCCTCAGGTTGAAATCTGAAACCAAAGATAATGAGGTCAACATGCCTATGCACCCAGGTGGCTCGGTCTCTCGTCTCCACGGCAACTGTGACCTCATGGGGACTTGGAGAAAGGGCTGAGCAAGGAACAGGGAAACCAGAAAAGCTTCCATCCTGGGAGCCCCCGAGGGGGGCCTTGCACACATGGAGCAGGTGCCCACAGGACAGACCCTCTGGGGGACCCCCGGACCTGAGGGTGCTTTGAAAGTCAGTTCATGAGGCCTCAGACGTTCTCCCCCCCCCCCCCCCCCCCCCGCCCAATTACTGAGGCTGAGGAGCCGTACCTAAGTTGAACCCTGAACTCTTGGCTCTGGGGATTTGGGTGCCAAAGACAGGGAACCAGATGTGGGAGATTGTTTTTCTGACACCTCTGCTTTCAATCAGGCACGACAGGAAGGCTTGTGTGCATACGTGTGAGTGTGCGTGCATGCAGGCACTTGGCATGCAATTAGCTGGAAACTTCCTTAGAGAAACCTGGTCCATGATGATTTCTGGTTTATATACCTCTTCTTATCTGTGTGATCTTGGGCAAGTTTCTGTGCTCCCATCTCTAGAATGGGGATAAAAAACCATCCTTACCCAATAGGATTGATGAAAGGCTTATGTGAGCCAGGGCTTAGCAGGAGTGGGGCTGAGCACAGTGCCCTGGACACGGTGAATGCTCAATGAATGTCAGCTGCTGTGGTTCTCGTGCTTATGCACGTAATTCATTTTTTTTAATGGCTCTATTGAGATGTAACTCACATACTGTACAGTTCACCCATTTAAAGTGTACTCAGTAGTTTTTAGTATAATCACAGGGTTGTGCAACCATCACCACAATCTAACTTTGGAACATTTTCATGCCCCCCCCAAAGAAGCTCAGTACCTATTAGCATGACTCCGCCTACCTCCCCAGCCCCAGGCAAGCCCTGGTCTACTTTGGATTTGCCTATCTGAGCATCTCCTATAAATGGAATCATTCAATGGGTGGCCTTTGTGACTGGCCTCTTTCACTTAGCATCATTTTGAAGGTAACTCATCTGTCATAGAGGTTGTTTAGGATCATCTTGGGCTGTAATTTCTGATATTTTTCATCAGATCATTGTATTTTTTTTTTAATCTGCGGTTGAGAGCTCAGAGCTGCCTTTGATCACACAAAGAGAGGCGGCATGGGGCGTCAGTAAGCAAATGAACAAACACGAAACCACACACGTTCTGCCCAACAAACTGAGCCCAAATCCTGGGTCTGCCTTTCAACTTCAGCGACCTTCAGCAAGTTACCGATCCCCTCAGATCCTTAGTTTGTTCTTCTGTGAAATGGGAGTGTCTGTCCATTCTAGGGTCATGCAGAAGATTAAGTAAGAACACGTGCGCACAGGACATGCTACTCTGCCGAGGATGATTCATCCATAGCGATGTCTTCGAGATTCCTGGGCTGTCCCATATGGGACCATATTGTGTGCTTAAAATATTCATTACTTGACTAATAAACATGCATTGCGTATTAGAGAAAATTCGGAAAATATAGATGAATCAAAGCAAAACAAACACTTTAATCCCACTACTGGGAGGGACAATTGCTATTATTATTTCAGGGAAAATAAGTCCAGATTTCCTTTCACTACTTATATACATTTGTATGTGTCTACATATTTCCCCCAGCATGAGGTCATGCTATTTTTGTAGCAAGCTGTTGTGTTTTTAAGTAGGCGCCAGTGTGGGGCTTGACCTCACCACCCTGAGATCAAGAGTTGCATGCTCGACTGGTGGGCGCTTGGGTGGCTCAGTTGGTTAAGTGTCTGCCTCCGGCTCAGGTCATGATCCAGGGTCTTGGGATCGAGCCCTGAATCGGGCTCCCTGCTCAGTGAGGAGCCTGCTTCCCCCCTCCCTCTGCCTGCTGCTCCCCACGCTTGTTCTCTTCTCTCTCTCTCTGTCAAATAAATAAATAAAATCTTTAAAAACAAAACAAAAAAGTCACATGCTCTACCATCTGAGCCACCCAGGTGCCCCAGCAAGCTGTTTTTAAACGATATCATATGTGGACTATATTTTCATGTCAGATACACAATTACCACTTTTCAAAAGCAACATGCTTTATTTTTAATTGGCTAAGTATACCATAAAATATTTGACCAATCTGCTTTTGGTGAGCACTTACATTGAGTCCAGTTTTGTTTTTTTTAATTTTCTTTTTAGATTTTATTTGACAGAGACAGAGATAGAGCACAAGTGGGGAGGAGAGGGAGAAGCAGACTCCCCGCTGAGCAGGGAGCCCGATGTGGGACTCGATCCCAGGACCCCAGGATCATGACCTGAGCCGAAGGCAGATGCTTAACCAACTGAGCCACCCAGGCGCCCAAGTCCAGTTTTTAAGCTGTTAAGAATACAGAGGTGGGACACCTGGCTAGCTTAGTCGGTATAGCGTGTGACTCTTGATCTCGGAGTTTTAAGTTCGAGCCCCACATTGGGCATGGAGATTACTTAAAAAATAAAATTTAAAAAAAGAATATAAAGTTGAACACATTTGTATATTCATGTTCTGTTCTTGTTGGATTTATTTTTTTTAGAACAAATTCTTGCCAAGTAGAACTACTGAATTTTTTTTTTTTGAATTACTGAATTTTTCATGTAAACGTTTTACTGTGATAACATGTACCAAAAAGCGCATCACCATGAATATATATTTCCATGAACTTGCTGAGAACACATGTGTATAACCTGCATCTGGATCAAGAAATAGAATACTCCCAGTACCCAGAGGCCTCCCTCATGCCCCATTCAAATTGCTACTCTCCCCTCAGGGGCAACCACTATCCTGACTTCTCTTTTTAAAAATTAATACAGGGGTGCCTGTGTGGCTCATTCGGTTAAGGGTCTAACTCTTGATTCTGGCTAAGATCATGATCTCAGGGTTGTGAGATCGAGCCCCACATTGGGCTCGCACTGGATGTGGGGCCTGCTTAAGATTCTCTCTCTCCCTCTGTCCCCCTCTAAAAAAAAAAAAAATTAAGACAATGTCATCATCATTATTATTAGAGAAGTTTTAGGTAGGTTCACAGCAAAATTCAGGGGAAATTAGAGTTTTCTCATATACCCACCCCCAACCCCACTATTGCTTGATCACCCCCATTATCAGCAATCCCCCAACAGAGTGGTACTTTGGATACAGTCAGTGACCCTACATGACACATCATCACCCCAAGTCCATTGTGTACATTAGGGTTCCCTCTTGGGGTTGTATGTTCTGTGGGTTTGGACATATGTATAGTGATGGGCATCCACCATGATGATATCCTACAGAGTTGTCTCACTGCTCTAAAAACCCTCTGCTCTACCTATTCCTCCCTCGCCCCCCGCGACCCCTGACAGCCACTGATGTCTCTCGCGTCTTCATAGTTTTGCCTTTTCCAGAATGTCATATAGTTGGAATCATCCAGAATGTAGCTCTTTTCTTTTTCTTTTCTTCTTTTTTTTTAAGATTTTATTTATTTTGACAGAGAGAGACAGCGAGAGAGGGAACACAAGCAGGGGGAGTGGGAGAGGGAGAAGCAGGCTTCCCGCAGAGCAGGGAGCCCGATGCGGGGCTTGATCCCAAGACTCTGGGATCATGACCTGAGCGGAAGGCAGACGCTTAACGACTGAGCCACCCAGGCGCCCCCAGAATGTAGCTTTTCTATCCTGACTTCTAACACTGTACATGAGTTTTGTCTGTTTTTGAACTTTATTTGGATGGAATCATAAAGTACGTGTTTTTTCCTGTCTGACTACTTTTGCTTGTTTTTTTTATTTTTATTTTTTAAAGATTTTATTTATTTATTTGGGACAGAGAGAATGAGAGAGAGAGCGCACATGAGAGGGGGGAGGGTCAGAGGGAAAAGCAGGCTCCCTGCCGAGCAGGGAGCCCGATGCGGGACTCGATCCAGGGACTCCAGGATCATGACCTGAGCCGAAGGCAGTCGCTTAACCAACTGAGCCACCCAGGCGCCCTACTTTTGCTTGTTTTGATGGTTCTTTTTTTAGGATTTTTAAATTTTTTTTCAAGTAATCTCTACACCCACTGTAGGGCTCGAACTCACAACCCCGAGATCAAGAGTCCCACGTTCCACCAACTAAGCCAGCTAGAGGCCCATTTTTGTGGTTTTGAAACTCACCCAAGTTATAACACATATTGTTGGTTCACTGCTGTATACTATCCCGTGACTACAGTACACTGTAACTCTTTATGTGTTCTGCCATTGCTGGGGGCTTGGATAGCTTCCAGTTTAGGACTGTTGAAATCGTATTTCCATGAACCAGCTCCTACATATTTTCTGATGAGCACAAGTATGCGTTTCTGTTGGGTATGGACCCAGGAGTGGAATTGCTAGCCTATCCAGTGTACACATGTCTATGCTGATATGCATGTGCTGTAAATGGCCATATCCTCCTCCAGAAAGGTGGTAGCAGCCCCTGGTGGTTATCAGCCTTTCCAATGGTCAGTTTCTACATCTGTAATGGGGATAGAGCCCTGTCCCAGGGTGTCATGGGGAAGAGATGAGCTAATGTGTGGAGATGTGCATCCAGTACTCAGCAAACCCTCCGTACCAGTTGGCAGTCATAAGGAGTATTTTCTCACCAACAGCAGCTTCTAGGGAGGCTGGAGAATTCTGAGCTGCAGACTCTTGAAGAGATGCAACCTGAGTCTGAGACCAAAAAAAAAAAAAAACAAACCCAACAGGAAATGAGGTGACGAGCTGGTCCCAGAAATTAGTTGCCTCTGCAACAAGAGGAGAAGAGATGTTTAAGGCATGGGAAGCGCTGGGAGGAGGGTGGAGGGGGCTGACTGTTCATCAGCCCAGCACCTGTTTGGAAGGTTCTGCACGAACTGTACCTAGTCCCCGGGAACCAGAGGTAAGGGCCTTGCACGCCAGGGTATATGGGCAGACAGGAGATACTGAGTAGCGGATGAGGGCAGGCTTGGGAGATGGGTCCCAGCTTGCCTCATGGCAGGTTGTGTGGTCGAAAGTGTAGCTACAGTGTTCAAATCGGAGATAGAAGAGTAGCTACTCCCCTACAGTGTTGTGTCGAGGCTGAAGTGAGAAGGTACAGGTCGGTGTTGGTGTTTCGTTCTGTGCGTTTCATAAAATAAGCCCTTGTGTGGACGAGACCATTATGAATCCTGGCATGCACAAGGGCCTCATGCCAGCTGTGGAAGAAACATGGCCCGCCAGCCTGGAAAGGGTCATTAAGAAAAGCTGCCGTACATAGGTTTTCTAAAACCATTGAGATCATCTGTCATGCACAGTGCAATTATCAAAATCCTATTTCTTTTCCTTCCAGTTCCCTCGCTGCACCAGATTCTCTGTGTCTCACTGCGCGTCTCCCAAATTACCTAGCACCAGCCTGAACCGCTTTTCCCTTCCATACTCCTCTGTCTTGCAGTATGGGACCAACTGTCTGAAGCGCCTTGCTCAGCTAGGAAAACACCTGTCTTCAGGAGTGGGAGGGGAGGAAGTCAGACAAACGGATGGGATCCCTTTAGTGGGCTGGGGAAGGGGAGAATGACCTGGTTCACGTTCTTGCTGTCCCGGGAGCTGCTGTTGTATTGCCAAGGAGATCTGAAGGAATAACCCCGGAGGTGCATTGTCAGGAAGAATGGGAAACCCTTTGTTGGATTCTTCCTCTGGTGGTGCTCAGTGTTGCCTGGGTGGGGAATGCAGGAGAACAATGGAACGGGAGGGTGGGACGAGGCAGGAGGATGTCACCAGCCTCCTGCTGGTGGCTTCTGAGTTCAGGGATCACTCATGTCTTCCTGTTTCTCTCTCCCACTCTGCCCCCCCTCCTTCTCCTCCTCCTCCTCCTCCTCCTCCTCCCCTGCTTCTCAGTCTCCTCAGACCAGATCGAGCAGCTCCACCGGAGGTTTAAGCAGCTAAGTGGAGACCAGCCCACCATTCGGTAAGACCTGCGGTTGGGTTTGGGCGTTGGGCATGTCCATGGCCCTTGAGGATTTCTCTTGCAGCTCTTTTCTTTCTCTGAGTGCAGGGTGACTCTGAAAGAGCCCCTGGGTTGCCCCATTTCCTGCGGCAAACCTGTAGTTGTTGTAATTCTTTTGGTCCCTTCTAGACGAGATGTTCTAGAACCAGTCTAGAGCCACACCTGTTTCTCTCGGGATCAGGAATGTCTAACCAGAGTGAAGACAGTGGGCCAGTCAGCTACACGTACCCTACCCTGACTTCCTCAAATGGGACATGCTTCTGGCCTCTGTGCTTAGAATCCCAGATAGACGTTGAAGGTCTGTTGAATGTCTCTTGACTCCGCTTTCTCTTGGTGGTTACTTCCAGCCTCAGGCAAGATGGCAGGAGCAGCCTCTGATTTCTGTCAAGGAAACTGGCCATCCTACGTTGCGTTTTTAGTGTTAATCTTTTAGAAGCTATGTAGGTTTAAGGAGGAATGCCTTAAACTGTTCTCCTTATCCCACAACAGTGTGTTCAGTCTTAGATGCTGGTTGAATTATATAAAACTAGGTTAGTGAGAGGTCCTGGTTAGCGTGTTTGGTCATCACAGAGTTGGCCAAGAAGCTTTGAGTCAAACTGTTGCAAGCAGGGTTTCCAATGCAAGGTAAACAGCACTGTACCACAAACTTTCTAACAGATGCAGTTTCCTAAAATAAATATTCCAGGTCTGAAGTTTACAGTCTTCAGGCTTCAAAACAAACATTTGAATAATCCAGGGAAACTTCCTTCATCTTAGTAAACAGACTTAAATTTTACCTAAGTTTTATGTCAACTGACAGATAAAATATCCACTTTCCCTGGTCTGTCTAAACAGAAGCATGTTGTTAATCCCATGCATTGTATTCTCAAAGCTTCCATTCCCAGAGCTTAGAGTCTGGTGATCGCATGGTTCCTGTGGCCTCTTGTCTCAATTTGATTATATCCAAGGCAGAATGAGAGCCGGTTAGGACTGACGTCTTTAATTCTATCCAGGGCACCTGCTAAGCCCAGTAAAGGAGAGGGAGTGAGCCCAGCAGAAAGTCACCTGGCTTCTCGTTGGCTCCGAGAGTGTTACATGTCTGGGTCGGAGCCAATCACCATGAGATGCTAGAGATGCAAATGGGTTTTCCCTAGCGCTGTGAGGGAGTGGAGCTGGGTCATCAGCCAGGGGCAGGGATGGAGAGTGGAGTGGTTTCTCAAGGGCAGGTTGGGCTGAGGAGTGGGTGCAGGGTGGCAACACCTCAGCCGGGCACCTGGGCGTCTAAGGGGAGGTAACACTGTGCACCTGGATGTTGGACCATGGAAGTGGCAGGGCACCCCTCCCCCTCCTCCCATCAGAAGTTTCTGGGCCCGTGCTCTGTGCCAGGTGCTCGGTACCTGGGCTGGTGGATGCAGCTTCCGGTGGGTGATGTGTGAAAGTGGGGCCCCCTCTCTCAAGAGCATTTTCCAGCAAGCGATGCCCTCAGCCCTGGACAAGCTGCTGTGCCTGGGGGTGGCACTTGGCAGCCGGACTGTCCTCGGAGCCTCTCCCAGTTTGAGATTCTAGCATCCGAGCTCCGTGTGGCCCAGTGTATGTGCTTTACACACACTCTTTCCCAGCTGGAGTGTGTGCACAAATCACTTGGGAACCTTCCTCATGTAGGCTTGGCCTCGGCCGGTGTGTGCGGCCTGGGACCCTGCATTTCTAACTGGCACCTGGGCTGCACGCCCCTTGGGCGCCTGGCCCTGGGGCATAGTAAGCACTCAGCAGAGGCCACCCCGCGTCTGTCCCCAACCCGGTTCTCCTGCCTCCGGGGCTCAGATGTCTGTCTGTGCCGTCCTAACCACCACCTCTGTCCTCAAGCCTGTGGCCTCCCTCCTCTGGCTCACATCCCTGTGCCTAAATCCAGCGCGGCTCGTAGGTCTTAGCAGCAGCGGGGTTTCCTCCGGGAAGTCCGCACCCCGTCAGGCTCTCCAGGCCCCTTACGTCCTCCCCGTGGCCACAGGACGCAGCGGTTTCTGCCTCCCCGTGGGACGGCGAGTGTGAACGTGGGTGTGATCACCTGGGAACCGTGTTACAACGCAGGTTTGACTCACAGGTCTGGAGCAGGACCCCAGACTCTGCATTTCCAACGAGCACGCGGGGTCACGGGCAGGTCGGCCCCCCCCCCAGCACCGAGGGTGGTGCCCAGGAGCCCCTCTGGGTTGGGTGGCCGGAGGCTGCGTTCCCACAGGCACTGAGGGGCCCGGGTTGCAGGCTCCTGCCTCCCACTTGTGGGCACACGAGCTGTGGGCTCTGCACACCCACCCCCAGGACCATCCCACGCATCATGCTTTTCCCACCTGCCCTCACGCAGGCCCTGAGTGTGTCTGCTTAGGCCCGGTGAGCAGCCCCTGCTCCCAGGCCTTGGGGCCCCTTCAGGTCGTGTCCATACTCTTTAGCTGGGGACCACCAAGGTCTCCGGGTGCTGGTGTTTGCTGAGGTCTCCTCGAGGACACCGCCTTTTCCAAGGTAACCCTCCTACCCTCTGCACTCCCACAGCCTCCTCCTGGGGGTGCTCCACCCCCCCCCGTTGACAGCGCAGAATCATAACTGTGCCCCTAGCAGACCGCTGGCCCCATGAGGGGCAGGAACTGGGTTTTTGTTCCTGGCCCTAGTGCTGTGTCCAGGGCTGGTGACCTACTAGAGGCGTGGGAGGACCATTACTGGTTGCTCTCTCTCATTCATTCAACCAAAGTCATGAGGAAGAAGCGAGAGTAAGGATTGCCAAAGTTCTTCATAAGCCATGAAGCGTGGAATCCGTGAGACCCGTTGTTAACGCCGTGTCCCTCCATAGGGTGTGCAAGTCCCCGGGGAAGAATTTATCCGGGGCCTGGTTCGTAGGAGCGTTCACGGATGTAAGTGGTTATTCATTGAGCATGCTTTTTGTGCTGCGTAGCTGGAGTATGTTACTTTGGTTTTCTAAAACCCGACTGGAAGTAGTGGTAGGGACAGCTGTTCTCCCCATTTTACAGATGGGAAAGTCAGGCTCAGAGAGGTGCTGTGCCTGTTCCCGAGTCACAGAGCTCCTCCGTGGAGGAACGGGGACTTGAGCCCAGGGCTGAGATCCCTCTGTAAGGAAGCTGTGGGCATTGCCGTAACTTGGGAGTGGCTTCTGAGGACCTCAGTCTCCCTGCTCTGCCATCCGAGGACTGTCCGCCCTTATCATCCCGGGGTGGGCATGTATAATCTCCATCCCCAAAGCCCCAGCTCCAGTGTCTCGCAACGTCTGCCGGGAGGCTGGTGTCAACTGTGGGGTGACCGCCCAGCCCAGCGGGGAGGAGGTGATAGACCATAGTGTTTTATGCAAACAGGTCTGCCTGAAGGGCCCCCCGCTCCCAGAACCACTTTGCCCGATCCTACTCTGCCTTTCAGGACCTGGGGAAGGGGGAAGGGGCAGGTTTTCGGGTCCCCCAGGCATTCCTACCCATCCTCCCAGGGCAGAAGGGATGAACAGCCCTGGGCTGGGATCTGGTCCCCGGCACTGTCCCCACACTGCCAAGGGTTTCCCCAGGGACCCAGGGGCCGAGCCTTCAACCTCAACATCCAGGATGCTGTGGGCTATGCTGGGGTTTCTGAACAGGGAAGGGCGCTTCGCTTCATTAGCATCCAGCTTTGTGAAAAGCATCGCCCGGCGTCCCCTGGGTGAGGCCCCCAGCACCATGGTCTGCGAGGGGTGTGGGAGGTGGCACGCTTTGCCCTGCCTTCTCAGCGAATGAGGTGCCCCGAGAGCTTATTAGGATCCTGTGGGGCAGGAGTTGGGGTAGGAAAGGGGAGGGGTAGATACCTCAAGTGCAAAAAGCCCCTCAAAAGTGACCATGTACACCTGCAGGCTTTAAACATAGACTACTAGTAAGTTTTGTAAGTTGCATTAAAAAAGTAATAAAGAATTGAGTTTCTGAATGTGTGACTTTGATAAATTGTATATAGCTTTTAAAAAAAAAATTCCCACAACCTAAGAACCACTGGAAGGGATTTAATTTTAACCCACCATCTCCTGCCCATGTTTGGTTGGTCCCTTGTCCTTCTGAAAATGATCTGAGGCGTCCGGGGACGGCCTTACCCTGAGGCCCCAGAGCTGCCGGGTCAGAGCCCCACTCTGTATGCATTCCTTACAAGGCCCAGCACCTGAATAAAAAAAAATCCTAAAGCTGCATTTTCCTTTAAGGCCCCCCTAAATTGTATATTTCAGGACCCCCAAAACCTGAGTCCACGCTGACACAAGTACTAAGCTCGGAGTCCTCTTGGAGAAATGCTTGAATAGAAAACGGTCATGGGACACATTGGTCGGGTACCCATGCTGTGCTTGTAGACTTCTGTCCTCAAGGCTTTTCTTCCAGCAGGGAAGCCCCTCCCCTAAGTGGATCCCCAAACAGATAGGATTTTAGATCAGGAGGAAAATACAATAATTGCCTCTGGCACTTTGTCTTTCTTTAGTTGGGGCCACTTAAGTGGTGAATGCCTTAAACAGCAAATTTTACTTCCTGAGCGCGCCGTGGCCGGCTCACCACCCTCCAGAAATAGATGCCGTGGAATCCTTCAAAGTGACGCAGGCCAGGAGGAGGTCTGATTAGATAGATCCACATTACGAAAATATTTTTAGATTCATCAGGCCTCTGAATGTGGAGTGAGTCCTGGAGTAAACAGAGCCACAGACCTACAAGGCAGAGAAAAAGGGAGCAGTGCTCATTGTTGATCGCCACCCAAGTACAGAGCAGCATTCTGGTTTTTCTTAATATTTTTATTATTTGAGAGAGCGAGAGAGTGAGCGAGAGCATGAGGAGGGGGAGCTGCAGAGGGAGAGAGAGAAGCAGACTCCCATGCTGAGCAGAGAGCCCAACGCGGGACTCGATCCCAGGACCCTGGGATCATGACCTGAGCTGAAGGCAGACGCTTCACCGACTGAGCCCCCCAGGTGCCCAGGGCAGAGCAGCATCCCGATAGGCCCGAGCAGAAGTCCTGACTCTGCGTCCTGCTTTGCATCCCCTGGCAGCACTTACCCACTGCCCTGTGGCGTTCAAGGTCAGCTCACAGTCAAGTATGTAATTGGGAGCCCCGGCTGCCATTAGCTGAGGGCTAATATGTGCTGGGCACAGGGCTGCACGCCCACCTGCCTGGTTCCAGGGGTCTGAGGAACCCTGTGAAGTTTACACCATTATCCCATCTTCCAGATTAAGAAACTGAGGCTGGAGAGGTTAAGGTCAAAGCAGAGCTGGAACCCCCAAATAACTGTTTTCCTTACTATCTAAGACTTATTTTTGGAGGGGTTTACTTATGGAGGGTCTTCCCTGCTTAGAAGAAAAGCCAAAGCCTACAGTGAACATATTGCTTTTCTCTAAATTAAGTCCTTTTAACCTAGTCACTTTGCTTTTATCCTGTCAAACAGCCAAAAATGTCCTTTTTTTTAAGTCCTCCTGACAGTGAAGAGTTGAGGCACTGCCTACATCATCAGGCCATTTTGCTGTCAGTGTTTAATGAATTCCGAGAGTTAATGAGTCCTCCCTTTAAAGCCTCAGCTAGCATGGTGCATATTCATCTGACAAAGAAGAACCCACAGTTGCCTGGACAGCTCTCCAGGCGACAGTGGGCGCGAGCGGTCCCGTCCGCTCAGGTGACAGGGAGAGCCGGGCAGGAGCCCCTTGGGTGTGAAGGGTGCCAAGATGTCCCCAAAGCAGGATGAAGCTTTCTAAAGGGACTTGACTAATTCGCAGGTACTTGAATGTACAGTTTTTACAGAGACCCTTTTACGGGTGATAGGGCCTCCCATGGCTGGTTCTGGTGTCCCAGATGCTGGAGTGAATGACTGGTGCGCTTCCCTCTGCCTCTCCTGGGGGCTCCTTTTGTGGGGGGCGGGGGGGCACGCGTGTGGTGGTGCATGGAGAAAGGGAGGGAGGGAGGGTCGGAGAGGTGACTAGCATGTAGGCAAGTCCATTATGTCTGAGCTAAGGAAAGAAACAGGATGGAGGGTGCCTCTCTTGGGACCGTGGTGGGGAGAGGGACCTTGGGGCAGGGAGTCATGTTCGGGCTGGAGCAGAAGGGACAGAAGGAGCCATATGTGATGACGAGGGAAGGGGTTCTAGGCAGAGGCATCGGCAGACTCCGGTGGGATGCGCTGCTTCCCCACCTCCCTCCTGACCCCTCCCCCTCCTGCTTCGTCTGCTCCAGCCTCGTGGATATTCCTGCCACGCCCGCCCCAGAGCTCTAGAACACACTGTTCCTTCTTGCGGGGTTTCTCTTGGCCCTTGGAGCTGGAGAATGTGTGTGTGTGTGTGTGGGGGTGTCCTGTGCACTGTAGGGTGTAGGTCACATCTTGGGCCTCTGCCCGCTAGATGCCAGTAACACCCCTCCCCCGGGATGACACCAAAAATGACCCCAGACGTGGCCACTGGGGTTAAGAACTTGCCACTCTGGTCTCTGCTCAAGCGTCACCTTTGCCAGGAGGCCTTCCCCGATCACCCCCCTGAGATCTCGTCCAGTTCCCCGTGGTCTCCATCTTGCCCCTGCTTGGTTTGCTTGCACAGTGCTCGCTGCTGCTGCCGGAGATGCTCCGTTTTCCCTCTGTCTTCATCCCCCTGCTGGAATCCCAGGAGGGATCCTGTCTGTCCTGTTCACCGCTGGAGCCAGCACCTAGAACAGCGTCTGGCCCGTGGAAGGTGCCAGAATACTTGTTGCTCCCCCCTACGATGAGGACACGGCAGGTGTCGGGAGGGCAGCTGGGTCCAGGCCTGGCGCGGGTACGGGAGAAGCTGAGAAAGCATGTGGCAGGGAGGAATGACATGGTGATGTCACTCTGGCTTTCGGAGGACGCACTTGCCTGGCGGCAAGGGGACCGCAGCTTCTTCTGCCAGAGCTTTTGTGCAAAGGCACGTGGATGGGAGAAACAAATGCCTGGTGCATTTGGGGGTTTCCCAGTGTTTCTTTAACCTTAACCGTCCCACGAGTTCCCCGGGGATCACGTTCAAGCGCAGGCTCTGATTCCGGGCCAGCTAAGGCTCCGTGTTTCTCACAAACCCCAAGTGATGCTGATATTGCTGGTCTGGGGAGCAAGCACACTTTGAGTTGCTCAGCATTGCCTGGGGGCCGTGCATGATACGTGAGGCTTGGCCCCTCCTGCGTGAGTCCCCGTGGGGGCCGGTTTCCCCAGTGGGGGCCCCCATGTGGAACTGTCACCTGCTAAAGGGTGGGCAGGGTGGGGGGGCGTCCGGGAGAGTCAGGCAGGCAGCCCCTGGAGTAAAGACCCCTCTCGGATGGACCAGTGTGAGCAGGGAGGCCGGAGTTCCAGGCTGGGAATCTGGGGGGCCTCGCTGTGTCCTCAGCTGGCGGGTGGCAGAGGACGCCCCGAGCCTGCAGAGAGAGCTTTGCAGTTGAGCTGGCCCTCGGAGCTGCCGGAAGCCAGCCCACACCGCAGGCTTGAGGAAGGGCCCCTCCTTGGTGGTTTTTCAGTCTGTCTTTCTCTTGTGGGCTGGATGCTTGCCTTCTTTCTGGGTCCCGGATGGGGCCTCTAGAGGCTTCGGGGAATGAGGGGGGCAGATCCCCAACCAAGATTTCAGTTGTTTTCACTCTTTCAAGTAAAAACCGACAACCCAGAAGAAGTAGCAAGTGTGAGGAATGTACGGGGCTGTTAGAGCCCAATTCAAAGCTCCCCTCCTGGCTGTGGGACCATGGCCTCCTCACTTCACCTCCCTGGGCCTCAGTTTCTCGCCTGTTAAATGGGGGTTATGGGTGTGTGGGGAGCAGTGTTTGCAAAGTGCTTAGCACAGCCTGGCACAGGGAAAGCCCTCTGGATGCCGTTTGCGGGGGGGGCGGGAGTCTTTAAACCCTGGGGCTCAGCCCCCAGGAGGAGGTGTGCAAGTTGAGTGCCTCTGGGGCCTCCGTGGGGGACCGCTCCCCGCTGGTCACCGCGGCAGCATTGCCGGACCCGTGGCCCCCACACATCAGCTCCGTCCCCAGAGCCCTGGGCTCGTGGGGAGCAGAGCTCTTTCCCATGGCGCCGGTCTGGGCCCGGACACCTGCGGCTGAGCCGGTTCTACCAGCCCAGTGGCCGCTGGGGGCGGGTGGGGAGGAAGGAGAATAAGACCGAAACCGGCATTTATGGGGCATTAAACTGTGGTCAACCTCTCCCAGGCTCTGGGCTTCAGGCCTGCAGTTGACTTGTTGAAAAGGGAAGTTGGCAAATATCCGGGGGTGTCCCCAAGGACCAGACAGCCAGACCTAAGTCTTCCTAGCATCTGCTTCCCGGAGATACTGTGCACTGTCTGTCTGTCAGTATCCTTCTTAGCAATAAGAAGTTTCTTTACCTTTGCCTCAGTTTCCCCATCTTTAACATGGGGATAAATGTCTGCCTTATAGGAAAATAACATAAAGCTCTTAGAGCAATACCTGTCACCTTGGGAGTACACAGAAAGTTAGCTGCTATTATTACTGCCCTAATGTTACTTTATTTTTAAAGATTTATTTCAGAGAGAGCACACACGTGAGCGGGGGAGGGGCTGAGGGAGAGAGAATCCTCGAGCAGACTCCCCGATGAGCACGTGGCCCAACGCAGGGCTGGATCCCAGCACCCCGAGATCATGACCGGAGTCGAAACCAAGAGTCAGCTGCCTAACAGACTGAGCCACCCGGGCGTCCTGATTGTCCTAATTTTAAAATGAAGAGCTCACTGTGTGTCAGGCAGTATCCTAAGCACCGTGTGTGTATTTATTGAATTTATTAATTTCATTAACCCCATGACACTACCCAGACATTCCCGTGATCCCCATTTTACAGATGAGAAATCTGAGGCTCCAAGACCTGGAGAGGCTTACCCAAGGTCACGTGCCTGGTCAGGAGCAGATCCTGAGCTGGCCCCGGGTGTACTTGATTTCATAGCCCCTTTGCTGTGGGCGGTGCTGGGTCTGCACCCAATTCACAGATGAGGAAACTGAGGCAATGAGCGTCTGTCACGTGGCTGTGTGAGAAAGCTGAGGTTTGAGTGTGGGTCCAGCAGGTACTTGAGGACTGGGGAGCAAGGGCAGCTGGGCTTCAGAGACACCTGCACAGACCCGGGATCCTGTGCCCCCAGCCCGATTCCCAGCATCCGCCTCACCTTTGCCCCTGTCAGTGGGAGGTCAGGCTGCTTTTCTTGTTAATTTTCTTCTGCAGACACATGGTCAGGCTCTGCAGGGTCCTTCCTTCCTCCACCGTCAGCCCCAGGGAGCCCTCTGGCCCTCTGTGGGATTTCATGGTGGCTGGAGAGGGCTGCTGGTGGGTCCCTTCTTGCCCCCTTTCCAAACACGGGGCCCGGGTTTCTCCCAGCCCCCTAGAACCTGCAGCTTCCCCGTTGCTGGCCTCTGTTCCCTTCTGGGGAATTAACCAGAGCCATTTCCACGTCCCACGTGTGTCCCCAAATAGGATGCTCCTGGCAGCTCTGGGGGACAGCTCCTCTGATAGCCTGTTCCTGAGCTTGGCAAGGCGCAGCTGAGGTTTGATGCTCTCCAAGGACCCCAGGGTGAGTCCTGGGAGCAGCTGAGAGGCCTGGACGCCTCCGCGGGGGGACTGAGCCTGGCGCTAGCCAGGTGCTCAAGACAATGGACGAGGAGTCGAGCCCCGCCCACACTCACCACCCCTGTTCACTCTGCACACGGCTCACTGAGCACCTGTGGTGCCCCCAGCTGCGCAAGGCGCTGAGGACATGGTGCTCTGGACATGAGGGTCCCTGTCCCCAGCTCTCTGGTGTGTGAAAGCTTCAGATGTCTGTGGCATCTGCGTGCCCACTTTACAGATAGGAAACCGAGGCCGGATTAGCGGTAGCCCAGACCCCTGGCCAATGAAAGCCAGAGGGGGGGTTGGGGGGGGGTCTCAGCCACGTAGCTGCTGGTCGCTTCTTTCCCCTTCTCCCAAAATTCTCTCTCAAGCTCCACGTGGCTCCTCGGACCTGACTTGTCCCCGTGTGGGGGTCTCCCGTGGTGGGGAGGACGGCGTACCCAGAAAAAGTGTCGGCTGCCAGAGAGGGGAACTTACAGACTGCACGTAGCCATGACCTCACACCCAGGTCCAAGGCAGAACGTTCTCTGCCTCAGAGCCTCCTCCTGTCCCTTCCTGGTCCCCCTCCCCGAAGGCAGTTGACCTTTCTCCTGATTTCGGGCTGCATAGGTCAGCGCTCGTACCTTGTGCTCTTTATATAAAGAGGGTCATAGTGCAGTGGTTCTTTGCTTTTTGGTCTTTAAGCATATCTTAGGGAAATTTTTTAGATGCCTTATTGAGATACAATGCACGTATCCTACAGTTTACCCATTTAAAGTATGCAGTCAGTTTGAGGACTTTTTTTTTTTTTTTTTTTTTTTTTGGTGAGAGAGAGAGAATGAGAGACAGCATGAGAGAGAGGAGGGTGAGAGGGAGAAGCAGACTCCCCGCCGAGCAGGGAGCCCGATGTGGGACTCGATCCCGGGACTCCAGGATCATGACCTGAGCCAAAGGCAGTCGCCCAACCGACTGAGCCACCCAGGCGCCCCTGAGGACCTTTTCATCACCCCCCCTCCCCTCCCTGCCATGAAACCCTATACCCATTAGCCACCAACCCCTCTATGACCCCACCCCCGGCAGCCATTAGTCTGCTTTCTGTTTCTGGATCTGCCATGGATCGGCCTGTTCTGGTCGTGGCAGATAAATGGATCGTGTCTGGCGTCTTCCGCTCAGCACCTGCCTTCGAGCGTCGTCCACATGATAGCGTGCATCAACACTGCGATCCTTTTTCCGACCAAATAGTATTCCATCACCCCGGGCAACTGTTCTGAGTGTGCCCCTTCTTCAGACCTGGGATCTGAGGAATCTGAAGCATGGTGTCCATGGACACTGGCTCCTGAGTTTGGCTGGGTGACCCCCCTGTCTCCCCCGAGCCAGTCCCATTGGGAGCCGCGGGCGGGGGTGGGGGGCGGATAGGAAGGAGCGTGGAGGTGGCCGTGGGCTCACGGAGGGGTCTGGGCATCCGAGCCAGGCTCCCCTTTCCCTTCTGAGAGGTGGGGGACAGGACAGGGGTCAGTCCTGTGCTTCTGCTGGAAGCTTCCAACCCAGACAGTGTTTAACTCTCTGTGTACGCGGCACTGCCTCCTTCCCGGCATGCGTTTGTTCAACTTTTGAGCCCCAAATCTGTTGACTAGCCCACCCCTGGACACACTCATCTCAAGTGTCTGACCTCCTTCCAACTCTGCTGCCTGGGCGTGCATCCTTGCTCCCTGGGATTACCAGCCTGGGCCTTGGGTCCCTTCCAAGGCCACTGCCCCTTGAAGTCCATGGGACAGAAGAAAAACTAGGAAGCAGATTCTGAGAGAAAAGGACGGCTTTTGGTGGGAAGGTCGAGCGGGCAAGGGCCTCCTTCCCTGCGGACCCGCAGCCTGTCCCCCACCCAGCGGTACCTGTGTGCAGTGACAGGGTGGCTGGGATTGAAATTCACCTCCTTCTGCCCCCAAGCCAGCACCTTCCCCCCGCCCCGAACAGCTTTACAGAAATAGGGTTCACATACCATACGATTTGCCATTAAAATGTACAATTCCATGGCTTCTAGTACCCTCAAAGGTGTGTGTCCAGCCCCACAGTCAATTTCTGAATCTTTTGATCATCCCCTACAGAAGCCTGGTACCCTTAGCTGTCCCTCCCCAGCGTTCCCATGCCCCCGGTCCCTGGGCGCCCCTGGTCTCCATTCAGTCTCTACGGATCCACCTGTTCGAGACATTTCGTGTAAATGGAATCCGACACTGTAGTTTTGGTGCTGGGCTTCTTTCCCTCAGCACATGTAATGTTTTCAAGGCTCAGTTGTGTTGCAGTGTGGATCCCTACTTCCTTCCTTTTTATGGCTGAATAATACTCCATCGTCTGGATGGACCACAAATTGTCTACTCAGTTGACAGACACTTGGGAGGTTTCTGCTGTGCGGCTACTATGAATAATGCTTCTATGCCGTCCGTGTACCTGTTCTTGCGTGGATGCATTTGTAGGCGTGGAAGCGCCAAGGCCCATGCTAACTCTCCATTCCACCCGTTGAGGACTTGCCAGGCTGTCTCCAGTCTCTGGGCCAACAGCCTGCTGCCCCAATTCCAGACTGGCCAAAGCAGGGTCTCCTCACCTGGGGTCTGTGATGGGCCTCAGGTGGCCTCTGACCCCTCATAAGGAGGCACACACCTCGTGTCTCTGCATTTTTCTGGGGGTGAATGTCCAGGACACAGAGCGTCTTGGAGCCTTCGGATCCTCCCAGCTCCCAGTGGTCCAAGGTTGCACATCAATGCAGTGTATTCCAGTCTTGTCTCTGGACGATTCTCGTGGGACTTGCTCGGGACTAAGCAATACAGCCTGGTAAGTGGTGAACATGCCATGTGACCTTGGCTTTTTTTCCCCTCTCTCTTTTCCTGGTGCTTCTCCCTCCTGGGACCCAGCAAGGAGAACTTCAACAACGTCCCTGACCTGGAGCTCAACCCAATCCGATCCAAAATCATCCGTGCCTTCTTCGACAACAGGTGCGTCTTTGTCCCTGAACCAGCCCTAAACCAACCTACTCTTGTGAGGGGCGTCCCATCGTTTTTGCTGTGCTCTCTTCATCAGAAGTGAGTCGCTAGGTCAGCCCACGTGAAGAGAGGGGACTACACAGGGGCTGGGTGCCAGGAGGCCGGAATCGTTGGGAGCCGTCTTGGAGGCTACCTCAGTTTCCATATCTGTAAAAGATACACATCTGCCTCTCAGGGTTGCTGAGGGTGCACTGGGATAATGTGCACTAAGGAGTTGGCTGTCATTCTGCTTGTCACCCTGACGTGCAGAGAAACTGAGGCACAGGCGGTGGTGCAGTGTCCCGGAGCTGAGGCTCCAACCAGAGCTCATGCCCTCAAATGTCCAGCATTGTTGGAGTTGAAAGACTTGCGTGACTGCATGGAGACTCACTGTCTGAGGCTCCTTCAAGAGTTGGGTGGTGTACGCCCTCCCCAGGCTGCCAGGGCCCTAGGCCTGGCCCCCCATGTCTACAGAGATGGCTGAGAAACCGGGAGAACCGGCAGAAAGAGGAAGGAAGGGAACAGGCGTGTTGTGGCCAGAAGATGGGTGGTGACTTCCCGGAGGGGTTTCAAGTTTGTGAGCCTGAGCCACTCAGCTCTGGTTCTGCCAAGGCTGTGTGGCCCTAAGCAAGACGCTGAGTCTCCCTGAACCTCCCCAGGTTGCGGGTAGGGGTAGGTGTCCTCAGCTGCCCTGAAAGATACAGAGGCCTGCCTGCAGGGCAAGGCCTGAGAAGCTGACCAAGAGTTAACAAGGCAAAGCCGAGAGAAAAGGTGTTCTGGGAGGACCGAACTGCATGTGCAAAGGCCCTGTGGCGCAAGAAAGTTGAGCGAGTGTGGGTGGCCCAAAGGTCTGGCCAGAGCACAGAGAGGCCATGCGAGATGAGAGGTGTGGGGGAGGGCAGGGCTGCATCGTGCAGCCCCTTGACCGGCAAGAGGGGTCTTGACTTCAACCTGGGAGCAGCAGCGGGGGGTGCTGATGGGTTTAAGGCAGGGTGGGGATCGCAGACTCTGGCTGCCGGTGGGCTGTGGGGGACGGAGGCCCAGGAGAGGGTGTACTGTGTCCCCCAGGCTGGAGGCAGGGCTGCTGAGGGGGAGATGGAGGGCAGCGGGCAGCCCTGTGACACCTGGGAGGGAAGAAGAGAGGACAGAGGGAAGGATGGGCCTGGGGTTGGAGGTGAGCAGCTGGTACCAGAGGAATCTGCACGGACGATTGTCACATTTGCCAGAAGGACGGCACACAGTCTGTGGTGAAGATGGGGTTGGAATGCTCTTTTTGCCTCGTGGGCCCACACCTGCCTGTATGTGTCCGTGAGGCTTGTTTCCAAAAGGCTCTGCACAGATCTGGCCCCTTGGTAAGCTGGCCAGGCATCGGGGACGCAGCCTTCTGTGGGGTGCAGCTCACAGCCTGAGGTGAGCTAGGGAGGGGTGAGGGCAGTGGCCCTGCTGATACTAGCTGCCTCCTGGGGCCTAGCAGGCTGGTCCCCTGAGCCTCCCCCTGCCCTAGCAGGGAGTGTGTTCGGACTGGAGAGCGGGTGCTCCTGGTGTGGATGAGAATGTTCTGGGTCCTGACTGGGGCGTGGGTTACACAGGTGCATACTGTTCAAATGCAAAATCTGTGCCTTTGTATGTAATTATTCCTTAAGACAAATCTGACCCCAGGTCGCAGCTTGGCTTTCATCTGTCACCCGTGGGAACTGGGCACGGCTCCAGGAGCTGTGTTTTCGGCTCACGGGGTGGCATTCGGGTGTCTGCTGGGCTGCTGTCCGTGAGCCTCTGCCTGGGGGACGGGCCGTGGGCCTGAGGCTGGAGCTGCAGCCTCTGTCTGGCAGGGGACAGGAAGGCAGGGCCCACGCAAGCAGCCACTGGACTTGGGGGCGGCCAGTCAGAGGCAGGAGAGACACCCCCCTTTACTTGGAGGGTCCAAAGTTAGGACAGACATCGGAGGGCTGGGGCAGGTGCAGTGCTGCCTGCAAGGGGCGGGGGGGGGACTTCAGTTGGTCAGGGAATGCTGAGTGTCCAGAAGGTGGACGTCGAACCAAACCTCTGGGGGTCCCTGAGGAGTGGAGGGTGACAGGAGGGGGTGTGCTGGCCCGGGGTGGATGGTGACAACACCCACCTTTTGGGGCCTGGGGGAGCAGGGGGAGGGATTGGGGCTTACCCTGAGATTTGAAGCCTCTGGAGGTCCTGTAGCCTGGGAGCAGTAGGGTGTGATTTGCATTTTGCAAAGCTCCCTCTGGTCCCGTCCCGCTGAGGATGGTGGAGGCTGAGGGTAGGCCATGGCAGGTGCATGAGTGGGCAGGCAGCCTGGAAATCTCTGAAGAGGGGAAGATTTAGGAAGGACTCCCCCAGCCTTGCCCCAGAACAGCTTGGGGCCTGCAGCTAAGAGCCTGTATACTCTTCTCCATCTTTCATTTCTTTTTTTTTAAAGGTTTTATTTCTTTATTTGTATGAGAGAGAGCAAGCGCGCATGCACTCATAAGAGCACAAGCAATGGGGAGCTGCAGGTAGAGGGAGAAGCAGGCTCCCTGCTGAGCAGGGAGCCCGATGCGGGGCTTGATCCCAGGACTCTGGGGTCATGACCTGAGCTGAAAGCAGATGCTTAACCGACTGCACCACCCAGGTGTCCCCACATCCTTCGCTTCTTGTCGCGGAAGTTCCAAAGGGGTGGGGGGAGGACTTTGGAGTGGGTCCCAGAGACAGAATTTTCCTCTCAAGAAAGACCAGGGTCAGCCTTGCTTCCCAATCCCCTTCAGGACCTGGACTGTGGATGGAGGGCAGTCCTTCCCCACCTCCAAGGGCTCTGTTCCTTACACAATCATCAGAAAATTAAGGATGAAAAAGATTGCTCTAAACTGGGCATCTTTGCAAAAGGAATGAAAGCTGCCCGCTTGCTGAGGCCCTGCCGTCTGCCGCCAGGCACCATGCGGCCATGAGGCGGACCCTGCTGGAGCCCCGCCTGGAACGTGGGCCCTTCCTGGCACCTTCTGCAAAGCATGTTGCTAGGGACAACCTCGAGCCTGCCTTGACTTGTTAAAAGATCTGAAGTTATCAGTAAACTTTGCACTTTGGCAATAAACCAGTGACTCAGCGCTACCGAGCTAATCACTACCGGAATTGCAAACAGCTTGATAGAGAGCAGGAGTCGGCTAACTTTTTCTGTAAAAGGCCACAGAGTAAATATTTTAGGCTTCATGGGCCATGTAGAGTCTGTCACAGTGGCTCAGCTCTGCCGTGGTGGCATGAAAACAGCCACAGACACTGAGTAAATGAATGGGTGTGGCTGTGTGCCAATAAAACTTTATTTAAAGACATTGACATTTGAATTGCACGTAATTTTTATGAAATTTTGTCATGAGATGCTATTATTACTTTGGGTTTTTTCCTCCCCCCAAACATTTTTTCAACTATTTAAAAACCTAAAACCCCCTCTTCATCCATGGACTGGACAGAAATAGGCGGCACGCGGGGGTTGGGCCATGGACAGGAGTTGGCCAGCTTCGGATCTGGAGGAAAGGGTAAGGAGAGGTGGCTCGATGAGTTACTGAATTGCTCAGTGCCTTGGTTTCCCCATGTGTGAGTGCCCACTCCTGGGCACCCCAGCCCTCACCAGCAGCAGTGTGGTTGTGGTCTCGCCCCGGCCCCCTGTGCGGTGAGCTCTGGGAGGGCAGCACCGGGCTTGGGCTAAACCTCCAGGGGCACCCCCCTCCCGCCCTGGCGCCCCTGCAAGCAGGTTGCTGGGACATGGAACCCAAGGCTGAGACGGCCATCGCGGGCGAAGCGTGGGCCCAGAAGGGCCGCGTTCCCCGAAGCATCGCAGGCGAAGGGACAGGATCCGGGGTTCACGCGCTGCCGCCATGTCCCTCTCTGCTCCCGTAGGAACCTGCGCAAGGGGTCCAGCGGCCTGGCTGACGAGATCAACTTTGAGGATTTCCTGACCATCATGTCCTACTTCCGGCCTATCGACACCACCATGGACGAGGAGCAGGTGCAGCTGTGCCGGAAAGAGAAGTTGAGATGTGCGTGGGCGTCGGGGCCGGGCCGCGTCTCCCGGGGTTCCGCCGCGCCCCTGCAGCTGGCGGGTGGGCGAGTGCGGAGGGGAGGGCTGGGGGACGCCAGCCCGTGTCCTTTGGGAGGTCCGTCCCAGTTGACAGCACCCACGGAGGCCCCCAGGGGGTGCTTCTCCCCCCAGGTTGTGTCGTGGCGGCTGGGGTTCTCGGGGGATGTGAAAAGAGCAAGGCCCTTGGTTGAGACAGACCTGGGCTCCCATCGGGCCCCTTCCGCTGAGCAGCTGTGTGACCTCGAACCGGAACACGGGGTGCTGATCGTGAACACACGCTGGTTCTGAGGCTCAGTGAGGTCACCCAGGCGGCGCACGCCCTTGGCACCTGGGAGGAGCTCCGTGAACCTGTTTCTTCCCTCGTCCTTGAGCTGCCTCAGACGCCAGGTTCACCAGATGGGCCTCTGGCTGATCTGTCCTGGCGGAGCCCCCCTGGTCCCTGGGCTCTGGAGCCTGCGTCGTCGTGATCCAGGCTGGCCAGCAGCACGGGGTCCCGGGGTGGCCTGCGTCACGTGTCCCTGCCCCGTGCGGACTTTCCCAGGACTCCTGACATCCCGCCGTGGGCCACCCAGAGGCTCAGGCTCATCAGCAGGGACAAGTAAACATGGGGACTGGGCCGTATTTAGCTCTGGAATGTGTACGTGAGGGCTGGTGGGAACCGTCCGGGCTGGGGGCCCCCGAGGCCCCCCTCTGGTGCTCCGGACCAGCGGGGGAGCCCGGTGTCGGCCCAGCATCCACCTGCTCTGAGGGCCAGGTCGGGGTCGTGGAGACTCCCGGTTTCCCTTCCCTTAACGGGGCGGCCGTGGGCAAACACGTTAACTTCTCTGAGCTTCCACAGTACAGTCTGTGTGTGAAATGGGCTCAGGGCAGCCTCGCCTCGCGGGGTCACGTGCAGATGAGACGTGAAGATGTTTGCCGCATGTTGCCCGGGGTGTCCGGTCGGTGCTGGGTCAGTGGCAGCGTGGGGGACTCGGTGAGCTGCAGGCTGCGCTGCTGGGCCAGAGGGGCTGCCTTCCCTTCGGCTCCTGGCCTCTCCTGGGCTGCCCGATGCAGAGTGATGTCCATCAAGGAGCAAAGCGAATGACACAAAGTGGACTAACCAGAGGAGGTGCTGGTGTCCCTCCCCTGTGCCCACGGAGGGCCGGCTCAGACCAGCCAGGGGCTGGAATGTTGGCAGTGGGGTCCATGACCTGCCGATGAGAGCTGCCTGCTTGGGTTTTTGAGGAATGATGCCTCTTTAAAAAAAAAAAAAAAAAAAATCTTAAGTAATCTCTGTACACAACATGGGGCTCAAACTTACCACCCCGAGGTCAAGAGTCGCACGCTCTTCCAGCTGAGCCAGCCAGGCGCCCCGAGGAATGATACTTTGAAATAACATTGATCTGTCTTTGCATCAATGTCCCCTCTGTGCTCAGAGTGTGCCGGGATCCCTGGTCCTGATCTACCAGCTCTGTGGTTCCCTGAGCCCGTGCAGCGCCCGGAAATAGACGCTGCTGTTGTTATTCCCATTTGACAGATGGGAAAGCTGAGGCTCAGAGAAGTTAGGTCACTTGCCCAAGGTCACCCACCAGGAAGTAGGCAGTCTGACCCCATGGCCTTTGCCCTTGACCTCTACATTATGGATGTCTTTGGCTCATTTTGAGCAAGAAGGTTGGGGAAGCAGGGGGACGTGGGGCTCCACTCCCAGCTCGTCTGACCAAGCCCCCCCCCTGTCGCCCCCAGTTCTGTTCCACATGTATGACTCGGACAGCGACGGCCGCATCACCCTGGAAGAATATCGAAATGTAAAGTATGCTCCTCCGCCCGCCGGCCAGGGCTCCCGGGCCCTCCCCGCCCCCAGCCCGGACAGAGGCCTGAGGTCACCATGTGTCTACCTCACCCGGCAGGTGGTGGAGGAGCTGCTCTCCGGAAACCCGCACATCGAGAAGGAGTCAGCCCGCTCTATCGCCGACGGGGCCATGATGGAGGCGGCCAGCGTGTGTGTGGGGCAGATGGTGAGCCGTGTCCCCGGAACCCCCGGCTGACCCCTGCCCCGCCTTGCCCGGCTTGCTTCTGGAAGGCCATGAGGGGAGACCCCCAGGCCATCGGCTTGCCACACTGTTGTCAATGTAGGATGGTGGCTGGGAGGGGATTTCTGGCCTGGGGACGGATGGGGTCAGCAGGGGCTCCCCTCTGGGCTCCTTCGTCCGGGGCCCCGGCGCGGACCTGGGAGTGGGGACGTGCGTCAACAAGATGGAGGAGCGGGGCTCAGGACCGGCGCCTGTGGAGGGGAGCCCCCCGCCGGTCCCCAGAAGGGATGCGCGGGCCAGAGGCGGGTGGCCGTGGAGGCTCCACGTTGCCGCCGAGGGCCGGTGGCGGGGCTGAGCATCAGGGTCTCTGCACGGGTTCTGGACACCCCTGGAGGCTCGTCGGGGTTGTGCTGGTGTCGAGACGGCTGGGGCATTTCTCAGGACCGTGCGAGCCGGTTAGAGCAGGGCCACTCCCCCCCCCGGTGCTGGTGACTCGTGGGGCGGGACAGCCGTCCGTGGTGGGGACCGTCCTGTTCAACCGCGTCCCTGGCCTCCACCCCCTGGATGCAGGTCACTCCCTCCCAGTTGTGACAACCAAGAACGTCTCCAGACATGGCCAGGTGTCCCTGGTGGGGGAGCGGGTTCATCCCCAGTGAAGAACCACGAACGAGAGGGGCACAGACGTAGATGGTCAGCAGAGGGGGTGCTGCGCGGTAACCGACTGAGCCGGGGCGACCAGCAAGCACGTGCTGGGTTGTCGGGCTGTGGAGGCACCTGCAGATACACCCCAGGCAGGCCAGGCGCCCCCCGCGACGCTCCTGTCCCCGAGGGCAGCGGCACGGTCTGTGCACACATCATCCTAAGGACACCCCATGCATCGTTTCGTAGATCTGTAGTCTCATGTTCCTGGTGGGGAAACCGAGACCCAAGGACACAAAGAACTTTCTGGAATTCGGGGCAGCGATCCTTACTATGCCTGGTGGACTCACTCTTGTAGGGCTGGGTCTAGCCTGGCTAGCCCTTGACACGGTGGCTTTGAGCCCCAGGGACCCCGAGGACAGGCACCCAACCCTCTCTGTGACTTTGCTCGCTGAGGGTTTCGGCTGGTTCCACTGAGGCCATCGCCTCCTCACACCTGTGTTTCACGTGGCCGTGGCTCCAGACACCTGTGGCTTTGGGCTCACCAGGGCCTGAGCGGAGGGGTGTCTTCCTGCCGGAACCTGCTCTTTGTGCCCCAAGCCTGCCATCGAGGGGCCTGCTCCCCGGGGGCGGGGGCTGTGGTCATTGTGGTCATTGTATTGGCCTGTGTTTTATCTGTCTGCCTCTCAGACCCCGGGGGGGGGGGGGGGGCTTCTGGGAAACCACCCCACTCAGCGAACTACCTGCGGCCCAGAGGGCTGGTGACCTCAGTGGGGGAGCGTGGGGATCCCCCACCCTGTTGTCGAGCCAGGTTCCCGTTTGATTTAGTGACACTCTCCTCCTCTAAATGGCTCCCCATCCCACTCCACTTTCAACTGGTGACAGTTTTCTTAATGTGCTGTAGTAAAACAGTCGGCTGACAGCTGCTGACCTGCATAAGCTGCACAAACCTCAGAAGCGGAGGCGTCTTCGAGCCGACGCCTGCGCCCCCCCCCCCCCCCCCGGGTGTGCGCCCCGGGTGTCTTTCTTTTATTTACGGGTCCTCGGTGTGCTCTTAAAATATTTTCTCCTGCAGACGTTGGCCGGATACACACACGAGCTGTGGGGCGAGGGCCGGCCCCGCAGCTCAGTACCGCGCCCCCTCCGAGGACGCTGAACGGGCCGCCCGCGGGCTCCCAGAGCCGGCTCTTGCCCGGAGCAGTGCTGGCTTTCCAGAGTGCGACTTTCTCTGGAAGGACCCGTGGCTTGAGGACGGGGCTGCTAGGCTGGGGTCTCAGCTGGGGGCGGGGAGGGCTTCCCCCACCCGCGCCTGCCCTCCCTCCACGCGCACCCACCCTCCCGCCCTGCTCTCGGGCTGTGGAGCCCCATCTGTAATTAGCTCTCCTCGGCTGCCCTCTCTCTGAAGGCGTCCCCGGGTCCCCGGGTGGGAAGAGCAGGGAGCCCCAGGGGACAGGCCGGGGAAACTGGAGAACTGGTCGCATTTGTAAGATTTGAAAGCGTATGTAGGTTAGTTTTCTGTACGAAAAACCAGTGTTAGGAAACCACAAAGGGTGAGGAATCCGACCAGACGCTTGGAGCCTGCTGGGCTCCTCCCAGCCGGACCGGTGGCCTGGCCTCCGTGGGCCCCAGTGGCCTTCTCTCTAAAATGGGGGTAAGGGCAGGGCCCAGGCGGCAGACACCCAGGGTGAGCGCTGTTTCCTTCCGTGGACGGCAGGACAGCTCCGGAGACGTGTGCGATCTCCTGGGGCTTATCTTTCAGTACTCGCCGGCGTATACATGTGTGTCTTTTATTTCTGATTTACACGAACTGGAACTGAACAGACTGCTTCTTGTCTTCTCCGCACGGCCCTCCCCCCACCCATCCACTGGGCGGACGGTGGCTGTCTGCTTAGCGCGGGAGCTGTCGCCACCTGCCTGCGTGCTTCTGCCTGCTCTGTATCTTGGAGCCTTTTCCGCATTCGCACGGAGAGATTGACCCCTTCTTAATGGCTGCTTAGTAATCGGTAGCACAGATAACCAGGATTTATTTAGCTTGTCTTCCGTGGACGGACACGGATGGCAGCCGGGCTGTCACTGTCCCAAAGGGTGCTGCAGGCGGGGGTGAGGTTGGGGGAGGCTCGGCGGTGCCGAGAGCCCGAGATAGCAGCACAAGGGCCAGGAGCCCCACCTCTGGCCTCATGGGGTCCGGGTGTGCCCGGAGCCGGACAGACGCAGATGGAGACTGGCACTGACCATGACCGGCTGGGGGAGAGGCCCAGCAGCTGGCCCTTATCATGGTGACTCACTGGGCGCAAGGAGTGGGCCACAGAAGGCAGCCCTCCCGCCCCCCCCACCCCTGCCCCAGTGGTCAGTGAGCTCAGAGGGTCAGGTGGGCCGCAGAAGCCAGCCCTCCCGCC
>NC_058416.1:79113735-79120231 GCF_002201575.2 Neomonachus schauinslandi
AGTGAGCTCAGAGGGTCAGGTGGGCCGCAGAAGCCAGCCCTCCCGCCTCCCCCCACCCCTGCCCCAGTGGTCAGTGAGCTCAGAGGGTCAGGGCGGGTACAGTGAGGCAGGACCGGGAAATGGCGGGAGGTGTCCGTTGGTGGCTGAGGGGAAGGGGAGTCTGTGCCCACCCACTTCCTTTACACCCTCATCCACTGGGTCCCCCCCTGGGGGGCTCGGGTGGGGCCCTGGTTAGCCCGCACCCTCCTTCTATCCTGCTGTCCCACCAACGAAGGGGACGTTGCAGTTCAGGGTGATGGCCTCGAGCTGGACGCAGCAGTCTGGAGGGAGCCGCTCTTCTCGTGACTAAAGGGGCCCCACCATCTGTGTCCTGGGGAGGGACAGGGGTCTCCTGGCGGAAGCCGCTCACTCTGCATGTGCTCTGTTCCCAGGAGCCTGACCAGGTGTATGAGGGGATCACCTTCGACGACTTCCTGAAGGTGGGTGTCTAGGAGGAGAGGTGGGGTTCGAGGGGTGTCTGCTGGTCAGGAAGAGACCCGCATTTCTGTGGACACGGGTCATGCCTGGGCGTCACCTTTAAAACACAGGTTTGACTGACTTTTATTGGAAGAGTAACGTTCACTTGTGGCCAGGGCACTTGAAGGAGTACAAAGGGGCTCCAACAAAACCTCTCTCCTACGAGTCCCCGGTCGCCTTTGGGTCGCCTTTGTCATAAGCATCGCTGTTGATGGTAGGAACCAGGTTCTGGAGTGTTCTATGCCCCTTATGAATACCAGCTGTGTGGGGGTTTGTCGCTTGCTTTTCCTTGGCTATGGCTGCCCGGTCTCGCAGCCCCCACGGGTGGGCGCCAGGCCTCTGCTGTCCCGAACGTGCTCTGAGGTTAGGAACTGGGACCCCTCACTGCTCTGATGGGTACATGCCCAGCGGAGGGAGGCAAGCCCACTCTGCCCTCTGCCTGGCACTGAGTGCGTCCCTTGAGAGTGGGTCGGCCAGGCTCATTCTGGAATTAGAGGAAGGACAGGAAGTCAGGGGAACAGGACCCAGAGGCTCTGGTCCAGTGTGCCACACCAGCCTCTGACCGGCCTGAGGGAGCGGACGGGCCCGGGCCTGGAGCCAGGCCAGGACTCGGGTGGTCACAGCCCCACGGAGCCCAGGGGCAGCTCAGATGGGTGCTCCTCCCAGGCTGCACGGCTAACCTGGCCGGGCAGCAGTGAGCTCTGCAAGGGAGAGGGCAGGCAGCAGAAGTTTCTGGGCCGAGGTGGGCAGCCTCCTCTGTCCTCACACACAAGGCCTGGGTGGGCAAAGAAGCCCGAGAGAGCCCGCTTCTTCCCCAGAAGGCTTCCCCTATCCGCCACCCCACGGCTCCGGTGCTCCCCAAGCCTGTCCCCATACCACGGGGGCCTTTCCTGACCAGCTGGCCCTTCCCCTCCCCTGAGCCTCACCAGTGCCCCTGTTGCCACCTGGCATTTAGCAGACAGCACCCTGGGTGCCCAGGTAGCTTCCCTGGGAACGAGGGTTGGAGCTGCTCCCTGGGAGCCGGCTCTGATCGCTCTGCACCCTCACCAGACCCCACAGCACCCAGAGCAGGTGCAGGAGACCACAAAGTAGCTGGGGGACGGTGGGCATGTGACAGGGGCAAGAATGGCACCCAGGCCTCCCTGCAGCGTGCGCGCCGATGGGGCTCTGACTGCAGCCTGCTCACAGCCTGGTGACTGTCCCTGAAAATGCTGCAGGTGACAGCCCGAGAGTTTGAACTTCTCACACAAGCAGGGAGACAGACTTGTCTGTCTGATGGATGCATCCAGCCATCTCTCCATCTGTGGCCCTCTCGGGCCCCGAGTGGCCAAGGAGCTGGCAAGTGTAGTCCTGGGAGTGGGGAGGAGGGGCTTTATAGTGTGGCAAATAGGGTCGGGCGGCCTCGGGGTGTCCCCCGGGGCCCAGGCCGGGATGGACTATAACGGCAGAACCAGGACCAGGTAGGTATGAGGCAATGGGCATCTGTGGGCAGAAATTATCCTTCCCGGGCATAAGCTTGTGTGTGCAGAACAGGGTGATCTATCCCAGGGACATTAGAAAGACCAAACTGCTATGACCTTTTAACTAAGGAAGATGGCTTAATAAAACTTGGCAGTTGCACAGTGCTTAATAGCTTACAAAATGTTCCCGCGGATGATTCCGTTTGAGCCCCCAGCGTTGCGTGACTTACGTAGGCAGCGCAGGTGTGGTCTCGGCATTGTACTGATGAAGAGGAGGTTTAATGGGGTTAAGGAATCTGCATGAAAATCAGCCCGGAGTGGGGGTGGGTGGGATTGAAATGACTTGGAGCCCAGAGCTTGGATTCTGTTCTTAATAATAACTTGCTGTGACAATATCAGAAAGAATCCAAATGTCAGAGCCAAATTAACCCACAGAAAGGCAGAGGGAAGTTTCTCTTTCTCGCTCAGCTCACGGTCTTGAAGCCAGCCCTCTGGTTTCACCTGCCCTGGTGCGGGGAGGGCAGGCGGGGGGACCCGGGCGAGGCCCCGGGCGGGGGTGGGGACACGCGCTCACACTGCTCTGTCTGTTGCAGATCTGGCAGGGGATAGACATCGAGACCAAGATGCACGTGCGCTTCCTTAACATGGAAACCATCGCCCTCTGCCACTGACCCGCCTGCCCCCCGAAACCGTGCTGTGCCCGCAGCCTCCCGCGGGGCCCGAGGCCGCAGGTGTCCTTCGGCCATGGCTCTTGTAAATAGTCCCCAGTCCTCCGCTGTCTCGTTTTCCCTAAGGTGTGGTACGTGGAACTTCGCTGTTTTTATCTCTAATAAAAAAAGAAAATGGTTGGTTTGTTAATGAACGTGGCTCCTGTCTGTTCCCCATGGCCACTTGGTGGCATGAGGCTGAAAAGGAGCAGGCAACAGCTAGTTTCCAAAGGCTGGTTTGGCAGAGAGGAGGTTTTTTCCTGCTTTTTCTGGTTTAATTTGGGTTAAGTGTTGGCTCTTTTCGCCACATGAGTGCTGGGCAGTCAGGTGAGGCACGGCAGCTCCCCGCTCCATGGTGGCCGGGATGTGGGTGGCGGGGCTGCCGCGGTGTCGTGACCGAGTGTCTGGGCCGGAGGAGAGGGCACAGGGGACCCGCGGTGATGTGCCTGAGGAGGCCTGGCTGCTGACGCCCTCCCGGGCCCAGCGTGGGGCAGTCCCCTGTGGTCGTGGCAGCAGGGGAGGTGACTGTCCCAGGTCAGTGGCTCCCGAAGCTCCAGAGTCACCTTCTGATTCAGGGGCGGGCTATGCTGGGGGCAGGGAAGTGAAGGTTGTCCATCCAGTTGGGGGCTGTGGCCTGTGGGTCAGCAGGGGCCGGCTTGGGCTCAGTGCTCGGAGTCGGCGCTCAGGGGGGCTGGCGTGGCTGTGGTCACTGTGGTCACTCGCTGCTGGTGGCGTTCCAGGCCTCCTTGCTCTGTTCCTTCCGTCCACACTCACCGGGAGGTTCCTTCCTAGCCTCCCGAGAAAGTTCTGGTAACTGACAACAGCTGTTACTGGTATTCTGCATTTCCATGGCTTTGTTATTAGGTGTGCGTCGGGGTTCAGAACATGAGAGGTGCAGGAGGGCACCCCACGTGGCCTTGATCCTGGGCCCGCCAGGCCCTGGCTTGCCCTTCCCGGAGGCACTCAGGTCAGCCCATTTCTTCGACATCTTTCCGGGGCCATTCATGCGGACACGACTGCAGTGCTGAGGATTTAAGTGAGAAGCTGGAACCAGGCAGTGAGACGGGGTGAAGGGGAGCGTGACCGTGTTTGGGGCGGAAGTCCCGAGGCTGGTGCACCTTGGTGGTGGGGGTTTGGCAAACGCTCATTTAGGACCTTGGAGGTGAGAGCGGACCCTTGCTGGCATCCTGTTGGTAGTCTGCGCGTAGCAGGACTGCCCCCTGGACCCCGGGGCCTGAGGGGTGCTGGCCTCCACTCCTCCAGGTCAGGACAGACGGCTGTCTGGCAGCGCGGCCCCATCTGTGTGGAAGTAGAGAGCCGTCTGAAGTCACTCCCAGAGAGAGCTCTGCTGCTTAGACTAGCACTTCCTCGAGTGTTTTGCCATTTCCAGAGCGGTAGGTGGGGGGCGAAGGCAGAGGCCTCGGCTTCCTCCCCTCCAGGTGCCCGCCATCAGGTGGGCCAAGGAACTGGGAAGCAGCCAGCCAGCCAGTTTCCTGGAGCAGGAGTGGGACACGGGGCCCCTGGCTGCTCGGGGATCGTCCCGCTCACGCCCTCGGTTTCCCGGCTGCCAGTGGGATGGCCTGGTGCGTGGAATCCGGCGCTCTGTCAGCAGCCTCCCTGCTGGGGGAGCCCCCTGCAGCCTCGCGGAGGCGGCCTTCCCCGCCTTCCCCAGCCCTAGCACGCGGGACGGGGACCCCCTGTGCCTTTGAGCAGGACGGCTGGTGTGGCGTCTGTAGGCCTGGATCTTCTGGGACTCTCCCAGTTTGCTTTGATGTTTTGCTCCTCCACAAAGGCAGTTCGTTAGTGTAAAGTGTTTTGTATAAATAATGAATCTTCCATCAGCCCCTGTGGCCTGAGTTTTAGTTTGGGAGACGTGGGCATACGTGCGTCCCCCGTGGGCAAACATCAGACGTTTTCATGTGCTCAGGCCACTGAGGGTCACGACTTACCTCAACAGCTAGTTAGAATGAGAGCTACTCACCTCGAGCCCCGTCCATGTGGCTCCAAAGAGAGCTCAGTTGTTCCCAGTCACCGAGGGTGTCTTCTGATTGGCAGGGTTAGGGTGGCCTGCGGGGTTGACTGGGAGCCCTCCCAGCGGCTCCCAGGGTGCTAAGTGCGTGAGGTGGCCGTTTTGCTCATTCGGTCCTTTGGGGGATGATCAGGGTTGCCTGTTAGTTGGTGCAAACCTGCTTGTAGAAAGGGCAGGTTAATTCCCCACAGTCTAGCCGGGCTGCCGGCCTTTGGTTCACAAAGAGCCGCCGCTCCGGGCACGGGGGACAGGTCTCGGGACGGCCATTTGGGCGGTGCGGTCTATGCAGAGGCAGGAGGCTCCGAAACCGTACCTGTTACCTGCCGGGCCAGCGAGGGTGCCCAGGACGGGCTTTCGGGCTGCACAGCCACCCCGCCCCCGGGGTCCTCGACGGGGCACCTCATCTGAAGCAAGTGATGTGTGTTTTGGAATTTGTTCTAAAACGGGCAGGTTGGTGAATCAACAGATCCCCTTGTTGAACAGCCCTCCTTCTATCAGGAATGACACCAGCGGCTAAGAGGAAATGGGAAATCAGTGCTAAGTCAAATATTTGAGGGAAGCGCGGTCACGCTTGGAGGGCCTCGGGCTGTGGGTGGGGACCGAGCTCGGGGAGGGTGCGAGCCAGTGGTCAGGTCGCATGCGGGGCCCGGTCCCTGCCGCCGCATCACGGAAACGTTACCGGAACTCAGCTTTTAGATGTTAAAAGAATCTGGCAATTTGACACAAATGCATCGGTCTGGTAGGTTCACCAGAGGTGTGTGTCACGGAAATTGAAGAGGAGAAGCTCAGAGGACACATCCTGCAGCCACGTTAGACAGGAATCATGGTAAGGGAAGAGTGTATGATCACCACAGCTCCCAATTCCGGCCAAGCACCCTCTGCTGGACTTGAACAAAACTCCATTCTTCTCTGGCCCAAGGGACTAGAAAGTTCTTTTTGTGCTCTGCTCATGGCAGGCCGGGCCCCTGTGTAGCTGCCCGTGCCCCCACCTGCCTGCCGAGCCTAAGCCGCTGAGAGTTAAACATACAAGTCGTCTTGGCAAGGGTTTTGCAAACACCTGCTTTGCAAGCTGTCCTCCCACACGGTGACCTTGGGAAGGCCTTGGAGAGGGGAGCCGGAGGAGCCAGGTTGCTTTTTTTTTTTTTTTTTACCACAACTTCCCGGGGCATCAGCACTGCTTTGTCTCTGGGCTCTTCCAGAATCGGGAGGCAAGTGCCAGCTGGGGTTCGGTGGTGGGTGATCTTGGCCCCGCGGTGGCTGCTCATCCCTCTAACCCAACCAAGTCAGCAAGGGGACCAGGCTCCTCCGTGTTCAGCCCCAGAGCAGCCATCAGGGCGAGGGGGATGCTGAGCAGCAGCTCCCCTCCCCCCCCACCCAGAGGGCACGGGGCAGCGTCTATGCTGGCGGTGGGCAGGGGAAGAAAAGGCCCGGCTCAGCCCCCAGGGCTGCGGACAGCGTTCCCTCCCTCCCGAGGGAAGGAGAGGCCCTTGGTGCCGAGCCGGTGTGGAAAGCCTGCTGCTGGGAGCCTGCGGTGGGCATCGGAGGCCAAAAGCCTGCCCTGCCTGGCGCCTGCCGGAGCCCGGCCAGAGGGAAGCCGCCACCACATGGCAGAGCGAGGCCGGCAGGGCCTGCCCGAGCAGCCAGGTAAGCATCTGGCCCGGCCGCAGGGGCGAGGCAGGCGGGTGTGGCTCACAGAAGCTTCTGGCCGCTGCTGCAGCTGCTGCCCATGACGGCAGGCCACCAGCCGGTTCTAACAGGAGGGCTGTGTCCTCGGGGGGGGGGGG
>NC_058416.1:79120331-79240519 GCF_002201575.2 Neomonachus schauinslandi
CCATGGTGGGCAGGGTCCGTCTGCAGTAAGCTGCTGTTTGTCACTTAACTGCAGGGGGGGGGAGGCGCCGTCTGCCTAAATGTGGGGCCTCTAATTCCGAAGTGGGGTGCTGGGGTAGAGGACTTCCTCTTTCCCTTTCAGAACAGACCAAAAGTCTCCTCTTGGGGGCATTGTCAGCCAAGGTGCGATTTCTCCCTCCTGGGGAAGGTGAGGCCATCCCCAGAGTAGCTTTTAAACACACGTTCCCGGCTGGGCAACGGCCACACCAGGGCAGCTCGTGGCCTGGCTTACAAGGCACAGTCTAGGGGCAGAGAGGAAATTCTCTGGGCTGGGGTGGGGGGTGGGCGCGGCAGTCCCTTTCGGGAATCTGATGAAAGCCAACCGGACTTCTTCCCAGAAAGTGCTCCTGTGTAGTTTTGGGTCTCTTGGATCCCGGGCTAGGAGCCCCTGGAAGGGGTGGTTCTGGGTGGTTCGACTCCACTCTGGGCCAGAGCAGGTACCGTGGTAGGCGGGGGTCGGTCCCAGGACACCTGGCCAGGGAAACCAGTAATTGAACAAGCAACGGATTTTAAAAATTTATTAGAACCAACAGACAAAGTATAAGCAAAAGGCAGACAACATTTTAAGACCCACGAGCTCTGGCGCTGGGCCCTCTGGCTCCCCCAGTGACATAGGCGTTTCTTCTCTCTTTAGGGGAGACGGAGGGGGAAGCGTCTGAGCAGCAGAAGAGCTACAGAAGAAAAGGACATGATACATCTGCTCACAACTCCGAACCTGCAAAGAAATTCCCTCAAACTAGCCAACGGGGATGAAGGTAAGGTGGGATGAGCGGAAGGGGTGGGCGTGGGCCAAAGGGTTTTAAGTCACTGGGTAAATGTTGATTTCTAGAGGAACTCTGGTCCTTTCCCCACCTTCCACGGTGTAAAGTTTGCAGCAGCAAACTCTGGGATTCAGTCTGGATCTGATAAACCCTCCTTCACAAAACCAGGCAATTTTCCTTAAGGAGAGAGGTTATAAACAGGGGGAGGAAAGAAACCCCCTATAATCGTGACATTTTACACTGGACTACTGTTGGCAGCGAATGACAATAGTTTAAAACTATTTTTAGTTTTGGTAGAATTTTCTGGGTTTTCAAGGACCTTTCATGGCTGCAAAGCTGGGAAGGGAGAACACATCTGTAAAATGGTGAAATCAAACTGGAAGAGCCTCTTAAAAATGTGTTTACTTAGTGGTCCAGTTGCACTAAGGCTATGAGATGAAAAACCTTACAGAGCGAGGTCACGAGGGGGTCAGAGCACCACATGACAACAGGAGTAAACAAAATACTTCATCTGCTAACTGCAGACTAGCTTCATTTCGGAAGTAATTTGGTTGAAAGGAAGCAGAAGGCCGTCTGAAAGCAAGGGATGATTCCCAGGTGCGGCTCTTTCTCTGGGTCCACTGTCCTATTGAGTTGCACGGAGGTTTGTAATCATGGAATATCTGAAGCACTCTGAAAATACTTCCTTCTAATTTTATACACGTGTACAGTAGGAGAGCTTCGTTTTTCTCTCGGATTCATGTGGGTAGATCATCCCCACCCTGAAAATCCTGTGTGCATAATTACCTCCTTTTCGGTTTCTCACAGCCCCTTGTGCTTTTCTGTATCAAGAGGTGTATATTTTGGAGGCGCCTGGGTGGCTCAGTCGGTTGGGCGTCCTGCTCTTGATCTTGGGGTTGTGGGATTGAGCCCTGTGCTCAGCAGGGAGTCTGCTTAGGATTCTCCCACCCGCCCCTCTACTCACTAAAAAAAAAACAGTATATTTTGGCTTTCCAAAAGCTGGTCCATTGTAAAATGGGGCGAGCATAGGGTTTTGGTGTTATGATTAACTTTGCGATTTGTTGGTTTTCTATTCCATCAGTGGGTGTTTTTAACCCTTCTTTAATTCGTCACTATTTGAGGTGACAGCTAGCCATTTATCTATTTTCTATTCAAGCCTCACTTTGTCCACTCTGGCCTCACCCCTGGGGTTTTGATATTCAGTGTTTTCATGGCCCAGAGGGTTCACGTTTTTGTTTTTCATCTAATTTTATTGCATCGGGTCACTGACTTGGGCCTGGATGTGTCTTTGTGGTCTTCAGACAGCCATTTTCTGTGCGTGGTCTGTGGATATTTAAAAACTCCATTGGATCATGCTTGTAAATTCTATTAAGTAGATCCTCTGAATCCTTCATGTGTTGACCACCCCCGAGGAGCAGGACTTTCATATTTTGAAGGGGTACTAGTGGCCGCTGCTCAGAACAGTCATGCAGTGGTTTGCCGTCTTCATCTTTTAGAAGAGTTCCCCGGTGCTGCCCTGCTTTAGCCCAGTGGTGGAGGATAAAGGTCTCTTCCCCAGCTCTTCCAGCCTATTATGCAGCCGATAGGTAGAAAATAATCTACTGTGGTGTCCACAACATGTGATACAAAGTAAACAGTCCTTAATGCAGTAAGTGTATAAATATGTAATTATAAATTGTGGTAAAAACTATGAGAAGACAGTACTGCTAGCCTAGGTTTGCGCGGGCGGGGGGGGGGGGGGGGTGTGATCTGAGAGCAAAGGGCTGCGAGTAGGGCCCTGCAGGGGTAGTGTACAGACGGCGGGGGGAGACGCACCCCGTCGCCAGGGCAGCAGATGCAGGAGGAAGTGGCACAGTGTCCAGGGAGAGAAAACAACGCCACCGTCCTGCCCACAGGCAGTTCAGGAACCTGTGGGGTCCGACAGGTGCGCCCTGGGCTTTCTTCCCCCAGCCCAACCCTTTAAAATCTGGGGCAGAGCTCCGCAGTAGTTTTAAACATCTGCTTGGGTTCTTCCTGCTCCCCCACGAGGCGCTCCCCCAACCACGGTCCTAGGGAAAGGCGAGCGCAAGGTCGTAGCTGTAGGCTGGCGCCGTGTCGCCGGCCGCTCGGCAGACAGGAAGCGCGCTCTGGAAGGCCAGCCTGTCCACGGCAAACTCGTAGGCGTGGATCAGCCCGCGGTGCCTAGAGGAAGCACACGGACAGCGAGCGCATCAGTACAGGACACCCAGGACAGTGCTTCCTGTCACGCGTGTCCCTCGGAATGCCCGGACTCGAGACAAGTCTGGCAGAGGGCATGGCGTGCTGGGAGGCCGGCGGCGGGGTGGAAAGGGTCCGCGTCAGGGAAGGCCAGGCCAGCAGCCGGAAGGACCCCGCTGTGGCAGGGGGAGAGCAGAGTCACCCTGCAGCTTGAGGAGGACGGGGCTTGGCCACCAGCACTAGGAGTCGAGCCACGGCCAGGCCCCTGGGGAGGCCCTTACAACTGCTAGAACGGCTGTGCCTGCGAGAAGACCCCGGCGGGAGGCTCCTCACAAAATCAAACTGAGAGGGGCTGCTCGGAACCCCCGCAGCCCCAGCCCACTGACCTCCTGTGAGCGGTGAAGTTGTCCAGGTCCGTGTTGCGCACCACCCTCTCGTAGGGCACGTTGGCCGTGATGAGGCTGTGGCTGGTGAAGGACAGGTGACGAACGGGGTGCCTGGAACACGACAGGAGAGCCGTGGGAAAGGGAGCCCCCTGAAACTGGGCTTTAGAACCCTCTGCCAAGCTTCTCATTGACAGAGGACAAGCCTGGGCGCTGTCTGGTTGGCTACCCAGCAACATGGTGTTTCGGATGTCAAGGAAGTTAGCCACCTGCAGGAGAGAACAGCCCCATTTCGGGCGGGCTGGCCTTGGGTAAGTTGTCCAAGCCAGGCTTCCCAGCTCACGGTGTGGGGCTGAGCCCTAAAAGCCCCCTCCCTCCTAAGGTTGAGATGGCTACCATGGAAGTATGGACCATCTGCAGGTGCTTTCTAAAAACTTTTGTCCAGTGCCTCCTATGGTCACAGCACAAGCAAGGAGACACAGGCTAGAAAGCAGGAGCCTGCCGTCAGAGGATTCCTAACTAGCTGAGAATGGAAGATGCATCCCCACGAAACAGGACCAATGTTTCTAGAGCACAAGAGACATTACAAGCCCCCAAGATGGGACACAGGATTCGGCACTGGGCCCCGGGTGGAAAAGGCCCATCAGCCAGGCCTTTCAGGAAGGATGTGTGCAGGCCAAGCAGGGGCAGGCTTCTTGGCTGGAACAGAACAGTGCTCTTGAGAGTACTGAAGATTCAGGGGGATCTGAGTTCAGCTCTGTTGGTCCAGGGCACCAGCTAGAAGACTTCACTAGGGGCCCAGGGAATGGCGAGGACAAGGGGAGCTGACTGAAGATGGCAGGAGGAACCAGGGAGTGTGGCAGCAGAGGCTCCCACGTACCGCAGGGCTGGACCAGAGGCTCAAGAGAACCAGACCAGCTGCGTGCACAGGCAGGAGACTGAGGAGTGAGGCCCAGAGGTGTCCCGGTGGAAATGGGGGCCTTGCCCAGGACAAGCCACTAACCAGTGTTGAAGACTGGTTGTACATTTACAAATGAGTTAGGAAGATGAGTGCTGGGACAGGAAAATTCTGGGGAAGATCTTACTGACCCTGGCTTCCCCCGAATGATGCATTGGAGGGAGCATAGCTTTTCAGGGAAAGAAACATCTGCTGGAAAGCAGGAGAGGGGATGGTGGAGTCCCCTGGGGCTGGAGCTGCAGGGAGAGCTGCCCTAGAAGGGGAGGTGGACCAGCTGCTTAAGGCAGTTCTTTTGGGGATGCCACCATGGCCGAGTTTTAGCTGCCTTTCGGCACCACCTGCTGGCAAGTCCACGCATCACCACAGAAAGCAGGAAAAAAGATTAGCCCGGCTGGACAGAGTGGGCAGTTTAGCTCTCACCCAGGGCTCGAGTCTAATAAAAGCTGCTGAAGGGAGTGAGCACTAGCTCCCGCTGCTAAGCAGCAGCCAATTCGTCTTTTAACCTTGGCTGCTTTTGCACCGGACCTGGACTGCCCTGCCTTCTCTTATGCGTTGCCGACCCGAGTTGTGCAGGAGTCCTGGCAGCGATGAGAGAGAGAGGAGCTGCCTCTCCTGGGACCGGGGTTCCTGGCCTGAGAAACGGAACCCCTGCACCCGGCCCAGGGGCTACGCCAAGGACGGCCAAGGGCGGCACGGGGAGCTGGCTCAGAGGCGGCCTGTTACCTGGAGTGCACTTCCCACAGCTTCTGGCTCATCCGATAATCCCACACGGAGACCAGGCCTTCCTCGCCTCCGCTGACGATTTTCCAGTCGTCCATCTGCACTGCAGAGACTCCCAGTTGGTGGGCAGACAGCGACAGGGCGATTTTGTCAGTGCGGAGGTCATGGATCCTCACCCTAGATACAGAGAAGGGAAATGGGATGCAAGTTAAAGCCCGAAATGACACATTCATCCCCAGTGGTGCTGGTCTATGCACAACGATCTTGTGAAAACAAAACATACAAAAACCCCTTTGGTTGCAAACATCTTAACTACCGGCAGGGACGTTGTATCCCCTTATACACAGTCACAGAGGCTAAGATGCACGAGGAACGAGCTCACTTACAGTGCTTGCAACTCTCTAGTCAGAAGGACTTAAAAGCCCCTGGAACAAGAGAGACTCAAGAGAAATATCATGCTCTTTCTCTGCTCGACAGGAAAGACACCTGCCCTGAGCACGAGTCGGCTCCGAGGGAAGGTGAGCGGGGACTGGCGTGCGACGGTGCAGGCTGTCCCAGGGGGTAAGTGAGGTGTCCAGCACATAGTTGTGCCGGCCATCTAAGATTCTGTTAAGGGCAGGAGGTAAACCAGCCACACGCGTCTGCAACTGAGATCCTTACTTGGTTGGGAAATCAACACTTTTCTGGTATTTAACTCGACTCTCTAAGTTCATCACCTTGTTGAAATTTGAAAAGGGATGTGTCTGTCTATGGTTGACTATGTGGACAGTTAGTTGGCTGCCACTTACCTGAAGTCTCAAAGCAATTACTTTGTCATAATCTGAATTTAAGAACCTCTTTAAAAACTACTCTTTACCTAAGAATATGCTGAATTTCTACATATGGACAAATTAGATAATGAGACAAATTTCTCATCCAGCAGAAACACCAACATAAATGTGGCAAAATTTCAGTACAGGTGAATTTAACAGCCTCTGCGCTGCAACTCAAGAAGGAAAAGACCCTACCACCCAGCAGGGGAGCTGGACAAACCCAGTGCTGACATGTTATTGTTGAGGAGAGACGATCTGAAACACATTCTGTGTCCTAAACTCTCAGTTATGAGCATGCACACTCTAGATCTATTGTTTTCAGAGTTCTGAGGAACATTAATTTGAACCGAAAATTCTATATCTAGTATAGCTACCAAGTTTAAATGCATAATTAAGATTTTTTGTTTTTAACAGGAAAAGACCCCAAATCAGCTACCTGTGGATACTTTCTAAAAGAAAGGGATGTAGCAAAATCCTGGCAGAACATACAGGCCCTGGAGAGATGAATAGAACACTCAATGTAGCACCAGACTGACCGCTCAAAACCTAACATGCTTCCTGAGTCATGGATCCACACAGGACAAACCCACATATTAACAGTAAGTGCTCTGAATGGATCACAAAGTAAAACTCAACACAGGCAACACAGGAAGGGTGGATTTCAGGACAAAAAGCTTTAGAATGACTAAGGGGAGAGTTTAGTAGTAAATGTTTGGTAAAACTGCCCGGGGGGGAAAAAAAACTTAGATGGACCTAGTTTTTGTAGTTTTTTTTTAAGCAATTCAGTTTCTTGAGTCATAATCTACCCAGGTTTAAGCTGATTTTAAGTCTCAATAAACAACTTTCTAGAAAATTACCCAAACTGACCCCCCCCCCGCCCCCACCAAGGATAGAAAAGGCTACAAGGAGCAGACTGTCCCACAAACAAGCTAAATGGGCCCATCCTGGAGGGAAGAGCCCAGGGACTCTGCACACCGCTCCACAGCCCAGCAAGGAAGGAGCACAGCTTCCCACGTCTGTCTGTGAAGCCAGCATTCTGTCCTCCCCAAAACTGACCATGACAGCAGAGTATCAAAGACAACACTAGATTGGTATCAGTGCTCAGACCGAAATAAAATACAGAATTCATCGAGGATGTCTATTAATATAGTTCACCAAGTTACTACAACAAATCATGGATACTGAAACGTGAGGAGATATAGCACTTATTTCTAATGAAGGCTTTAAGAAACAGTGATCTGCTAATACTTCACATTGTTTTAAAAATTAGGTACAATTAGATACAAGAAAAAACGAGAAGTGGACAAGTGTATTAGAAATGACAGTCGAGGGCGCCTGGGTGGCTCAGTTGGTTAAGCGACTGCCTTCGGCTCAGGTCATGATCCCGGAGTCCTGGGATCGAGTCCCACATCGGGCTCCCGGCTCGGCGGGGAGCCTGCTTCTCCCTCTGACCCTATCCCCTCTCATGCTGTTTCTCTCTCTCAAATAAATAAAATCTTAAAAAAAAAAAAAAAAAAGACAGTCGAAGATAATTCAGTAATAACTCAATCAAATGAAGTATGTCAAAATCAATAGCTATCTTAGGTACAACCACTAGTTTTAAAAACTGTACTCAAAGATCTCACTTATAAAAGCAATTAAAGACAATACCCTATAATAACTTTCTCAACTTGGAGCTCCACTGCATCAAAATAAATTCTAGATGGCTCAAAGAGTTAATTAGCTACATTCTAAACCAAAAAACCTCAAAGTCGAGAAGGAAGATATTGATAACTATATATAAAAGTGTTTTAAAATTTTCCTACATGGGGAGAAGAAAAGTCAAGGCAAAAATGATAAACTGGGGGAAATGTCTACAACAGAGATAACTGGCTAATTTCTTGTTAAAAAAATTCATTCGAATTGAAAGTAAAGATTTGCAACCCAATATTAAAATAAGAGAAAAGCTAAGAAAAAAAAGTTCACAGGAAAATACTAATGGCTTTTAAACATGTGTTCACTGGTAATGAGAGGAATTATGAACTAAAATTACATTTGGATACCACCTGTTGCCTATCCATCTACCTGGCAAAGGTCAAGGATGGTAGTAAACTCGGTGAGACCCTTCATGCTAGGGAGGCTTGGACAGACAGGTACTTACGTATGCCTGATGTGAGCACGCCTCTTTGATCTGGCAATATTCAGCAACCAATATACTTTACTTTTGATCTGGCAGTTTTGCTTCTGGGAATTTATCTAGGCTGTATCTAATATGTGTATAAAAATACACACACGGACATATAAGGCCTTTAGCTACCGCACTGTTTTTAGTAGCAAAAGATGGGGTTTCTGTTTCAGACAACTCACTGACCCTCCCACTGAAAATCACTTAGTACTGCTGGATAAAGAACACCCTTTAAAATGCACTGCTGGGTTCACAAAGCTAGTGACGGGCCCAGGGCCCAAGCTGGAAAGCAGCCTGGACAACCTGGGGTGGGGCAAGGCTTCTGGTAGGTGCCAACCTCAGGAACCAGGGCAAGATGGTAAGACTTGGGCCCACCCAAAACGGGGTGGGGAGTGGGAGTCAAGACACCTGCCTTAAAAAAAAAAGACAGCCACATAAAACTTCCGGAAATGAAAATACCACTATTTGTGGATTAGACAATAAATTTGAAAGATAACCTAAAATGGAGCACAGATAAACAGATGAAAAATGTGACTGAGGGGTTAAGAGATGCAAATGATAGAAGGGAACAGCTCATCATGGGGCAATATCCATATAGTTAATGGCTGGTATTTTTCTAGAATTCATGAAAGGCATGCATACTCACACTCCATGAGCACTAATCAAAATGAGAATTACATATTTCTAAGTGTCCTACTGAAGTGACAGAAAGAGGTCTTAAAAGCAACCTGAGGAATGAAGCCATCACCGATCGAGGACTGGAAAGGGAGGGGCCGGGACTCTTGCTGCGCCCGTCAGCGAAGGCAGTGAGGGGCCACCACACAGCGGGGCCAGGGCAGCCCGGGGCTGTGACAGGTGTGGGCGTGCAGACACCCCGTGAAGGAGGACCGGGCTGCTCAGGAAGAGAAGCCTGGCTCCTCCGTTGTGCTTTTGAATTTAATGTGTAGGTTACCTGTTTAAGTGAAGCTGGAAAATTTTAAGATTTTGGGGGCGCCTGGGTGGCTCAGTTGGTTAAGCGTCGGACTCGGTTTCAGCTCAGGGCTTGATCTCAGGGTTGTGAGATCGAGTCCTGCGTTGGGCTCCAAGCGCTGGGTGTGGAGCCTGCTTAAGAGTCTCTCTCTCCCTCCCCCGCCCCCACTCTTTGGGGGGGAAAAAAAAAAAAAAGGAAAAATCTTAAGATTCTGGAACGACACACTTGAACTGGTAACAGCGATAGCAGAACGAAGGGCATAAAGGTGCCCTTTCCTTCTAAGCGGAGACACTGCCGGGTTGTTTCAGAAACAGGAACTCATTCGTGAGGGGGGAGGGGGCACCCCGAGTTCTTCAGGGGTACGGGCCGTGCTGTTTCTTAAGCTGGGGGCGGATGCACAGGCATTCCATGACTAAACCGGACACGGCTTACATACGCTCCCAGATGTATGCTTTGTTTCAGATAAAACTGGACTGGAGAAATACGTAGTCCCAGAACACGGAGAGAGACGCGCTCGTTCTTCCTGGCCAGTGCAGGGAACCATCTAGACCCCACAGCGCGCCCACGAGCTCTGTGACTGGGGCCGCGCGGCCCTCCCTCCCTCCCCAGGGAGCGGTCGGGGCCTACAGATGCGGGGAGAGCAGGGAACAGGCTCGGAAAACAAAAGTCTCCCTCTCAGCATTTAGAGCCGCTTGAGGCATGTGTGCGAAAGAGCAGTGGGAGAAGGTGTAAATGCTGTGAAGGGAGCACTCCCGCAAGCCACAGCTGCACCACTCACTCAGGGCACCTTGTAAAGGACGGGCACGGGGAGGAGGAAGATTCTAGCCCAAGGACTTTTCAGCGCATGTTTGGTTAATAAGGGTCTATTTTGCTGGGGTGATTTTCATAAAGAGCTCCTCTGTTGAATATTTATACTCCATAATTTACAGTTTGGCTGTTAGGGAGACAAAGGCAAACACAAATTTGGTCCAGAAGTTCAAAGTTTGCCATCTGTTTTCCTATTGTATTTAGATACCAGCATGGATGGCTCCAAACAAAATAAACAAATACACCAAAAGATACAGCACTTGTGTATTTTACATCACTAAGGAAAACAAAAACGGGCCAAAAGAGACTTGAACTTCTCCGCCCAGGAAAAAAGGAAAAGCATTTATGACATCTCCTTAGAGAGGCATCACTCTGCTTTCTCGTCAACAGACGGAAATAGCACACCCTACGGTGTGCAAAGTCCACACGAGCCATTCAAATCCACATTAAGAAACCGGTGTCTGCCTCGAGCATCTGACAGCGTGCGCCACCAACCTGAACCGTGTCCCTTGGCCAGGCATGCAACCTCAGCACTCCAATCAGAGACTCGATGCTGGGAAACAGGTAGCACGACAAATGGGCACAAAAGCCTGCCAAGACGACGGATTCCAGGGCCAGAAAGAAGCCAATGGTAGATATTGTGAATTCCTATCTAGCGAGTATTTCGTCAACTTTGCCCGTTGAAAAGAAAAATAATTGGTCCGAGAGATGTAATTGTATTATGTTTAATATTCATGGTTGGGTTTGGAGGGCTGTTCCAACGCTCCCTCTCTCCAGTCCCTCTCTAGTGAAAATCACACCCTAGGAGTCGGCTCTAGCCCGCCAATTAAAATAAAAGACACCAGAACCTTCCAAAGACTCCAGCAGAGGAGCATCCATCTGATGGGCAGGAAAATGTGCTGGAACTGAGAGGGAGGCACGCTCTGGTTGGTCCTGTGTAAGAGCTTTGAATAACTTATTAGAACCCTTGCAGATGGAGCAAGCACAACATTTACGCCCCACTCACTCTCTCTCGCACACCACCGCTTCGTGTTTGTCGGGGCCAGAAGTAAGCTCTGAGACTCTCTAGCTGGGGGTCATCACTCAGGGCTCGCCTCCCATTGGTTTGGATTAAATAGTCCTGAATGATAATAAGGCAAACTGTGTTTGATGGCAAAGATGAAGCCTATTCAGACTCTGGCTCGGCAGTTTCATTTAGAAGGACCTGACCTAAAGCTATATTTCTATCCAGAAAATAGAGGGAACAAATAAGAAAACATTAACATGGAGCCTTTTTTTTTAAAGACCAAATTAATCAGAAAAGCTAGGTTTTTTTTGTTTTGTTTTTTTCAAGAAATCAATACATGATTCTGTTTTGTCCTGTTGAACCTGGGCTATTAGAGAATCTTAAATATAACCTTATATGCCAAAATCAATAGCTTTATCTCCGCAGCACTGACGATGGCCTCTGATGAAGGATTCATTGTCAACAGCAACTAGAAGAACATACAGTTTTCAGTAGAACGAGCCAGTTTAATTTTCCAACTCTAGGCTCTCCTCGGAGCTCTGCATTTTAAAGCTGTATCTCTGAGGTTTGGAGTTCCCTTGGACTGCTCACTCGACCGTCCTGGCTGTTTCCTCAGTGGGGCAGCCCTAGATGGCCTTGAAAAGCTCTGTGAACATCTTGCGATCCTCAGCAAGCCAGTCCGTGATGCCACCGGGTGGGCAATCATGGTGACATGTGTACCTCGCCCCCGAAAATAAGGCACATGATCCCACATTGGAAACATGGAAGTATTTAGCTTATTTTAATATCCTTTTAGATTTTAAATTTTAATCAGATGACTATAAATAGAATAACTGCTCTATTTTACGGTCAGCTGATTTTCAACAATGGTGCTGACCAGTCCGACGGGGCAAAGGATGGCCTTCCGACAGAGAGTGCTGGACATCCACGCAGAAGAATGAGGGGGGCTCCGCCTCACAGCATATACAAACATCAGCTGTAACTGCATTGGGGCCTCAACGGGACAGCCAAAACTAGAATTCTGGGAAGAAGGCTTATATAAGAGTAAATCTTCGTGACCCCAGGCTAGGAAATGGCCTCTTCGGTGTGAGAGCAACAGCACTAGGGACAGAACTAAACAGACGAACGGAACCTCATCAAAATTAAAGACTTCGTGCTGCCAAAGACGCCACCAAGAGAATGAAGGGACAGCCCACCGACAGGGAAAAGTACTTGCCAGTCGTATCTGATACAGGCTTGGCATCTGGAATCTATGAAGGACTCTTACAACTCAGTAGATAAAAGGACAAGTAACCGAGCTAAAAAAAAAAACAGGCCAAGGATCTGACCGGACACTTATCCGACGAGGCCAAAAGCACATGAAACGATGTTCAACACCATTAGCCACCAGGACGATGAAACTCAAAACCACGATAAGCTGCCGCTTCACACCCGTTACGCTACAGTTAAAGACCAGAGCAAGGACTGGTGAGGATGTGGGCAATGAGGACCGTCGCCCACCGCCGGTGGGACTGTCACATGGTGCAGCCACTCTTGAAGAGAGTCTGGAAATTCCTAAAAAGGTTCAACATTGAGTTACCATATAAGCCAGCAATTCCACTCCTCAGTTTATAGCCAAGAAAACTGAAAACCTGCGTCCACACGGTAATTCGTACTTGAATGATACAGCAGTATTTGTAATAGTCAAAAAGTGGAAACAACCCAAGTGTTCATTAATTGATGAACGGATAAATGTGGTATATTCATACGATGGCATACTATTTGGCCATAGAAGGAATAAAGTAATGATTCCTGCTACAACGCAAGTTTAACTTGGAAACGTTAAGTGGAAGAAGCCAGTCACGAAAGGTCACATTTTATAGGATTCCGTTTATATGAAATGTCCAAAACAGATTCATAGAGACAGAAAATAGAACATTGGTTGCCTGGAGCTGGAGGAGCCAGAGGGAAATGGGGAGTGGCTGCTAGTGGGTACAGGTTTCTTTTTAGGGTCATGGTGATGGCTGCACGACCTTGTGAATGTCGTACAATTTAACTTTGTGGATTGTACAATTTAAATTGGCAAATTGTAGGCATGTGAATTTATCTCCGTAAAGCTGCTAAAAATTTAAAAACTCATCTTGAGATTCCAGGGCGAGAAAGGCCGTGGGAACTGTTGGTGCAGTGTCTGTCGCCTTGGCAGCCCTCTCCAATCCTGACATAGGCACCCACCACCAACTCCCACTTAGATTCTCCCTGCAGAGCACTGATGAGCTGCTCTGTCCAAGAGCCCCGATTTCATGGTAGGGAATGAGCAGGACACTGATGAGGAGACTGAGAATAGACAGAATGGAAAGGGGCCTCCATTAACACAGCCCCCGACTGCCAACTACTCATTATTTAAATCATTGAAGAGAAAGTGGGAGTTCTGGTTCTGGCCAAGAATGAAGCCTGTTAACTGCCTGTCTCCTGCTGACCACAACCAAATCCTCTGGATGAAACACAAAGCAAATACCTGAGGACACTGAAGAGTCAACTCTGGGATGGTGGGCTGTGGAGGAAGTGGCCACATGGGGAATGGGTTTCCAGTTTTTTCCCTCTTCTCTCAGCCATGCCCCACGTATGAACTCCAAGAGTCGTGTGGTGGTGTAGGAGCTCATACTCCAAAAGAAACACCATCCTTCTGAAGAACCAAGGAAAAGGGCCCTTCCAGTCCCAAGAACGTGTGCGTTGGGGAAGGGATGTCTTTGTGGGGATTTCCCCCGCTCTTTTCTCTTTTGCTTTGTTACCACAGAGCTGCATGGTGGTAGTGAAACAGGCAGGGAAAACTGAGAGAAACTCACTTCTGGTCAGAGGCCCAAGAGAAAGGAGCCCCTGAAGGCTGGAAAGTGTCGGGATGAAGAGAGGAAGAAACTGAAGGAGCGCCTATTGCTGTTTGTACAAACCCCCCCACAACCATCAGGCTCGTCTCTGAGCTGTGCGCAGGACCGCTCCCGTGCAGTACAGCAAAGGCTGAGATTTCAGCTCACACTGCCGTCTCCAGATGACCGGAATAGACATTTTTTTCTGAAGACTCAGAGATGGCCAATAGACACAGGAAAAGATGCTTAACACCACTTATCATCAGGGAAATGCAAATCAAAACCACAATGAGCTATGACCTCATGCCAGTCAGAATGGCTAGTATCAAGAAGAAATAAGTGTTGGCGAGGATGTGGAGAAAAGGGGACCCTGGGCACTGTTAGTAGGCATGCAAACTGGTGCACAGTGGTGCAGCCACTGTGGAAAGCAGTATGGGGGATCCTCAAAAAATTAAAAATTCCACCGCTGGGTATTTACCCAAAGAAAACAAAAACACTAATTTGAAAAGATACATGCACTCCTGTGTTCACTGTGGCATTATTTACAAGAGCTGGAAGCAATTTAGGTGTCCATTGATAGATGGATGGACAAAGAAGATGTGGTATATATACACAATAGAATATTCTCAGCCATAAAAAGTGAAATCTTTCCACTTACAACACGGATGAACCTAGAAGGTATTATATTGAGAGAAATAAGTCAAAGAGAAAAAGACAAATACTATATGATTTCACAGATGTGGAATCTAAAAAACAAAACAAACAAAAAAACAGAAACAGACTCATAAATATGGAGAACAAATTGGTGGTTGTTGGGGGCGGGGGGGGGGAGGATGAACAAAATTGTGAGGGAGATTAAGATAGTACAATATTCCAGGTATAAAATAAGTAAGTCCCAGGGCACCTGGGTGGCTCAGTCGTTAAGCGTCTGCCTTCAGTTCAGGTCATGATCCCAGGGTCCTGGGATCGAGCCCCACATCGGGCTCCTTGCTCAGCAGGAAGCCTGCTTCTCCCTCTCCCACTCCCCCTGCTTGTGTTCCCTCTCTCGCTATCTCTCTCTCTGTCAAAAAAAACAAATAAAATCTTTAAAAAATAAAAAATAAAAAAAATAAGTAAGTCCCAGAGATGCAAAGTACAGCATAGGGAATACAGTCAAGAATGTTGTATGGTAATAGATAGTAACTATACTTATCCTGGTAATAATGCATAAATGGCTAAAATTATTGGATCACTATGTTGTTTACCTGAACTAATATAACATTGTATGTCAGCTATACTTTAGTTAAAAAAAATAAAAAACCATCTCAGACTAACCCCTGAGTAACATTATGTGTGGGACAGAGCCAGAGAAACATTAACAAAACCTTTGAAAATTGAGCTGACACTGGAATCACCAGCCACAGAAGATAAAACTTGCAGTCTGAACCTAACCAGGGTCACTCCCCATTTACAACAATCTTGTTTTTTTTTAAAGGAGGCTCCACGCTGGGGCGTGGAGCCCAACATGGGGCTTGAACAGACGCTGAGATCAAGAGTCAGACGCTTAACCAAATGAGCCACCCAGACACCCCCTAAAACAAAAATCTTAACATTCTCCAGAGGATTATACAACAGGTTCCAAAGTGGACACAACATAATATTTCAAATGTCCAAGACACAATCCAAAATTACTTGACATACATCCCCCCACACCCCACAGAAACAAACCAACCAAAAAACCCCAGGAAAATGTGACCTACTCCTAAGGGAAAAAAAACAAATAACCTAGATTTGGGGAATCATCAATAAAGGTAAAATGGTAAGAAAGAATGATGTTCTGAGCAGACAAACAGATCTATATGCAAATTTTGAACTCAAAAGATCTGAAATAAAAAATTCACTGGATGGGCTCAGTAGGGAGAATGGATATAACAGAGGAAAGAGTCATTGAACCTCAAGTTAAATTGAAGAGTTATTAAACAATCTGAAGGACAAAGTTTAGGGAAGAAAACGAACAGAGAGAGAGCATCAGTGGCCTATGGGATAGTATCAGAAGGTCTGACATCACTGAGTCCCAAAAGGAGAGGAGAAAGGGATTAGTGCAGAAAAAACATCTGAAGAAATAATAATTTGGTAGAAGACATAAATGCACAGATTAAATGCTCAGTGAACCCCAGAGGTTAAACAACAAAGTGGCCTATTTCCTTCAGTCTTTCTCTTGGTAACCTATTCAGGCTTCTCGTAAGTGTTTTCATTCCTAAGCCATTAATTCATTTTGCCTTCATTGAGCAAACGCATACTTCCATTTAATTGAAAATACCACTGATCATAAGAAGCACCATTATTTTGTGTAACATCTAAAAATGCTGCCAATTAATTTTAAGATGTCCTTATAAAGGACACGCCCTGATTGCCCAGCTGTGAAAATGTAAAAAGGGTATCTTCGACTAAATACAAAACTTGGTGTCGAGCACTCACTGAGCACTGGACACTGGTGAGGAGAACAGACACGAGCACACTCCTGATGTTACTCCTCGCTCCTCTCCGTTTAGCAGGAAAGGACAAAATGTGCAAGGGAGAAGCACAAGCCAGCAATAACTATTTCCACCTTAATCATTCCCTTTGTCTTTATCAGACTCTGTTTTTTCTGGAAAGGGTGAGATGCTAGGCGAGCTATTCTTTTCCTTTAAATTTTAGCCTCACCGCCCACTGCCCCCCCCCCAAACTCCTTACAAAACTCCATGTTTGCTAATTTCCTTACATTCATGAAAAATTATTTTTGTCTTAACCTGGGACAGTTTTATGTATCTTTAGAGTCCACTTCATTCTCAAGTTACTGATAGAGCACTAAGAGACTGCAGTAGAAATTAAGTTTAAATAAAAAAAAGGGGGGGTTCCAGGTTTTTAAAATTGCATCGGCCATTAAGTGACAACCAAGTACATAGTTCTCTTCATAGTATTTGACCCCTTACTCCCACTTTCGAGATAAACCATAAGCTGTAAGAGCCTGTGCGTACATCTCTAATGAGATCCAACTCCTAGCCAGTAAGCCTCTGCTGAAAACACGCGCACACCCCTTCCCTCTGCTAGATTTGAGAGTCTAGATTCCTTATGCTTTCTTTTTTCCAGATGTATAATTTTTTAACCCCTGTGTTTCAAATTCATTTTGCTTACACTACTATTCTGATCATAAGGAACGACAGCAAGCCCCTGACGTCCCAGCAGTGGTCAATCAGCCAGCACAGGTCTAGGACTGCCCTGATGAAACGCCACTCTGCATACCCCCCCCCTTCTCGACTCCAAGCCACTAGTCTGTTCTTTACATCCACAGAGACAGAGGATTAAAAAACAAAACAAACCAAAACCACACCGTAACACTGGTTTCCTAACGAAACAGACTTCCCACGGGCAAATCTGCACTTGAACAGGACCAGAGAGCCATTTTACACGGGGCCTTTAGCTTCTCTTCTGGCAGCCCTGCTCCAGAGGACAAAGCTTTACAGAGTTTGAGGGTCTCCTAATGGCAAGATGCTGTTCAGCTGACAAGGGTCAGGACAGTCTGGCTTTAACTGTCCCCCTACAGCTGACTGGGCTACGTTATGCAGGCGGTAGAGGCCTCTTCTCTGGAACACTACGGTGGTTTCCTGGGAGCCTAGCTGTAGTTGAACACCCAAATGCTCATGCTGTAAACAAACTCTGAAGCGTAACCTACAATCCTAAACCCTTCCATTTGGATGCCCCCGAGAGCCCTCTGCATTTGCTCTCCTGGAAAGAGTAGGAGCGGCTCGGTCCCTGGGGGGGATCCTACCAGATAAGCGTGGAGCCTTTGTACGGCTCGGTCTGGAAACTACAACATGGGAGTAAACTGCAAACCAGTCAGGTTTCGTTTGCTGGGCCACATGTGGGGCCACTTACCAAGCCTAGTTTTTTGTTTGTTGTTTTTAAGAGAAAAACTGGACATACACTGAGCAGTTTAATTCTCGAGCTCAGAAATTATCAGCCATTTTAGGAAGCCTTGAGAAACAATTTTCTGTCAGTAGAGCACACTCACATTATCTTTCTGCTCTAAGGTAAGGGGGTAGCAGCGGGGTGAAGGTCAGGAGTTGAAAATATTATTTGATACGATAATTATTTTTGCAAGCTGCTGCACTGGTGTGGCCGAGGTCTGAGACTTGGCACACGGGAGTGCCCGCCTCGCGATCTGATCCCCCCCCCACCGAGCAGTCCACCACCTGCAGCCCGCAGCCGGGCCGGGGGAGGGGGTGCTGGCAGACCCTTGCCTCCAGCCATGCTACCTCTCTTCGGGGCACTGGATCAGACACGGCAGCTAACCAGCCAAAAAAAAAAAAAAAGACAAGGAAAAGAAAAGACAAGGGGGAGAGGGAACGGGGAGGGAAAAAGACCTACAATTTGGACTCAGAGAGTCTTTTCAAACACTTTAATCCTTTCGTGCTGATGGTTCCTGGAGCGTCCGTGGCTGGCACTGGACCCTGCAGCAGGAAAATCCGACTCCCTAAGCCAAAGCGTTAAAGAGAAGACTGCTAATCAGCTAAATAGAAACTGGAATCTGTTCCCATCAAGTCCCTTTTTCCCCCCATCACCAGAGGGACACCATAGTGTTCTGAAATACACTCTTGACATCATTTGGCAGGCAACCCTATTCTGTTGAACATGATTCAGCCCTTAGGTTATTGTTTTTAATATTAGAAAGTGAGTTTTTAAATGCCAAACAAATTTTGCAGCAGGGGGACAAAAGATATTCCAAGTGGTCTCACTGGACCTTCCACCAACTGTGTCCACCAAATGGCTTAAAAGACCACCTTCCCATGGTGTTTCAGAAATGAGGCAGAGACATAGCTCTGTCCAACTATTACCTAATGCAAGACTTTATTCTCCAAGTTCACAGAGACGGTATTTAAGGATCAGGCTGAACTGAGGCAGGCAAGGCTGCGGAGTGAGAACGTAGCCGTGCAAGCAGCAGAGGGAACGAGCGAGCACAGCGGAGGGGCAAAGCCCTGGCACAAATGGCCAGGGCTAAAAACGTGGCTCTTCACTCACACCTACCTCCTGTCCATGTTGCCACTGACCATGAGGTTGGGAGGGCTGTCCCTGAGGTTGACGCAAGTGAAATCACCAAGCGCGTTGCCCAGCTTCGAGAGGCAGCGTTCTGCTTCCAGGCTGTACACCAGGATCTGGGAAGGAAGGAAGATACGTGGGTGTGCGGCTGCAGACAGCAAGCCTCCATCCAACACTTCTCGTTCCCGCCCTGTCACCCAGCTCCCCTTAAGGGAGATGTGCTGTGAGTAATTTCCTGACCTTTTCCAGGATAGGGATATGGCTCCTAGAATGACAAAAGGAGATGCAAAAGAAAACAAAAGAACATCCAAAGAATTCCTCAGGCCAAGGTACAAAAATCATAGGACACAAAGGAAAATGCCAAATGGGGACATTAAGTAGCCCAATTTCCTAACCTAGAAAGAGCAGCATGGAAATTAAGGGTCACTGACTGTGTTGGATTTGGAAGGTACCTTCTGATTTTCTGATGTCCGCAGATGAGCCAGCCTGTGTTCTCTTATTTTTCCCCTCTCTGTATTGCTATCCCAGAAGGTAAAAATTTCCAGGATGGATAGTTAATCACTACATGACAGATGATTCTTTAAGACTAAACTACAAACCAAAACACAAAGTCTTATTCCCGAATGTTAAAAAAGTTTTTTAACTGATGTATAATTGACATTCCCAAACCTTTCTCTCTTTAGCCACTCTCCACATGCTAATTTTAGGAGGTTCTGTTCTATAAGGTGTGAAAGCAAATAAAGTATCCTTGATCTCCAGACAATGTATTCATTATGATTGAACATTTCTGTTTTCTCTCCAGCAAAAAGAAAAAAAAGGATGATTCATAAGGAATCTTTCTAAAGATTATTTAAGTCTTCTACTAAAAAAAAAAAAACCCATAGTAATTCAATTAATTAACATTAAATGCTTGCTTTGGGGGTGCCTGGGTGGCTCAGTCGTTTGAGTGTCTGCCTTCGGCTCTGGTCATGATCTCAGGGTCCTGGGATCGAGCCCCATGTCAGGCTCTCTGCTCAGCAGGGAGTCTGCTTCTCCCTCTCCCACTGCCTCTGTGATCTCTCACTCTCTCTCAAATAAGTAAAATCTTAAAAAAAAAAAAAAAGCTTGCTGTGGATTAGTCACTGTTGTAAATACTTAAGATACAGCTCCTGTCCCCAGAATTCACAGTTCAAAAGCCTCCTCATTCTCTCTCTCTCTCACACACACACACACTTCTGAGCATGCTTCTATTCTGTTGATCATGTGGTTAAAATGACTGGACTCAAAAGTTTTAATGTTAATATTTTATAGAGATTCTCCTCTCTTTGCACACACATGAAAATCTTGTGCTATCTTTTTCTTCTCAACCTTACATTTATCAATTTATTAGGATACAGATTCTTATTTCAGTACTGAGAGGTTGATGGTCTCCACCTTGAAAACCATGATCTCCTTGTCAACACACATTTCTAACAAGTCAATCTTTGGAAATGCTTCACAGTTCAAACAAGACTATCATGTTAACTATTACCAGCAGCACCTGAAAGGAAAAGAGGTTATTTCAAATTTTATTTATTTATTTATTTTTAAAGATTTTATTTATCTGACAGAGAGAAAGACAGCCAGAGAGGGAACACAAGCAGGGGGAGTGGGGGAGGGAGAAGCAGGCTTCCTGCGGAGCAGGGAGCCTGATGCGGGGCTCGATCCCAGGACCCTGGGATCATGACCTGAGCCAAAGGCAGATGCTTAACGACTGAGCCACCCAGAGCCAAAGGCAGATGCTTAACGACTGAGCCACCCAGGCGCCCTGAGGCTATTTCAAATTTTAAATTCTTTCCTAATCCATTAAGACTACAGAGAACAAGCTAAGTTTTATTTTTGTTTTCAAGCAGTTGAAAATAAGTTTGAGAAAAACTCAAAGAATTCTAAATAGTTCTAATAATTCTGAAAACATTTCAACAATTCTAAAATACCCGAAAAAAGTTATTCTTTCAAGTAAGAACATAGAAATAATCAAATCTTCGATCTATAGTGAATAACCTAAAAGCTGCATATGCAAATGTCTGCGGTAACTCTAAGAATGAAAATCTAGTGTTGAGTCAGTCTTTACTTTTTCTCATTCTTTTTTGACAAGTGGAGGGGGTCATCTCTGAGTGACACAGGGAAATCTGATCCCTCTCCAGAAAGACTGCAAATTCATCATAAAGGTATCAAAGTTTGTAGTCAAGAGTCAAGTATTTTCTGAAATGTTTAATAATTCAATGAATCCGAATATCCGAAGAGCACCTTTACCATTAGGGTTAGTTAAAGACCACAGAGATTAGAAAACACATTACCCATCTCAGAGGTGGGTCTTTCCATGTTAAAAGTCCCTTAATGACCTTTACCATTTCTCCCTCCCTCCCGCGCTCTCTCTCTTTTAATAAGGTTGAGCAAATGGGACTTCATTTTATCTGATTGCCACAGACAAGTGAGATTAATTATTCATGCTCACACTCCCCCCCTCTTGTTAAGACCATGCATTAGACTAATTTTTCTCTTTATTGCCCTAGTTGGGTGAGTCTTAACCCATGGCCACTTGACTCCCTCTCAGAGGTGTATGGATATGCTGGAAAGAAGGCAAATACTATCCAGAGCTAAAATCTCAGAGAAAATGTTCTGCACTAATGTGACCGCCAAATCAATAGATATTGCTGGGGATTTTTCCCTTTAGGTACCAAGTGTATGCTACAAAAGAGCCTACATAAGTGATTACAGAGCAAAGTTTTATTTTAAGAATGATTTCAAGTGACAAGGTTAAGACCGGCATCTACTTTCCAGAGAGAACTACAGGAGATGCGTGTGCGGTCAGAGGACACTGGGTGGTGTGCCTTGCTCTTTGGCTTCCAGGTAGAGATCTATTGAGAGAGCACCTGATGGAAACAAGCATTGTTTAAAAAGAACTTCAGCAGGAAGTTCCTTTTTTTTTTTTTTTCTTCTTAGAAACCTTAAAGTATTTCCATAAATCCTAGTCTTAGAATCCAAACTTTAAATTTTGGCAGCTGTTCAGATTTCTTTGAAATCTTTTTCTTAAACAACTTTTTTTTTTCCTGATTTCAAGCGTAATAGATCTTGTAACAAATTCTAACTGAATGACATAATAAGAAGTGGTAACCTACTGTAGATCTCAGAAATAACCACCCTTTAGCAGTTCAGTGTATATACGGCTAGACGTAGGTCTGCCTTGTCTGTTTCTCTGTGTGTATAAAACTGTTTTTTTCCTCTGAAGGGGATTATATTGTTTTACAACTTGTTTTTCCTAAACAACATGAGAGTCCTTTTCCTCATTGGTCTTTATAGATAGATCTTGTTCTTTTTAATGGCTGCACAGAATTTCTCTATGGATATGTAATTTCATACTGATGGCTACTTGGGTTGTTTCTACTTTTTTAGACCAATAATGTAATTCGTTCAACAGCTAAGCCAACAAATATTTATTAATCATCATCTTTGCAGTAGGTACTGGGATGACCAGGGATGGCGGCTGACATGCCGAAGCCTCAGCCTGCTGCCAGCTGAAAGGGTCCACCTCTTCACCAGCTGCTGCACGGCCCCCAGCTGTCCTGGTCTCCATACATGGGACTTGGCTCTCTGAGGAGACCCACCTTACAGCCATGTCCCTGCATCTGGTGTTGTAATGGCAGGGGCGGCAGGGTTACAATCAGGAAGGAGGTGGCAGCCCCAGGGCCAACATCTGGGATGCCCTGGTGCAGGTAGGCCCTGTACCTTCCAGGTGTGACCCAGAATATGGAGTGTGCCCAGGACTGGCTTTCCAACCAAAGCACGAAGGAAAGAGCTAAGAAATGGCCACTGTCCCTGCAGTGGGGTGAGGTCCTTCGCCCACCCAGTGAGAACTGAGTATCACACTGCAAATGCTTCCTAAATCTGGGACTGCTATTACCTTCATAATGAAACAGGACCCAGTTGCATACAGAAATCACTATGAAGAGATTGTAGAGCCTTGCAGTCCCAGATTTTTGGTCATGTACTGATGAATGAAGAAAGGAGCTCCATTTCTGTTTTGATTTTAAACTTACCCAAACAGTAAGTCCTCCTCATACTCCTCTATCTGCCAAAGGCATCACACCAACAACCTGAGCTACTGGCTCACCTCCTCAGGACCCCAGCACTGCCTTTCCAAAGGAGTGAGGAGTGGTCAGAAGGCTTCCTTACAAGATGGTAGCATTTAAAAAAGCACAGTGGGGGACACCTGGGTAGCTCAGTCGGTTAAGCATCTGCCTTTGGCTCAGGTCATGATCTTAGGGTCCTGGGATCGAGTCCCGCATTGGGCTCCTGGCTCAACGGGGAGCCTGCTTCTCCCTCTGCCTGCCACCCCCTCTGCTTGTGCACATGCTCTAATAAATAAAATCTTAAAAACAAATAAAATTAAAAAATTAAAAAGCACGCTGGTTTAAAGAACACTTGTCTGCCGCCATTTTAAAAATGGGAAGTGACAAAGAGAGCTAAAGGTTGGGAGATGCTGGGCTGAGAGAGTCAAAGATAAAAGGCATGGTGTGGGAGAGGATATCTGAAATCCTTGGAGATGACAAAATCTACCTACTTTCTTTCTTGATTCCCTCAGAAGCCACCCCCATCACTACCACACATACTTTGCTCTTCTGAGGGGGACAGTCATGGTAAGAAGCCAAATTCTAGAGAGTAAAACAAATAACCTTCATGTTCTCTCCTCTTCCATGCCAATGAAGCTTATTTCGTGCTCTCTCTGTGCCCTTGGCAGAGTTCAATTTGACAAGTTCCCCTCTTGTCAGTATTGAAGGTATTTTCTGGCTACACACTTCAGGCGATGTTCCCAAGGGGCCATCTTGAACCGTGCATCAGCTTTTTTCCCAGACCTGTGTGCTCAAACACTGGAGACTGCTTTGGGCAGGCCACCTGAGGCTCTGTGACCAAGCACCATGCCACGTGCTGTAAAACACTGCTCAAACTTAGGCTCGAAGTTCCTTGGGGCCGAAATCCTATCGTTCATTCCCGCAGCACTGATCAAGGACCCAGCATGTGCTTGGAGATTAACTGATTGGTACGTGGTATCCGGCAAACCCAGAGCTCACCACAGTCTGGTTCATAATAAATACCCAGAGACGCCTTTTTTTGCTTGACACATTCTCCCCCCATTTCGGGATGCCTAATTTTGCTACTGGCCTATACAAAGAATCACTTCATCCTACTCACAGTAGGAGGTTCTACAGATCTCTCTCCAGAATATCCAGATTCTAGAACACCCTAACTGTATCCAGGCTAAGGTTTTACCCTGACAACACAGCAGACTAGAATATGTGGAAAACCCTCCTGTTTACAAACACTGAAAATGCTGGATAAGTTTCAGTCTATTAAACATTCTTCAGACATTCTGTTTAACTCCTAAGAAATCTGAGAAATTCTGAGGAGCCAAAAATGAAGAGGGCGCTAAAACCAGAAAAGGAAGCGGCACTCACGTCAGGGGCTGCTCTGAGGACGTCTGCCAATGTCAGGAGCCTAGAACTGGGGAAAGAGGAGGCGAAGTTTCCAGCCAGCACCAAATGGAACACCAGAACCGAGAAGTCTGCTACAACTGGGGCCGTTGTATGGATAGGTACACTCAGTAAAAAGCAAACCGGGGAAAAAGCCAATCCACTGGCAAAGAGAGCCTACCTGGAAACCTGTCTGCCTCAGGTTCAGCTCAGGATGGAAAATGTGGGCTCTGGGTCTGCCCTCACCCAGGCTCAGACTCTGATGAATTTATACTACCTGCAAGGCCAAAAATCCTCATGCCTAGTAATTAAAGTATTTTCAGGTTGGTAACTTGTCTCCTGGTACCTGGCAGAGTCTTCTCAGGAGGAAGACCCTCTCACAACCCCTTAGGAAACCTACAAATCAAGATCAGCCAAATATGAGCTCATAATAATAAAAAAAAAAATCCCAAATACAGAAAGAAACAAATCATAAATGAGAGGTAGAAAAAAAACAGAATAATCAGACTTCCAAGGATATCAGATATTAAATAAAACAAAAAACGTATGCTGAAAATGTTTATAGAAATAAAAGAGGGTGAGGGATCAAAAGCAGCAAAGCAGCCTCGGGAAAAACAAAACCAATGGAATTTCTAGAAATTAAAAAGGCAATGGATAAGTTAAACCAGTAATTAGAGTCCAAGAGAATTCTATGAACCGAAGATAGAGTTGAAGACATCATTCAGAACACAACACGGAGAGGCAGAGGTGGAAAGTGTGAGTGAGCAGTGAATAGCACAGAGGAGAACAAGCTGGTCCAATATACATCCACCCTGACTTCCAGATGGGAAGAACAGACAGGATGAGGGAGACGAAAATTCTGACAATGGCTCAGAATGTTCTACAACTGGAAGGAGAGCAGCACAGAAATCCCAAACGGGAAAAATAAAAGTATGTGCACACTCACAGACATGAGAGAGAAACCAGACACAAGTAAGGAAAAGATCTTCAAAGCAGACAAAAGCAGAGAAAGAGTCCTGAGAGCAAAGGCCGTTAGACTGACAGCCAAGCGCTCAGTGGCCCCAATGGAGTCAAAACCAATAATCTCTTCAAAGGGCTGAGAGAAAAGAACTGTCAGCCTACAGTTAGAAAGGACCAGCAAAACTACCTCAGACTGAGGTGAAATAGGTTCTTGGGATAAAAACACAGGGAAGTCCTGTGCCTAAGAGACCCTCAACTAAAGGAACTTCTAAAGAATATACTTTTGGAAGATGGAAAATTAGTCCAGAAAAAAAAGCCTGAGATGCTGGAAGGAACAGTGAGCCAAGATTCAGGTAAATGTGCTTAAAAGTATGCAAATACTCTCTACGACAACAGTGCCGATTTGGGGTTTCATAAGTAGAACAGACTGCGTCCAGTCCTTCCAAACAGACGAGTGCCATGGATCAGGGCAATGTACCACGACCACACAGATGCCAGGTGCCCAGGGGACCCTCCAGCACTGCGGTCTGCAGTGGACAGATATTTCCTGGAGACCTGTGCTGTGTTTGGCACAAAGGAGGGACTCAATGTGTATCTGATGGAAGAATGAGTAAGTGCTACACATCTCTGCCTGTATCTGTCGGATCACAGGCCCACAGCACACCGGCCCACAGTAGAGATCTGCTGCACGCGGACAAATGAACACGTTAAGTCCATTTGCTTTTGCCCTCGTGGTGACATATTCAGCTGTTTCAGAAGTGGGAGGTACAGTTTCATTCAGTACAGATCTTGAAGTGCAAGACTAGTAATACCCATTAAAAAAAAAAAAAGACACAAAAGAAAAAGACTTCTCGGTCTTTGGGGTAGAATTTACTCACGTAAACGACCCAAGTTGCCTTTCTGACCCAACATAAATATGACCCGCAAAAATGTCGTTAAAATTTTCACTACAAAAAATGCAGGGTCTGCATATTCATGTTCGCATACAAAGCTAAGTGAACAGCCTCTATAAATTCACAGATGAGCTAAGATTTAAAAAAAAACGATGAGAAAGACAGACAACTGGGGAGAAAGGGGGGCCTAGTGAGAAAAGAGTAAATCATACACAAAACAGCCAATAAAAAAATAAAAAAGCAGTTAATATACATGAATAATGGATGGCTGATTTAAAAGCAGTTTACTCCGATATGATGTAATTTTTGACAATCAGCCAGAGAGACTATTTTGTAAGTCCTGGCCAGAGAGAAGTCAGAGCGGGAGGCTTGGTAACACGGCAAATCTGTGAACATGTGCACAATGACTGTCCCCGCCATCCCAAAGGTGACTCTCTGTTGGCAAACAGAAACTTGCCTCCCAGGTGCACTTAGCAGCAGTAAGCAGCACGGTGCGAGGCTTGAAGGAACGGACCCCCGGCCTGAGCGCGGACCCCTGAGGGGCAGGCAGCACCCCCTCCACGGTCTCCATAACGTGCTGCTGGCGCAGGCCACACTCAAAGGCAGCACAATGGGAGCAGCAGCCTGGGCTGCTTTCATGTTCAAGTTCTAATTGGAGTGACAAGCCCACAAGGCCAAGATATTTCAGGGACGGGACGGTGTTGCCGAGTGTCGCCAAGCGCTGGGTAGGCAAGGCCCGCGTGCGCTCCCCACCACAACGTGCCAATGCACCTGCAACCCCCGCTGTTCCAGGACTGGACTCTGCCTGGGAAGGCACTGCCAATCACCGCGGTCTGTGCCAAACGTGGGGGCTTTGTGGTGTGGGCAGATGTCTACAAAGGACCAGAGCGAGGCCAAACCAACACCTATTGTGACCTAAACCTGAAAAGAACCCAGAGAGCAACAGTACGCTCGGGTGAAAATGCAGGCAGACGTAATCCTCATCTCTCTCCCGCTCCCTCAACCCTACATCCGTAGATGCTGGAAATAATAAAGGCAGGCGGGTCTGCTCTGTGGAGTGAGCAGAATAGGGCTCTCTGCTTTGCTGCAGGGCTCTCTCTAGACAATGCCCTAGTGCTAGAATAAGGAACAGAGATGTGACCACAAAGAACTGGTGAAGGGGGTACATAAAACCAATAGGAAATGTTCCTTGTCAGAGCGTTCAGCCCAACGAAATGATTAGACTTATTCTGCAAACGTATCACCGAAAGCTGAAAATCCTCCCACCCTCCTGTTAGGCTCCCGACACGCCTCATGGTATCAAAGAACACAGGCAGTTTCCAAGTGCTTCCCAAAGAGTACCCACAAGTAACTGCTCACAGCCCCATGAGAAAGTCATTCCATCGCTCTCATACAGGGAGACAAATGGAGGCTGCAGACTACGTGACGGAATCTACAAGCCCACAGACTTAACATCGGACCTGACGTGCAGGCTGTCACACTGGCCGGGCTCTCGGTTCCCATTTGACTAGGGTGGTGACTTCGAGCTTGCCCCCAGGTTAGACTGGACAAAGGCTTAAAGGAGGGCAGAGGGGCAGAGTGCGGCTAAAATCAGACCCCGGACACACAGGACAGCTGACGGGGAAGAGTGAACAAATGCGCTCAACAGTCAGGGCCTTTGGTGTTGGGCAGACGGTCCACGCTACAGCTGTGGTTCAGGACTGTACACACACACACACACACACACGAGCTCAGAAGGGCTTTGCACATAAAGAATATTATAAATAATACCTGTTAATAATAATCCTGATATTCCTTCACATAAATCCTTTCAGAATAGTCCATGTGATTTTCACAACCACCAAGTGGAAGACAAATACTACTGCCTACATTTCATGCACGAAGACGCAGAGGCCTAAAAGCTTGCCCCAATTACATAGGTGGCAAGAGTGGCCAAGGACACAGTAGGCAGAGCCCAGCCAGTCCCATCCCTACGTCAGTGTCTGCCACCATATCACAATGCCTTTCTGGTTTCCAAGAAAAATAGTTCTTAATAATGGCTAATGTTTATAGTGTTCTCTTAGGTGCAAAAGACTACCATGATGCAGTCTCTCACCTGCTCCCCGCAGTCCCATATGGTGGGGGTCCCATGATTTCACTCGCTGTACACATGAGGAGACAGAGGTGTGGAGCACTTACACAGTGATGAGGTTCTGGAACCAGGATTCAAACCTGGGTGGTGGGCCTCCAAGCCCCTGCTCTTTAAACCTCTACCCCATGGTGCGCAGAGTGTGGCCCCAGGACGAGGAGCATCACAGCACCTGCCAGACATGCAGATTCTCAGGCCCCACCCCAGACCCCCTGACTCAGAAGCCTTGGGGCTAGGGTCCAGAGATCCACATATTTCTATGTCCCCTGGCATTTGAGAACCCCGTCCTACATCTATACTGCCTCCCAAGCCAAAAATGAGTCTCCACCATGACAGAAGTATGACTCAGCTATAAATGCTCACTTCCTGCCTCCCAGGTAATGCTAATCTAGTTAAGAAGAATGCTGGGCAGTAACAGTACCAAAAGGTGAGATTTAGACCATGTACAACCCAAGTCAGAGAAGAAGGGTATTCACTGAGAGCCAGAGTGTCAGTACGGCTCCTTCTGGTAAGTGGGACTCTGGACAGACCTTTCCTGAAAGGACATGGAGAGACAGGAGGGAAAGAGGGAATGCTTCCGCTGGTCAGTAACAGACGTGTCATGTTGTGGACCTTGTCAGCCTGGCTGGAGCAAGGGACTCATTCTGGAGGTGTGGGCTGGAGAGCAGGACCTTGACTCCTACAGGTCTTGAGGGCCAGGCTGACGGCCGGCACCAGGGCCTTACCCACAGTCCTCAGCATGCATACACTGCTCTGGTAAAGCCCGATGGGACCCTGAGGAGGTATGCCGACAGGTGGTATAAGAGTGCAGAGGTGGGGAAAGAGCAGGGACCAGTGACGGAGGGGGGACTGGGGAGCAATTATTTTCACTTCATTTTTGTGAACATAAGAGTTCACACCCCAAGGAAACACCGCAGTGCAATGAGGACACCCAGGCGAGTAGATGGAGCCTGAACCAGAGGGCCTAACCTAGAAAGATCCAAAGGGTCTGGGTATTGAATTTGGTCCAGGTCCAGTCAGTTGGTCCTCTATCAGTGGACGTTTCTGGGGCAGGAGAGGTGAGCAGAGGCTGGGGCCCAGGTCCCAGCAGAGCTGCTTTCTGCATGCCCTGCAGTTCAGACAATTCCTGGCCTCCTTTTTTTATTTTTGTTTTTGTTTTTTGAAACAAATCGTTACCATCTTACAATCCTGTAGGATGGAAACCTACTGTGGGTCTCACTGGCTAACAGCCAGGTGTCAGCTATGTTCTCAGCTGAAGACAAGGGAAGAATCCGTTTCCTTGCCTTTTCCGGCTTCTAGAAGCTGCCTGCGTTCCCCGGCTCTTGGACCCCTTCCCTCCGTCTCCCAGCCATCAACAGGGAGTCAGGACCTTCTCACATGACACCACCCTGGCCTCCCCTCCTCCCTCCCTCTTCTACTTTTAAGGACCCTTGTAATTACACAGGGCTCACCCAAATAATCCAGGACAATCTCCCTATTTTAAGGTCAGGAAATTGGCAACCTTACTTCCTTCTCCCACCTTCATTCCGCTTTGTCATGTAACCTAACCTATTCCCGGGTTCTAGCGACCCTGGACATTTGGTGAGGGGCACTCTGTTGGATTCCTGGCCTCACTGTGACACACTGTAAACCTCATTACTCATCTCAAATTCCTTAATTTGGAATATGATCGCTCAAACTTGGACTGAGCTGGAGTTTTCCTTTACCGTGCAAATTAATAACACACAGAGAGAATGCTTAAAATTAAGAGTAACTTTGCGTCCATTAGGACTCATAAGCAACTCAATAATTTATAATTATTAACCCACTCTAACGTGATGCTTCATTGAAACTGGAGTGCTGAGTAAATGAATAAATCATATTCCATCTATGTATTGAATAAAAAGCAAAGTTCTCTAACTTATAATATTTTGTTAGTCTAAGCTGCTAGGTGTATTTGAAAACAATAAAATGTCTTAAATATCCTGAAATTTCACTCACACAGGTCATTTTCTGTGTGCTTGCTTTCTCCTGCTCTCCGCCAAACTACCCATGTGTTTCAAAGGTCCAGACATCTAAATACCAGAGCATGCCTCCGATTCTATAGTGTTACTGTTCTTACTTCTAGAGCAAAGACAAACACTCCCATAGGCCCCTCCTTGATCTTTATCAATTGAAAAGCAAGCTAATTTTTTTTTTTAGATTTTTATTTATTTGAAAGAGAGAGACACAGCGAGAGAACACAAGCAGGGGGAGTGGGAGAGGGAGAAGCAGGCTTCCCGCTGAGCAGGGAGCCCGACACAGGGCTCGATCCCAGGACCCTGGGATCATGACCTGAGCTAGACGCTTAACGACTGAGCCACGCAGGTGCCCCAAAGCAAGCTAATTTTTAACCCTAACAAAACCTAATTGCTGCTTGGGCCATACTGACTCCAAGACTCACCAAAGCTGTACCTATTTGTGAGGTGAAACAAACACAAAGGTCAACTCCAAGTTCACATTCTTCCATGGGTGTGGAATGGTAAACCAGGATGGAAATTCCACATAAATAATCAAGAAAGCCATTAGAAAAATTAGGCCCTATTAACAGGTCATCCGTAGATCTTCTTTGGATAGGTGAAGGGGATTAAGAGATACAAACTTCCAGTTATAAATAAGTCATGGGAATGAAAAGTACAGCACAGGGAATATAGGCAGTAATACCGTAATAACATTTTATGGGGACAGATGGTGACTATACTTACCATGGTGGGCACAGCACAATGTACAGAACAGTCAAAGCACTAGGTTATACACCTGAAACTAATAACGTTGTATGTCAGCTATACTTCGATTAAAAAAGAGAGGGGGAAAAATAGGGCCTAAATAAAATTCTAAGCTAATTCAAGAGGCAAAAGAGAAGAAAGGCAATGATCATCATATACTTCCGTGTAATCATCTTGTAATCTTGCTCAGAGCTTCAAGAATACTGGTCCATGTTTTTAAAAATTGGAAAATGACACAAATGTCGTTGGTATACAAAAATCGTGCAAATGTGAGTGAAGACAAAAGATGTTTAAGACACAGTGCCAGTCCTCTCCAATAAGGCTTCGTGTGTCAGAGGCTTTGACACAAAGTGACTCAGCATTCACATTAACTTACTCCATTGTTCTGCAAGCAGCTAAACTGATCCATCCCTTACCTGTTCTAAATGTATTCTTCCAAAACAATTCTCGGGAAAATGAATCTCGTGAAGCACCACAGATTGCTATCACTGCAAGCATGGCTTTAGCCCTGCCTGCACTAGTCCCTGTGTTCCAGCCTGCATCACCCCAGTGCTGCTCCCCCGCGCCCCCCCCCCAACTTCCTCCCCTTCAGGCCTGCTGCCTCTGCCTCGGCTTGCCCCCCACCCAGGCTTTCCTGATGAACTCCAACTGATTTAAAGCCAGGGGGTGGGGAGGTGAAAGAGGAACCTGCAAGTGCTGAGCACCAGCCCCATGCAAAGCCCATTACCTGCTCTTCCCAGGTCTTCTCCCTTTCCAAATGGGGAGCCTGAGGCATGCAAGTGACCCATCTAAGGTTTATCTGACTCCAGAACCTTGCTGAGTCCCCAGTGGTTCTCCCACTGCTTGACTGGAGCTGAAAACACTCTCCCCTCTACTTCCTTCCTCTGGCTTCATCACACCCTCTCAGGAGTGGTTCAGGACCACTAGAGACCCTACAGCCCTCTTAGCTTCCATGAGCAGCAGCAGTACTCCAAGAAATGCTTTTTGCGGAGTCACCCACCATGACTGCACAGGATATCAGAGGTGGTGCGGTCCCAAAAAGTCTCCAAAGTCAGAGGTTCCATGCCCTGAGAAACCCTAGAGCCATGGAGGTTCCTTCAGGGCTTCCACAACACGTGAGAACTTCTTATTATTCATTAACAATACAGAACCATTATCTCACCTCCTGATACCATTTCAGGGCTAAAACGCATACAAAAAGCATTTGAATGTTCCATCATCATCTATTTATCCGTATAACTTTTCATTGCTCTGACACTCAGCAACTTCAGTAAGGCCTCCACAGGGCCTCAGGTCCATCTTGATGGCGAGAAAACCACTTTTGTGTTGCTAAGTTGCTGGTAAGGCCCACAAGACAGCAAGCCCCACGCAGAGGTCATGTTTGATTCATCTCGGTTCCCAGTTCCAGTCAGAAATCTAGCACATGGGGGTGTCTGGGGGGCTCAGTCACGTGTCCAATTCTTGGTTTTGGCTCAGGTCATGATGTCAAGGTCAAGAGATCAAGCCCTGCATCGGGTACGGTGCTCAGCCGGGGGTCTGCTTGAGATTTTCTCCCTCTCCCTCTGCCCCTCCCCCAACTCGCACGTGTGTGTGCATGCTCTCTTAAATAAATCTAAAAAAAAAAAAAAAGAAAAAGAAATCTAGCATACAGCATGTGTTTAATAAGGAGTCACTAACAATGGCAGCAATCTCAACAGCAAAAATGGATCTTTTTGGTAGTCCACATTACTCAGTAACCCAAGAAAACTGGTCTCCAAGAGCTATTTTCCTAAATTTCTCCAAGAACAAAGTATATATAAAAAATTTTAAAGGTTTTAAGATGAGAGTGAAAAAGAAAATTAGCCATTTACTTTGTGAACTTTCAATTCTAAATTAGACATTCCTGCTGGTAAAATACCAAGTTTTTGTTCTCTGGAATAGAACCTTGAGCAAAAGATGGATTTCATATTCTAGTGTAGGTATGGGAGAGCGGGGCCCAAACTCACAGGTGCTGCGTTTCTGATTCCAAAGGCTCTCTCTGACTGATATTTCAACTCGTGATGAGCGCAAGCCGCCAATCCAGAGTCCTTTCACGTTCATGTTTAGGGAATGATTATCATAGGAGACGTTAGCAATTACTGTCCAGCGTGATGTAAGCTGAGGCAGCAGCGCCAAGCAAGCGTCCTTGTCAAACACATTCCAGCCTTCTGGATTACTTCACTCACATCCCCCTGATTAGGATGCATGCCGCGTGCTGCTTAATACGATCTGCCATCGAATGCCAAGTACTTCAGAACTAAATTAGGAAATATGTCCAAATACATAGAATGATGCTAAGAGCCCTAAGTGGGTCTCTCTTTTTCCTTTATGAGGCATGAGACTCATCGTCAACATAATGCTCTTAAATGAGGCAATTCTATCTTCTCTCTACCTCTGAGAGCAAAATTTAATTCAAGCAGCAAAAGAATTAATAAAGATAATACAGTATCATAAATACCATTTTCATGGATGAAGTGTTTTTGACAGATTCAAAATTATATGAGACATAAAAACACATTTTAGAGGGTTGGTAACAGAGTTGACATGGATTTCTGCATTGCAGCACAATGGAGACCAGAGTAATTGCAATTACATTTGCTTTCCCTCACCATCACATGCCACTTAGCAATGGCCACCTTTCAGGTCATTTGTGCCACTGAAGCCAAGAGCCCAAGAAGGCAATATTAAAACTCTGGAGCGTGTAAGCCTGGGGATCCCTGCACACAGGCAAACCAAGAGGTACCAGAGCTTTTCTCTGATCCTTCCTGAGCTGGAAACAGCTGAACCACCAGCTGTATTTACAAGCCTTTTCTTAAGACTAAATACATTTCTTTTCTTTTTTGAGAGAGAGAGAGAGAGAGAGAGAGAGAGAGAAAGCATGCATCCACATGTGAGGCAGGGGAGGGGCAGAGGGGCAGGGAGAGAGAGAATAAGCAGGCTCCATGCCCAGCATGGAGCCTGATGCGGGGCTTGATCTCACAACCCTGAGTTCATGACCTGAGCAGAAATCAAGAGTCGGATGCTCAAACCAACTGAACCACCCAGGTGCCCTGAGATTAAATACATTTGTGCTATGTTCCTTGGTTTCATTTCCTTAGGAGACTGTGTATATTAACAGGGCTAGGTTCTAGAAGTGCCAATTTGCTGAAGCCTGTGCAGAATGCTGTTGTAACACTCCAATGCCAGGAACGCAACTGGTGTTCTGTAACTCTCTGTGCCCAACGTGTGTCCGGCTGGCTAGCTGGATGTCTGAACGGATGGATCTGAAACCATCATTATCTGATGCTCAGATAGCTGTGGTGCCTATAAAATGTTAATGTGATCATCATATGGTACGAGAATATTCTCCAGCTGAACACAAATAACACCGCTGGAATACTTCTATAGGCTGGGGAAATTCTGGTTGCTGACTCAAATTCTGTATCAACATTTGGACTTCACCATCTGCTTTGATCACAGTTAATCAATAACGGATTATAACTAAACCTCAGTTCCATATCAATACAAATGAAGATAAACCAAACTCTCTGTTCTCATAAAGCCTTCATCTGAATCCTAAATACACAGGCCAGAGGCACAGACCCAAAGCCCCACGTGTATATAGCTGCAGGCAAACTCTTCCTGCTAATAGTCTCACACTAACCTAATAAAACGTGCTGGGCCACGTGCTGCTGGGCCACGTGCTGCCGGGCCAAAGCAGATAGAGCCAAAACATGGTATTCACCAGCACAGTGACGCTGAGCACCGCACGTGAGACTGTTTGGGAATTATGGTATTACATTATAGGACAGCAGGATGATACTAAAATCTTAGAGCCACCCATGACATGGCTTAACTCACCCAGAAATGTTACGGGACAATTACATTTCCTAACAATGCAGGTTTTTCTCAAACAAGCAGAGAATCCATTGAACACAATCAGATGGAAAGTGCTGCCTCCTCAAAACTGAGGAAAGTTTCACAGACATAGCTTGGCCTCCCTCACGTTTCAGTGGGTGGCATTCATGTTGGAGAAACATCTCAATGCAAAGTTATTACCGCACTACTAACAACCACCAGCCATCTACCCGCACAAGTGTTGGAGGGTTTGGAGTTGCACTCACAAAATATTTGGATGACTAATGGTACCATCAGATTCAAAGAGATCGTGAAACACATTCTTGTAGCAAATTAACTTCCACTCTTCATTCTAAAACACCAATGAAAAATACCAGGTAATGACTTATTTGAGGGACTATAAACTTTTAAAAGTGAATTTTCATAAAATCAGTGGGTTAATCAGCCGATTCTAATAATTAGTGCTTTTATTTTATTTTTTTTAGATTTATTTATTTGAGAGAGAGACAGAGATAGTGACAGAGATAGCAAGAGAGAGTGAGAGAGAGAAAGTGAGCGAGCACACAAGGGGGGAGGAGAAGGAGAAGCAGGCTCCCCGCTGAGCAGGAAGCCTGATATGGGGCTGATCCCAGGATCCTGGGATCCTGACCCAAGCTGAAGGCAGATGCTCAACTGAGCCACGCAGGTGCCCCTAATTAGTGCTTTTAACTGGGTTGGAAAACCCGAGACATCCAAAACAGCACTTCCTTGAGTCAATATCCAAAGGATGCACCCAGTCTAATTTTGTGCTGAACTATCCCTTGACTGGATTCTCAAATACATCCACTCAGGTAAGTCAAAGACAAAAAGGACCTGCCTATGAAAAATTTATTAAAATAGGACAAATTTAAGCCAGGCTAGTGCTAAATATAACTATCACCTCACTACACTGAGAACTTGAGACATGAAGGAGATAACCAAAACATGAAAGTACGATGGCTGAAAACTTAGACAGCAAAAAGGTCTCTCTTCTCTCAACAAATGAGCTCACCGGGGACCAGAAAAGAAGGTTTTCTCAAAGCCCGAGAAAGGAAACTGCTTTAGGAAACCAACTGCTCTCCCCTCCCCCACCTCCCAGGAAGGCACAACACAGGAGTTAAATCATCCTAAGTCTATCTTTCCAGCTAAGCTGTGCTGAATGTGCTTCCACAAAACAGGCTAACTAGAGCACAAAGGGAGTCCACTGTCACAGTGAGGTTGCAAAAAGCCACATGTATTTTTGACTGCTTTATGCATCTTCCCGAACGAAGAGTAAATCACTGCAATCCGGGATGCTTCAGTTCTTTGCACATTTACTAAGTTGCAAAACCAGTGAACACCTTGATGAATGAGATTTGATCTTAGAGGGGACTATACACAGGGGAAACAAGATGTAAAAATCACAACCAGAGGCCAGACTTAAACTATGAGTGGAGGAAATAAACAGGAAGCGCCATGATGGTAATGCTCACGTGCCAGGCACTATGCCTACAAGCTTTACAGACAGGCTTTCATCGAACCCTACAGTTTTATGAAGTAGGTACTATTCGGAACTCCCGTTTACCAATGAGAAAACTGAGGTACAGAAGGGTTAAGCAACCTGCTTAAGGTCACACAGGGCGGTAGGTTACTGCTGAGTTGGGCCTGAAACTCGGGTTGTGTGCATCCAGAGCCTGGCTCTTCTCCAGGTCGCAATGCTGCTCTGTGGAAGAAGGCCTCCTTCCAGAAGGAGAAGCATCATCAGAGGGGCTGCTGGCTCAGGGAAGCTCCTTCCCAAGGACTGTACCCACTGCCAGCAGGGTCAAGAGCAGGCAAATTGGAGAAAAACAGAACAAAACAAAACTTGATCCCTTTCTCCCCTGATTTCACTGGCAGAGAAAGAGATAAATCAGCTTTAAGACTAAGTACTTGGCCTACAGTCAGGATAGTAAAATGCTAGGTAGTGATAAAATTTAGTCATCATGGAAAGAATTTCAGTTAAAAACTTGTCTCCTTAATTCTGACTCAAAGATGATCAGAAGGCACTTTTATGCACTACTGGTGAGAAATTTTGCTGCAACCCTTTTCGAGGGCAATTTGGCAATGTCCATCACCATCTTAAGTGCACATACCCTCTGACCAAGCAACATAACTGCTAGGAATTTATCCTAGAGATCTACTACACAAGGACTTTCAGAAGTTGCAATACACATTGTAGCGTGGTTTGTAAGAGCCCAAACAGTGAAAACGACCGAACTGCCCACCAGTGAGGGGGCTGGATAAACAGACTGTGGGTCGGAAGCATACGCTGGAATCCTATGTACTGACACGGAATGCGCTCCAAGGTACATTACTGAACAAAAATGTTGAGTACAGAACAGTATGTATACTATGATCTCATTTTTTAATGTATAAACGTACCTATAAATGCATTAAATTTTTCTAGATGGATACCTAAAAACTGTTTAATAGTTTCTTCTGTGGAGTGGGGCTGGGGAAAGGGAGGAGAAAGGAAACAATTACTTTTCATTTGATATCCTTCAGAAGTGCTTGAGGTTTCTTTTTATACCATGCTGAATATATATTGCCTGAATACATCTTAAAAAATGTATCCGCTTTAATTTTTTAATTGCCTTCTAAAAAATAAAAATCGATGTTCTTTTTTATTCCTTATACATCTTACTATTTTTGTACCTTGTTTCCTTCGTATACCCATCCTAGACTCTTCACACCGAAAGCAGCCTGGCTGGCTGAGACATCCAGACACGTGATGGGCTGGCCGTAGACATAATGGAGGGTTCTGGCAGAGTCTTCGGCTTTTAGCAGGTATACCAGATCTCCAGCCGTGGCCACTGCCACAGGGTACCTTCCAGTATCTGGAACTATTTCAAGGTAGTCAACCTGTGAAAGGATAAGAGTTACGTAGTCCATCAGGTCTCACCTACGGTTCATCCTGACTTGGTCAAAAATACACAATTCCTCCTATACGTCAATAAGACCAGCAACCTAACAGAAAAAGATGGGCAAAGGGTCTCAGTTCATAGGAAATGAGAACACAGTTCTTACACTAATAAAAAGTTGCTCTTTGTAAAAGAAACATGATACATTCCTGATAAGAGAAATACGAAGTAAGAATTCACCTAGATACCATTTTCACCAGTCATATCAGCAAAGATCAATTAGCCTGATAGGACACTGGTCTGGAAGTGGAGGGGGGACAACCATATTTGCGGATCCCGCTTATGGTTGGTGGGATGTAATCTAGTCCAACCTCTCTAGAGGGACATCTGGCAATACTTACCACAATGTCAAATGCACATACGCTCTGAACCAGCAAGTTAGCCCTAGAGATTTACTTACAAGTACACTCACACACATGCAAAACAACTGCGTAAAGGTTATTTACTGTAGCACTATGCTGTCTTAGCTAAAAACTGGAAAAACCTAAACACGCCTTACGAAGGGACTAATTAACAGTAGATCTATGCATTGGAATACTATGCAGCCACGGGAAAAAAAGCAGGAAGCATTCTTTATAAACTGATACAAATGGAATCATATCCAGGATACATTTGGGGGAAGAAAAGCAAGGAAGCAAGGTAACAGGATTCACAGAGTGCTACTGTGCGTGAAGGGGGGCCAGGGGGACCACGGGACATATGTGGCTTATGCAAGTATAAATCTGCTAACGATGGCTGCCTTCAAAAAGGGAACAGAATTCTTTGATGGGGTGGAAGAGAGATTTCTCCCTGTAAACCTTATTGTATCTTTTAAATTCTGAACCATGAGGGTATAACAACTATTCAAAAAATTAGAGGTTTTTTTTTTTTAACCACTCAGTTCCAAATTAGCACCATTCACATTTTAACATTTGTGCAAATACCAAAAATGTGTTGCTAAAAGGCTAAAAGTACCTGAGGTATCTGTCCTCTACTGCCTTCAAGGTTATCGAGAATAGAAAGGCCCCCACAGTATTCCTGACTGCGTTATTGCAACCACTTTCTCTAATCTGCACGGGAATGAGGAGCTCCCTTCAGGAATAATTTGCTTTTCTATGTCCCTAAGTGGCACATGTCTCCCAAGCACAGTTTATGCCAGGTTTTCACCTCAAGTGAAATGGGAGAGTACAAAAGCAGAGGGTGTGCCATGATGTGTAATTATGAAAACCACTGTGTGAAAGGACAGCGCTGCCCGGACAATAAGCCAAACGAGTTCAAAAGCCTGCATCCCGAGGACTGTCCAGAGGAGCTTGGGAGAGAGTGAACATCCGGGTGACTCTGCTAATCCTCCGGCCCAAGAGTGTGAGTGGTGGCCCCATGTCCCCAGCCAAGAACTCATCACAAAGGACAGACATTCTAGGCCAGTAGTACCAACTAGGGAACACTGCCATTGTGATCCAGGGAACCTATCTGGGGAAGACAAAAACGGCCCGGCTCTCACGGGCCAGGAGGTGCCTTTTTCAGTGACAGCACATTTTGTGGAAACCCCTCATCCAGGATGAGAAATAACACATAAAAAGCATAACAACACGTGCCTCCAGCAGTGGTTGCCTGCTTCCTCTCTCCCCTATTCTAAAACTCATTTCTTATTTTCCTAAAATCAACATCCTCAGTCTAGCCATTTAATTTCACTTTCCTGTTGGATTTTTGACAGACCGAGAGGCTCAGATCGACTGTGGCTGTGCCATTTGCCAGGAGCTGTAAACTACTTCAAAAAGCTTCCAGTCTGTGCCAGGATGCCACCTTATTGCCAAGGCAGGATTTACACTTTACAGAGGAACTCACATCCTAAGTAACTGTCTGAATTCATATAATTATTGCTCGTCTAGAATGTTCTTTAGGCAGAGACCAAATAGTAAGCACTATGGTAGTTTTGAGAACAAACAGAAAGATGGTATTTTCCACATTTTTCTAATAAAACTCCAAGAGGAGGGTCAGGCAGTTTGGGGAACCACCACCCAAACTGCAGACATTACTTACTAAAGGGACCAGAAGCTTATGGAGGTGAAGTGGTGATGCCATGGCTTTTTAGTTACTCAAGCCTAACAAGATTTCCACCAGGGGGAAAAAGGGAAAAGAACAGGATCTGTTCCAGGTCAGACCATCAATTCATTATTCAACACTGGCTTTTCTGTTCGCTTTCCCACTAGTGTCAAAATCAAGTTTGTTTAAATTAAATCCAAATTTAGCATAGATTTGAGCTCTTCCTTCTTACCACAAAATCATCTCCCGCCATATAAACATGGAGGCTCACATATAACTGGACTCAGAGACAGGCTCTACGTGAAGAGCTCTAAAGGTTGGCTGAGCTTCATGCATGACATCCTGGAACATGGCTACCCAATTAACACTGACTTAAATTTATTTTCACTCAGGAGTTACTCTTAATTCCAGGTGAGAAAATCTTAGGTGGAAGAAAGTGCGGGATGGAAATCTTCCTTCCCATATGGACTGGGATGATACCACTGAATTCATTTTCACTTATATAATAGGCCAGACACCGAGCTCAGATTTCCAGGGGTGAATGTCCTATTAATGTGAAGGAAGCTGAGGACCCCAGTGATGAGAAACCCTAGCCTTGAAATCAGCCCTGAGGTTTGAAGCACAGCTTCTTAGCGCTGAGATCTGGGGCAAGTCAATTCACTGCTCTAAGCCTCTATTGGCTTTTTGGCAAATGGGGAAAAGAATACTATCTATTTTGCAAGGCTGTGGTGAGATTTAGAAATGTAAGGCCCAGAGAAAGCTGAGTGAATGGGAGCTGCTGACATCATTACTCTCTGTCTATATTAGACCCAGAGATTCCAAGAACGGAGAATACAGTGACCAGACTTAAAAGCTTACCAGTTTCTGAACTTCAAATTCGGCAGTGATTTGCCAATATCCCTCCTCACTCGGGCGTAACATCACAACATCAAAAGCAGAAGCTGTGGCCACAATTGCGTCTTCCCGGCTGAGGGCTAGTGCCTGTATTCTTGCGTCGTGCTCAAAACGATGGACAGGATACTTTCCAGTCCTTAGATCCCAAATGTTAAGAAATCCTATGTAAAAAAAACAATGCAGGTAACAGTTGTAAACTCACTTAAAATGGACAACTTTAAAAACAACTGTTCGCTACAAAGAAAACTAAAAGGTACAGAAGTTTGCATCACATATAACAAAGGGCCAATTTCCTTAATAAAGAGCTTCTAAGATTCAATAAGGAAAAAAAGCAATTAAGAAGTGAGCAAAGGGGGCACCTGGGCGGCTCAGTTGGTTAAGCGACTGCCTTCGGCTCAGGTCATGATCCTGAAGTCCCTGGATCGAGTCCCGCATTGGGCTCCCTGCTCGGCAGGGAGTCTGCTTCTCCCTCTGACCCTCCTCCCTCTCATGCTCTCTGTCTCTCATTCTCTCTCTCGCAAATAAATAAATAAAATCTTAAAAAAAAAAAAAAAAGAAGTGAGCAAAGGACAGGAGCATCCTGGTCACAGAAAAAAGAAATATGACTGACATATAAACCTAAGAAAAATGCAAAAATTCACTCACAGTTAGAAAAATACAAATGATCATAGAGTATTATTTTTCATCAATCAAATTGACAAATATGAAACATTTCATAAAATATTTTGTTGTTGAGGATATGGGGAAATAGGCTCTAAAATTGTTGCTGGGGATGTAAACTAATTCACCCAACTTTGGAGGCAATTTGATATTTACCAAATTACAAATGTATTTAGAACAGTCATTGTAATGTTTTTAATTATGCCAAAAGATTAGAAGCTATCTAAATGCCCACCACAGTATGGAATTTAAATAAAATGACAAGACTGAGTCAGCCTTATATATAAGCTGTATGAAATGATCAACAAAATATATTACTAAATGAAAAGAGTAAAGGACAGAATAGTGGTATAGTATGCTATACTATTTTTGTGTTTTAAAAATTTACACATATTCATTTATGAGGACTATCCTGTGTATGGAAGGATACACAAGAAACTTTATTAACACTGGCCTTGAAGGAAAGAAACCAAAAAGAAGAGTAGGAGGGCATTTTACTGTATATCATTTGTATATTCTGAAGATTTTCCCCAAAATTATTTTTACCAAAAATATAAATTTTAGAAAATGTTTTTATGAGAGAGACTTAAAAAGAATGGGAGGACATATATCAATTGCTGAATTTTTTTTAAGATTTTATTTATTTTAGAGAGGAGAGAGAGAGAGAGAGCATGCGCGCGCACCTGCGAGCAGAGGGAGAGATTGAGAGAATCTCAAGCAGACTCCCCGTTGAGCGCAGAGCCCAACACTGAGCTACCCAGGCTCCCCATGAATATTTGTAACATATGGAAATTTTAAAAAAGATTTATTTTTATTTATTTGACAGAGAGAGAGCACAAGCAGGGGGAGCGGCAGGTAGAGGGAGAGGCAGAAGCAGGCTCCCTGAGGAGCAGGGAGCCCGATGTGGGGCTCGATCCCAGGAGCCTGGGATCATGACCTGAGGTAAAGGCAGATGCTTAACCGACTGAGCCACCCAGGCACCCCTAACATATGTAACTCTTAATTCATTCTCCTAATTGTCCATTCACACAATTTTTTCCCAGTATTATTGATACAACTGATATATAACATTGTATCAGTTTAAGTTGTGCAACATGATTTGACATATGCATTTATTATGAAATGATCAAAGTTCAGTTAACATCCATCACCTCGCATAGTTAACAAATTTTTTTTTATATTACGTTATGTTAGTCACCGTACAGTACATCGATAGTTTTTGATGTAGTGTTCCACGATTCATTGTTTGCGTCTAACACCCAGTGCTCCATGCAACACGTGCCCTCCTTAATACCCATCACCAGGCTCATCCATTCCCCCAACCCCCTCCCCTCTGAAACCCTGTTTGTTTATTGGAGTCTACAGTCTCTCATGGTTCATCTCCCACTCTGATTTCCCCCATTTTTCCCTTCCTTCTCCTAATGTCCTCCATGCTATTCCTTATGTTCCACAAATAAGTGAAACCATATGATAATTGACTTTCTCTGCTTGATTTATTTCACTTAGCATAATCTCCAGTCCCATCCATGTGGATGCAAAAGTTGGGTATTCATCCTTTCTGATGGCTGAGTAATATTCCATTGTATACGTGGACCACATCCTCTTTTCCATTCGTCTGTTGAAGGGCATCTCGGCTCTTTCCACAGTTTGGCTATTGTGGACACTGCTGCTATAAACACTGGGGTGCATATGGCCCTTCTTTTCACTACATCTGTATCTCTGGGGTAAATACCCAGTAGTGCAATTGCTGGGTCATAGGGTAGCTCTATTTTTTAATTTTTTAAAAGATTTTATTTATTTATTTATTTATTTATTTATTTATTTATTTATTTATTTGACAGAAAGAGACCGCGAGAGAGGGAACACAAGCAGGGGGCATGGGAGAGGGAGAAGCAGGCTTCCCACTGAGCAGGGAGCCCGATGTGGGGCTCGATCCCAAGACCCAGGGATCATGACCTGAGCCGAAGGCAGACGCTTAACGACTGAGCCACCCAGGCACCCCTCTATTTTTAATTTTTTGAGGAACCTCCACACTGTTTTCCAAAGTGGCTGTACCAACTTCCATTCCCACCAACAGTGTAAGTAAGAGGGTTCCCCTTTCTCCACAACCTCTTCAACATTTGTTTCTTGCCTTGTCAATTTTTGCCATTCTAACTGGTATAAGATGGTATCTCAATGTGGTTTTGATTTAAATTTCCCTGATGGCTAATGATGATGAACATTTTTTTCATGTGTCTGTTAGCCATTAGACTTCTTTGGAGAAATGTCTGTTCATGTCTTCTGCCCATTTTTTGACTGGGTTATTTGATTTTTGAGTGTTGAGTTTGAGAAGTTCTTTATAGATCTTGGATATCAGCCCTTTGTCTGTAGTGTCATTTGTAAATATCTTTTCCCATTCTGTGGGTTGCCTCTTTATTTTGTTGACTGTTTCCTTTGCTGTGCAGAAGCTTATCTTGATGAAGTCCCAACAAATTTCTCTTATGAGAACTTTTAAGATCTACTCTCAGCAACTTTCAAACATACAATACAGTATTAATGACAGTCATCATGTTGTATATTAGATCCCCAGAGCTTACTTATAACTGGAAGTTTGTACACCTTTTGACCACCTTTACCCATTTCCCCTACCTCCACCCCAGGAATCACAAATCTGTTCTGAGTTTTTTTTTTGTTTTTTAGATTTCATGAGTGAGATGATACACTATTTGTTTTTGCTCTGAGTTATTTCACTTAGCATAATGCCCTCAGGGTTCACCCATACTGTTGCAAATAGCAGGATTTCCTTTTTTACGGCTGAATAGTATTCCGTTGTAGATAAATACCAAATTTTCTTTATCCATCTGTCAATAGACATGTAGGTTGTTCCCATGTCTCTGCTACTCTGAATAATGCTGCAGTGCACATGGCGGTATAGACAGCTCTTTGGGATAGTGATTTCATTTCCTCTGGACAAATACCCAGAAGTGGAACTGCTAGCTCATCTGGTGGTTATTTTTTTGAGGAACCTCCACGTTGCTTCCCACAATGGCTGCACCAATTTCCATTCCCACCAGCAGGGCATCAGGGATCCTTTCTCTCCACATTCTCACCAGCATTTGTCATCACTTGTCTTTGATGACAGCCACTCTAACAGGTGTGAGACATCATGCAATTACTGAGCATGTTATAGATAGGGCACTGCTCTAGATGCCAGCCAGATCTGAAAACTGCCATTAGCCTACACTCTACGAGGTTCTTGCATTTCATCCTTCCGCACACCACCCTCTTCCAGCCACGGGGAGCAGGGGTGCTTTCTTTCACATCGTTGTAAAACATGAGCTTGACTACCCCCACGCTTGTTAAAAACCTTGATTTCTACCTATACACCCTTCTCTCCAGCTCCCTGAATGCTGCTACCCAGATGAATTCCTCTTACACACACTGGCCACGTCTCCACCTCCCTCAAATGGTCTAGAGTGGTGATATCCAAGTGTGGTGCCCCCAGGCCAGTAGCAGCAGCTGTGGCGTCATGGGGGAGGGGGTGCTTATTAGAAATGCACACTTGGGGGCAACAGAAACTCTGGGGATATGCGCTCAAGCCTGAGCACCAGTCATCTTCAGGAACTTACACTTTTCTATCAGAAATATAAACTTTTAGGGTGCCTGGGAGGCTCAAACGGTTAGGCATCTGCCTTCGGCTCAGGTCATGATCCCAGGGTCCTGGGCTCAGGCTCCACATGGGGCTCCCTGCTCAGCAGGGAGTCTGCTTCTCCCTCTGCCTTTCCCCTGGCTTGTGCTCTCTCTCGCTCTCAAATAAATAAAAAAATTTTTTTTTTTAAAGAAAGAAATATAAACCTTTGGGGTGCCTGGGTGGCTCAGTCAGTTAAGCATCTGACTTGATTTCGGCTCAGGTCATGATATCAGGGTTGGGAGATCGAGCCCGTGTTGGGCTCCATGCTCAGTGGGGAATCTGCTTAAGATTCTCTCTCCCTCTGCCCCTTCTCACACTCACGCTCTAAAATAAATAAATCTTAAAAAAAAGAATTATAAACTTTTCTGTTTTCTGTATTTGGGATGCCATTTATTCTTTTCTCGCTAAAAAATCTTTTTATCATTCCTACCCACTTCTTTCCCCTCAAAGATTTACCCTAGAAAATAATTACTGTCTACATCATGCTGGATAATGTCCCCTGCTCCAATTCCCACTAATTTTTCAAACTTCACCAAGAAACGATTGTACGAATATAACACAATCTGTGCTTATTTGAGTTCAAATCCAGCTCTACCACTTGCTAGCTGACGGCCTTGGGCAAGTTACTTGAAGCTGTGAGCCTGTCTCCTCATCTGTAAAACTGAAGAGAGAACACTACCTACTACACAGGACTGTCACACAGATGAAAGGAGAAAAACCACGCAAAAGGCTGGAGATAGACCAACGAGTTTTACCTTTTTTTTTTTTTTTAAGATTTTATTTATTTGACAGAGAAAGGCACAGCGAGAGAGGGAACACAAGCAGGGGGAGTGGGAGAGGGAGAAGCAGGCTTCCCGTGGAGCAGGGAGCCTGATGTGGGGCTGGATCCCAGGACCCTGGGATCATGACCTGAGCCGAAGGCAGACGATTAACCGACTGAGCCACACAGGGCGCCCCTTACCTTTTATTTTTATGTGTCCTATTGGGCCTGCCATGTTGTTAAGTATATTTAATCTATTAATAACGCAAATTTCCTCTGTTGGTCATCCAAAAATCCAGTCCTAGTTCCCATAACTTCCTATTATCTAAAACAGATAAAGCTTTTTCACTTTTCTTCTCTTTGCAGTCCATCTTCCCATCTTTCTTGTTTCTTGCCTTGTACTTTGTCTGTGAATGGCACATGCTTTGAACTTAGGATCTTACGATAAAGCATCATTCAGCACTAGATAAATACAGGCAGAAGAAAATAATACATGTGGGCTGCTTTGCAAGATTTTTGAACTGCCAGTAGGCTAAGTAGGTGATTCCAAACAAAAGCAGAGCTTTCTTCAAGTTAAATGTTGCTTCAGACATAAAACAGTGTTCTTTTCTAAGAATTGTGATAAACTCAGGGGATAAGCAGATCACAAAAGGCTCCACAACACATTCCCCTGGCGAATATTTTGGCAAATTCTTTCCACTCTGACTCAGAAGAAACAGATACGCTGCAGAAAATGCCACTGGCTCTACCCATTAAATAGAGAGGCATATTCCAAGATGTGCCTCCTCCAAATACTTCTGCATTACCTTTGTTTGCATTTGTTCAGAGACATCAGAGTAAACAGGAATGAGAAATAAAAATTGTAATTTGCATAGAGCTTTCAAGTATTCAGACGCTTTCATTTATCTCCTCTCACTGAATGCTCACTTCCATTTTGGAAGGAGCATCATTATCTTCATTTTACAAAAGAGAGCAGAAGCTCTGAGTGGTTAAACAACTGGTCCAGAGCCACTTGGTATGTGATGAGGCTGGGCTGGGATTTAGCTGGGAAAATGCAGGATGTGCGGCTGCATCTACAGTGCATAAAATAACTATGAGCTCCATGAGGAAATGACATAGGCTTGCCTAGATTCTGCCAAATGTGGAAGTTTCTCAACCATAGCTCACTCCAAGCACACATGGAGTTTATCTATAAGCACATTTTTCATTATTAATCAACTACTCGGTTTTGTTGGCATCATTATTCCAACAGAACCATATGCAATAAGATAGCCTTTGCTGCAAGGTTGAGTTTCACAGAGCTATCCTAAGAAGGATCTTTCTGGAAAACATATTCTAGGTTTCCCTCAATTCAGTGGCCACATTCTTTTCTGAACACATACAGTGTCAACATCTGTGTCAATTCTACTTCCTTCAACTACGAAGTGTAAAACTCTGTTAGACCGTCAATGGTCAACGGCACAGTCCTCTGAGACCACTTTTAGACGCATGAACATTTAGGGTTGTTATGTCCTCTGGATGAATTGACCCTTTGTTGCATGAAATGTCCCTTTTTAGCCATGGTTCCATTCTTTGCTCTGAGATCCACTTTGTCTGGCATGGATACAGGCACTCCAGCTTTCTTCTGATCAGTGTTATTAGCACAGTATATATTTTTCTATCCTTTCTCTTTGCCATGTGTCTTCATATAGGAAATGAGTTTCTTGTAGACAGCATATAGTTGGTCTTGCTTTTGGCTGGAGTGTTTAGACTATTTACCTTTAATGTGGCTATGGGCAGGAATGGGTTTGACCTACCATTTTGCTATTTATCCCTCTTTTTCTTTGCTCCCATTTTCTCTTTTATTGCCTTCTTTTAGACTGAGTATTTGGATTAATTGAGTATGTGTTTATTCCATTTTAATTCCCTTGTTGGCTCATTAGCCAAAACTCTGTTGTGTTATTTTAGTGGTCGCTTTAGGATTTGAGCATTCATCTTTAACTTACCAGTCTAGCTCCCAGTGGTTGGCGCACTTTACGTGAAGTATGAGAGCTTCCCGCAATGCACTTCCTGCCCACCAGCCTCTGTGCTACTGTTGTCATACTTTTTATTTTTATGTATGTTATGAACCCCATATACATTGTTATTACTTTTGCATAAGCAGGCAATTATCTTTAAAAGAGACTTAAATAGTAAGGAAAAAAAAAAAGCCCCGTATATTTACCCATGCAATTACCGCCTCTAGTGCTCTTCCATTATCACTTTTAACATTAAATCCTGCCGCTTTTACAAGATTTGCAATTTCACTTTGCAACTGTGTTGCTGGACACTTGATCCAAAAACACATGGGCAAGGTGGGTGGGAACAGATACAGCAGCAAACAGGGAGTGATGTTGGAGTGGAAGTTGATTTTATAAATGGCTACTTTTACAACCTCCAAACTGCAGGGACTTGAACAGTGAATACCGGAATTATAAGAATGCCATATAATATTGTAGCTGATTATCACCCGTTAACCAACATTTAGCCCAAAGGGAATTGATGCAACAACACATTCCACAAGTGTTTGCTAAGCCCCTGCTTTAGGCCAGGCCCTATTCTAGGCCCCAGGGAAACTACAGCAAACAAAACCAAATAAAGCAAGAAAGTCACCGACTGCATGGAGCAAACATTCTCATGGCATCTACCAAGCATCTTGTTTGGGGGCAAATAGGAAGGTTCTAAGTAGAGAACTCTTCTCTAAGTAGAGAAAAGGTTCCCTATTCTCACAAAACCCACATTTGAGAGAAACAAACACAAAGCCGATAATACAAAGTGCAACGGGAAAATGGATAAGCTTAACTTTTTGTCATGTTGTCACATTATTTTAATATCCCCAAAGAAGGGGCAGCTCATTTTTCCAGACATTTCCAGTTGACCTGGGTGCACAACCATTACACGACATTAAGGAATAAGTAGTCAATGCCTGTCAGAGCCAAATATATTCACTTGTCAAATAGGTGGTAATCTTAAAAAATCTGATATAAATTCACTTGAACAGCCAAGTATTATATTGCAGAAACAGCAATGATAGGGATTTGGCTCTTGATATTGTGTGGACTTCTGAAGTGGCAGGATTGTGTCCTTCTTCTCCCTTATTCCCGGTGTCAGTGAATTCAGAACATCACTGATGATGTGGCTGATGAGAGTGGCTGTCAATAAAGGTTTGCTGAACATTGGTCTTAGGTTTTAGCGAGGGACATTTGGTTCTAAGAAACAGAAATCCATTGAAACTCGTTTAAATACCTAAGGGAAACCAACTGAACAGGAAAGGGGCTATTTCAGGGAACCCAAGGGCAAGGAGGGCAGCTGGAGGACTATAAGGAATCTGCACCAGGGACTAGGAAGACATTCAGAACCAGGGAGGCGTATGTCTTTTGTGTGCACCACAGACCTTGCCTCCAGTTCTCTCTGCAACTGTTTTCATTCTTTCCTTTCTCCCCACAAGTCAGCTTTAGTTCCTCCCTACTCTGTGGGGTCTTCTACTCCAAGCACACAATCAATACTAAAAGTGTGAGGCCCAAATGGCTCATCCCAGTCCATGAATTAGCTGCCCCCAAAACCTACGGTCCCCATCCCTGTCCAACCGAGGCCAGAGACTAACTCAAATACTATGAACATGCCCACCCCTACAGAGGCTAAGGAGGTTCACTGGAGTGAGGCAAAACCCCAAAAAGCACCTACTACATTTATCCTTCAAGTTAGGCCAAGGTAAAACAAAAGGTCTTAGCAAATGTAAAGGGAGGTTCTGCGTAGTTCCTCAGTAGTGACTTAAAAAGCAGGTCATTGCTATCATTTCCTGAACAAGGCATAATCCCTAAGAATCAGAGCTTATAGCCCCCATTTGCCCCACACCAGGAAAACTAAAAGGAGAGCAGGTGTCTTTCTTTCTCCCTGACAAGACCTCAATAGCTGGATAAAAGATGTTTAACTCTGAGGTAGTGCTGGGCTCCCAACAATACGGCTTCATTCATGGAAAAATATGAAAAGGATGCAGACAAAGGAAGAAAAAGTGTCTCTCAAAAAGTCTGGAAGAGCACAATGAGTGAGGGCTACCAGCCCAATCAAGGAGACAGGAGTGGGGCTCAGCAGTCCCACCTGCTCGATGGGCTCAGCACCCTCCACCTTGACAAGCAGCAGCAGGGCTGAAGGAACTCCGAGTTCATCTAGACTAGGAACAGTCGTTAACAATGACATGAGTAACGATAGCCAGTCTTCTGAGGAGACATAAAGCCCGTTCAGCAGCTGTGGACGGGCACCCATGCCAATTTGCAACATGCCCCTCCCACCTCCCAGAGGAGGCCAGCCAGAGTGTGGTAATGAAACTGCACATGGTGGAAATGGGATCTAAATGAGTTTAAACTGATTTATGTTAGCTTTTGTAAAGATTACTCGATACGGGAAAGTGCTACCACTGTGAAATAATGTCGACAATCCTTAAGACCTCTGCCTAATGGTACTTGCACAGAATATTTATATTCCTTGTCTTGGGAACAAGGACCATAATGGATACCATTTTTGTTTTATTAGGGATGCATATTTAAATTAATCTGCTATTTGCCTAAACAATTAGCTGTTTCTGTTTGTGTGCACAAAGCCAAAATTGCAATTAGGCTTCCATCAAAAAGATAAGTCCCAACTAAAACTGTCTCGGTGGAGTCATAAGAGCTCAGGGCAGAACTTTCCAAAATTACTTTTTAGCATAATGGTAATTATGTTAATTGCCTGAAAGGTAAATAACTGCTGAACTGGTTTTGGGGAGAAGAAAAAAATCACCACCACACACACTGGCACCGCCCCTCCCCTTTGATCTTTTTCACACGCCATAAAATTTAAAACAGGTTAACAGTTTCCAAAGTCACAGACTGGTCACCTCTTGTGGTCTTTAGTGCTTCCTTGATTAGAGCTTATTTTAGCCATGAGCTCCCATCCTCTTGAGCTTGCACAATAAACACCTGAGGCTTGGGTCAGCTTCTTACCACGGCAGTGTCCCCTTATCTGTGGGGGATACGTTCCGAGACCCCTAGGAGATGCTGGACCATGGATAGTTCCAAACCCACTATGTACTATGTTTTTTCCTTTACATACATACCTCTGATAAAATTTATAAGAAAAGAAAAAAGCATAGGAAGAGATCAACGATACTAAAATAGAACAATTATAACAATGTGCTGTGACAAGTTATGTGAATGCGGTCTAACACATCTTCCTGTACTGAACTCAACCCTCTTCTTGCGATGGTGTGAGATGATAAATAACATGCCTATGTGAGGAGATGGAGTGAGGTTAGGATGTTGTGATGGAGCGCTAGGCTACTCTTGACCTGCTGACAAGTCAGGAGGAGGATCACCTGCTTCCAGACCACCATGGACCGTGGGTAACTGAAGCTGCCGAAGGTGAAATCGCGGACAAGGGGGCACTATTGTAGGCAAGCAGGCAGGATCACTTACCTGCCGTTCAGAGATAGTGAATGAAACTATAGAAACAGCTGGGAACTTCAATTTCCACCACATAAACACTTGCCTATAAATAAACAGGAGTCAAAAGAGATTCCTCAACAAGAGAAAAAGAATTTTAACAAAGATTTAAGATCTACCCATTGCATTCACTAAATGTGTACTTCCTCATTCATTAAGTCCATACAACATCACTATGAAATGTAGGCCAGAAATGTAAAGGTGGCATTAGGTCTGAAAGGACAAAGCAACTTCTGCTTTTATGGAAGAGGTGGCCGGGGGGCGGGGGCTAATATTAGCGCAAACAAGGGTCACGATGAGGGGCTAAATTACGGAAGGTCTTGAAAAAGAAAAAGCATCTACCATGCATGTCCATCCTCAATACTGCAGCTGAGCACAACTTTAAAGCTGAACTCTGCTGCTTAAGGAGAAAAACACTAAATGTGAAGCATTCCGGAAGCTGTACTTTAGATTGACAAGAGCATCTGAATGGGCTCCTGAACCTATAAAGTGGTTAGGCAGAAGCAAATCAGCAACCAGACAGGAGATCACTGAAGCAGACACTGAGTCAAGAAGCAAGCAAGCTGAATATATTTAGTAGTCTCAAGGTCAAAGCAGAGGAAAAACATTTTAAAAATAAAAAAATGAAGAGAGACAGTAAATTGAAAAGGAGTCAAATAACATATTGTAAGATGAGGACAATGTCTTACATTCTTCTATTTAGTTTGTTAGTTAGTTTCTATTTAGAAGACTAAATAGAATTTACAGTTAACAAACTCAAAGGAAAAACAGGTTGATGGGGAAGCATCTGGACCAGCGTTCTACCAGGGGAAGTGCCAAGAAGGCAGAGGATGTGAAAGAGACATCACTCTGCGTGCAGCCAATTTTTTCCTACAATAGAACTGAGCAACATAAACATAATATAGAATATATCTTGGAAGAGTCTATCAGACACTGGTAGTAGGTGATGCCTCTAGAGAAGAGATTGTGATACTGGGGGATTCAGGGGCCAGGTGGTGGTAGGTAGAGAAAGAACACTTACGCTTTACACCACACATCCTTCAGTACAATTTGAATGTGTAATACTATATCAAACATTTTATTATAATATGCATATACCTCTTTGTAGATATTAATATGATTAATGACAAGATTTTTACTTTTTCCAATCACAACCCACATAATTTTTTTTTTTTTTTTTTTTTAAAGATTTTATTTATTTATTTGAGAGAGCGAGAGTGAGAGAGAGCAAGCACATGAGAGGGGGTAGGGTCAGAGGGAGAAGCAGACTCCCCGCCGAGCAGGGAGCCCGATGTGGGACTCGATCCCGGGACTCCAGGATCATGACCTGAGCCGAAGGCAGTCGCTTAACCAACTGAGCCACCCAGGCGCCCACAACCCACATAATTTTATAATCAATATTTAACTCTGATATACAAACTCTACTGCTGACTCAATGATGGGTTAAGGTGAATTGGACTCCAAAGGAGTAACATCGCCACCACTTCCCTGTCCAGACAGGTGCATGAGAGCCCAGAACAGGGTCTAGGCCAAGAGTGGTATTCGTTAAGTCTTAGCCTCCTTGTTCTTTTTAAAAATACTATTTGTTGGGCACCTGGGTGGCTCAGATGGTTGAGCGTCTGCCTTCGGCTCAGGTCATGATCCCAGCGTCCTGGGATCGAGTCCCGCATCGGGCTCCCTGCTCCTTGGGAGCCTGCTTCTCCCTCTACCTCTGCCTCTCTCTCTCTGTCTCTCATGAATAAATAAATAAAATCTTTTAAAAAAAAAATACTATTTGTTACTAAAAGGAAAATATGTCTATCTTCAAAAATAGTTCCACTTACTGAATGATAGAACTACATAATATTTAGAAACGTGTAATTACAATAATACTGATGACTACTGAAGCTGAGGGATGGGTATATGGGGATTCATCACACTGTTCTCTCCAATTTTGTGTATTTTGAATTTTCCATAATAAAAGGATTTTTAAAAATAATTTGAAAAGCCATCACTAACAAAAGTAGAGATGCAGAACTTGTGTTTTACAAATGTTTTCAGTAGCTACACTGCAAGCTAAGTACATTCTCAGAACAGAGTTAACAATGAAAAATTCCAGCGATGATATTTTGCAACTTTTGGAGATCCCATTCCAAATCCTCAAAATATCCTGAAGTCGTACTATCAATTAATTCCCTTGCAATAAAAGTATTAAATGGCTCAAATGGAAAGTAGAAAAAAATATACGTAAAGATTTAGATTATGGTACAACCACAGTCAGCTTTGAGTTACACCAAATGGAAAAGGAACAGCAGATGATCTCACATCTCACTTAGGCGTCAAACCCAAATGCAAATCTCCCGGAGTGGGCTGGGTTCTGCCAGGAGCGCCCTAATGTTTACCCCGGGGCTCTCCCTTTTCCTTCTGCGTTCCCTGGGGTGGGGCATTATAAAAGCCCAATACAGATTTCTCCTCTAACTCCAGACCCTCAGATCCACCTGCCTTTAAGACTAGCAGCCTTCAGACTTTGTTTACTCCCTAAAATTACTTTGGCAAACCAGATCTCCCTTTCACATCTTTTTTTTTTTTTTTTTAAAGATTTTATTTGACAGAGAGAGACACAGCGAGAGAGGGAACACAAGCGGGGGGAGTCGGAGAGGGAGAAGCAGGCTCCCCGCAGAGCAGGGAGCCTGATGTGGGGCTCCATCCCAGGATTCTGGGATCATGACCTGAGCCGAAGGCAGACGCTTAACGACTGAGCCACCCAGGCATCCCTCCCTTTCACATCTTTTAAAAAATTTTTTAATTCAATTATTTGACATATAGTGTATTATTTCTTTTTTTTTTTTTTTAAGATTTTATTTATTTATTTGAGAGAGAGAATGAGAGACAGAGAGCACGAGAGGGAAGCGGGTCACAAGGAGAAGCAGACCCCCTGCTGAGCAGGGAGCCCGATGTGGGACTCGATCCCGGGACTCCAGGATCATGACCTGAGCCGAAGGCAGTCGCTTAACCAACTGAGCCACCCAGGCGCCCCAGTGTATTATTAATTTCAAAGGTAGAGTTTGGTGATCCATCCAGTCTTCTATAACACCAAGTGCTCATTACATTCTGTGCCCTCTGTAATGTCCATCACCCAGTTACCCCGTCCCCCCATCCCTTCCCCTCCAGCAACCCTCAGTTTGTTTCCTAGGATTAAGAGTCTGGGGACACCTGGGTGGCTCAGTCAGTTAAGCATCTGCCTTTGGCTCAGGTCATGATCCCAGGGTCCTGGGATCAAGTCCCGCATTGGGCTTCTTGCTCAGTGGGGAGCCTGCTTCTCACTCTGTCTGCTGCTTCCCCTGCTTGTACTCTGACAAATAAAAATCTTAAAAAAAAAAAAAAAAAAAACAAAAAACAAAACAGAACCTCATGGTTTTTCTCCCTTTCTGATTTCATCTATTTTTCGCTCCCTTCCCTTATGCTCTTCTGTTTTGTTTCTTAAATTCCATACGAGTGAAATCATATGTCCCTTTCACATCTTACATATAAAACTGACAAAACTTGTTTATCATAAGTTTTAAGTAGTGGCCTAAAAAACTAATTTCTGGCATATTGCTAAATATAATAGCTACATCATTCTTTAAAAAGTATTCTTTGGAGGGGCGCCTGGGTGGCTCAGTTGTTAAGCGTCTGCCTTCAGCTCGGGTCATGGTCCCAGGGTCCTGGGATCGAGCCCCGCATCGGGCTCCCTGCTGGGCGGGAAGCCTGCTTCTCCCTCTCCCACTCCCCCTGCTTGTGTTCCCTCTCTCGCTGTGTCTCTCTCTGTCAAATAAATGAATAAAATCTTAAAAAAATAAAAAGCCTAACAACAAAAAAAAAAAGTATTCTTTGGAAATGAAATACCATTTCATACCATCATGCATTAAATAAAAGGGGGAGGAAAGAGCCCAAAGATAAATAGCAAGATACAGAAACAAAGTATGCTAAGAATCCCTAATTGTATAACCACCACCAGAAGAACAAGGACCCTAATCTCATCTAATTTAGTTTCCCAACCCAGCCAAACAGAAAAAGAACAGGCACATTTTTTTCCTGAATAATTACTTAACATATAAAAACATGGCATTAAATCACTATGAGAAAAAGAATCTAATCTTGTTTAATGATCTAACATTTTTTAAAAATTTGAAATATTTCAGACTTATAAAAAAGCCCTACAAATTATACAAAAGAGTTACAGTATACCCTTCACCCAGCTTCCCCAAGTGTTAACATATTACACAACCACAGTAGCATGATGAAAGTCAGGAAATTAACATTGATGCAAGATGTTCAATCTACAGACCTTATTCCCATTTCACCAAATGGCCCACCAACATCCTCTTCCTGGTCCAGAATCCAATCCAGAATTCCATGTTGCATTTAATTGTCATGTCTCCTTCCTCTAATCTGAGACCATTCCTCAGTCTATCTTGTCCTCCCTGCCCCTGCCCCTTGAAAAGTACTGATCATGTATCTTGTAGATGATCTCTCAGCTGTCTGATGTTTAGTCATGTTTAAAATCAGGTTATGCATTTTTGGCAAAAATAGCACAGAAGTAATGTTGTGCCTTTTCCGTGTATCAGGAGGTACATGATGTCAATTTCTCATTACTGGTAATGGTAACTTTCACCACTTGGTTTAGGTGGTATAGTCAGGCTTCTCCATTATAAGGTTACTATTTTTCTCTTGTGAGGAAATAACTTGAAACTATGCACATATCCTGTTTCTCATCATACCAACTTTAGCATCCATGGATGATTCTTGCCTGCAACAATTATCGCGGTGCTTGCCAAATGAATTTCTATTTTCATCACCCTTGTCCATATACAAATTCATTAATTGAAATGCTACTGTAAGGAAGAGCTGTCTCTTCTCCCTTATTCAATTATTTATTTACATCAGCATGGGCTTGTAGATATTTACTTCTTTATTCTATAGGTTATAATCCATTACTATCATATTTTCTGCTCAACTTGTCCCTGATTTTGCTGTTGGGAAGGAACTCCAGTTTGGTTCCACTGTCCTATAAATAGAACTTCCCCCTTTCCTCTGCTATCCTTTTTTTTAACATCCTTACTTTCTGGCCCCACAAGATGTTCCAGACTCATCCTGTATTTGCCTCCCCTAGCACTGGTTCCTTTTACTGAAGAATTAATGATATTTAGAAACCAAGATATGGGCACTAGCTATATTTAATATCACTAGGACAGCACAATATACGCTTCCAACTCTTAGGAATTAGAATAACCTAGTCCAGGTCTTTGCATCAAAAGTCATATGCTCTTAAAAACATGGAGAAAAGCCTGCCATAGCCTTGGAATAAGGGTTGGGGAAAGCTGCTTATCCAGGAATTTCTTTTTGTAATACTGCATGATCTTGGGTTAAGTCCTATATGGGAGCAGAGTTAAAAGCAAGGAGGAGGAACAATTCAGAATCCACATAGCTACTATATTTGGCCATGCCTAATGCCACTATGATCCCATATATACAATATCCACTACCACTATGATCCCATACTACAATATCCATTTTTGCATCTCTTTGAAAATAGGTCCAGATTTCTTCATGAAGGATTATTTTAGAATTAAAAATATAGAAAAAAAACTTCAGTCACTAAATGTGTTCCAGTGGCCATGGAGCAACCAGAGGAATTCTCTGTTCTTGATGATCATCCACTCAAATAGAGAACTGAGCAGGAAAGCACTCTTGTCCTTCTACTCTAATACATCTCAGAGACCCTGCCCTTTCCTGATGAGCAAAAACCAACAAAACTTTGCAAGAATGGCACTAACTATATTGTAGAAAATATTAAAATAGTACTCTTTGGTTGTTTAAAAATGTTTTATTGAGGTATAATCTACACACACAAAAAAAACTTGTCTACTTTAAGTGTACAATTTGATGGGAACAGACAAATATATATGGTCCCATAACCACCACCAGTCATAACAGAGTATTTCCATCCCAGCTTTACAGGCAGTCACCTTCCTTGGTCCCAGCCCCTGGCAAATACTCACTTGCTTTCTGTCCTAGTTTTGCTTCCTCTAGAATTCCATATAAACAGAATTATATAGTATATGCTCTTTTGTGTCTGGCTTCTTTCACTTAGCATTAATGCTATTGAGATTTTTCTATATTGTTGTATGTATCTGTAGTTTGTTATTGACGTGTAATGTCTCACTGTATAGATGTACCACAACTGTATTCATTTACCAATTAATACATATCTAGGTTGCTTCCAGTTTGGAGCAATCGTGAATAAAATTCTATAAACATTCAAGTTTTTGTGTGAACACAGGTTTTCATTCTCTTGGATAATATGAGTGGGAGTGCTATAAAGCATAAACCTAGTGAGTTTATGCTTTATAAGAAACCTGTTTTCCAGTGTGGCTGCACCATTTTGCATTCCCACCCGCAAGAAATGAAAGTGCTAACTTCTCCACACTCTCACCAACACTAGGCATTATCAGTCTTTTTAAGCTGGTGTAGTGAGTATAACAGTATATTTCAAAATGGTTTTAATTTACCTTTCCCTAATGACTAATGATGCTGAGCATCCTTTCATGTGTTTACTCAACATTTATAGGTCTTCTCTGGTGAAGGGTCTATTCAAACCTTTTGCCACTTTCAGTTGATTGTCTTCTTATATTTGAATTATGAATGTTATTTATATATTCTAGATGCAAGTCCTACATCAGATAGGTGTTTTGCAAATATTTTCTGCCAGTCTATGGCCTGCCTTTTCATTTTCTTAGTATCTTCATGATCAAAGGTTTCCACTTTTGATGAAGTCTAACATTTTTCTTTTATAGTTTGTGCTTTCTGTGTCCTAAGAAATCTTTGCCCAACCCAAGGTCACAAAGATTTTCTTTGTTTTTGTCTAGAAGTTTTATATTTAAGTCTATAATCCATTTGAGTTAACTTGTAGATGGCATGAAGAGTAGAAGTTCATAGGCAGGAATGAAGAGGCATAGAGATATGTCTCAACATCATTTGTTGAAAAGATGATTATTTCCTCATTGAATGACCTTGGCACCTTTATAAAAAATCAGTGGGTAGCTTTTTCTGGACTTTGTTTCATCGGTCTATCCTCAGACCAGTAGCACACTGTTTCGATGACTACAGTTTCACGGTAAACCTTGAAATTGGGTAGGGTAACTCTACCAACTTTGTACTTCTTTTTCACAATCATTCCTCACTATTCTTGGTCCTATGCATTTTTAGATTTTAGATTTTAAATTCTTTTAGATTTTAAGCGTTAGAATCAGCTTATCGTCTTCCACCAAAAGAAAAAAAAAGTAAAAGCCTGTAGGGATGCTGATTAGGTTTGGATTGAATCTCTAGGTCAATGAGGGGACAGCCGACATCTCAACAGCATTCAATCTTCCAATCCATGAATATAACTCTCCATTTATTTGGGCTTTAATTTCTCTCAGTATTTTATAGTTTTCAGCACACAGGTCTTACACATATTTTGTTATTTACTGAATTAACCAATTATCTTATACTTTTCCAACTGTGTTGATAACTTGAAAAAATACAATTGGTTTTTGCATATGGACCTCATACACAGTGACACTGCTAAAGATACTTTTTAGTTCTAGTAACATTTTTGTTGATGGCTTAGGATTTTATGCATAGACAATTTATCCTTTTTCTATAGGAAATTCTTTTCCTATAATTTTTTCCTTTCCTATCTGTATACCTTTTCATTTTCTTGCATTATTGCACGAAGGCAGCCTTCCAGTACAATGCTTAAAATAACAGTAGTAAAAGTGGACATCCTTGTCTTGTTTCCAGTTTTGAGAAAGCATGGTCTTTTACCGTTACATATGAAGTTAGCTATAGGTTTTTCATAGAAAGGTTCCTTTCTCTATCAGTCAGCTAAGAGTTTTTAATCATCAATACGAATTGGTTGTCAAATTTGTGTTTCATTGAATTGACCATCAGGTTTTTCCTTTATAGTCTGTTAATATGATGAATTGATTTTCAAATGTTACACTAACCTTAAATTCCTTGGATGAATCCTAAGTGGTTATGATTTACTATCCTTTTAATATATTACAGGATTGAGTTTTACAGTATTTCGTTAAGTTTTATGAGAGCACGCGCACGCACACACGAACAGGTGGAGAAGATGGAGAGGGAGAAGCAGGTTCCCTGCTGAGCAGGGAGCCTGATGCAGGGTTCGATCCCAGGACCCTGGGATCATGACCTGAGCTGAAGGCAGACGCTTAACTGACTGAGCCACCCAGGCACCCCACTGTTAAGCATGTTTACATCTATGTTCATGTGGAATACTGATGTATAGTTTCCTTGTTTTCATACACTAGTTATTTTTTCTTCTTTATCTGGTTTTGGTATGAGGGTAATGCTGGTCTCATCAGTTGAGTTGAGAAGTGTTCCCTCCTAGCCTATTTTATGGAAGTATACAGAATTAGTATTATTTCCTTAAGTGCTTGGTAGAATTCACCAGTAAAGCCATTGGGCTTGTAGGTTTCCTCATAGGAAAATTTTACATTACAAATTCCATTTCTTTAATGGAAATAGAGCCATTCAAGTTTTCTAGTTCTTAACTGAATTTTGGTAATGTGTATCTTTCAAAAAAAAAAAAATTTATCCACTTCATCTAAGAGGCCAAATTTACTGGTATAAACTTTCTCATAATTTTTCACTGTAGTCTTCTCCACATCTGTAGGATCTATAATGATGTCCCCTCTGTTGCATTCGCAATGTTGGTATTTTATTCCCCTAATCACTCTGACTAGTACTTGTCACAATTTTTTTTTAAAGGAACTAGTTTTGATTTTCCTATACTATTTTCTCAATTTCAGAGATTCCTGTTCTTTTTACTGTATTTTAATTTGCTTTTTCTATTTAAGGTGAAAAGTTATATCATTCGAGACTTTTTCTTTTATAAGCATTTATTGCTTTAAATTTCCCTCTAAGCACTGCTTTACATTTTGATAAACGGTTTTTTCATGCAGTTCAGAATATTTCCTGATTTCTTAACTCATGGCTTATTTATAAGAGCACTGTTTAATTTCCAAATATTTGGAGATTTTACAGAGCTCTGTTATTTGTAATTTCATGGTTGTTGGAAAATGTACTTTCAGTGAGAACATACTTTTGCAGGATTTCAATCCTCTTAAATTTACTGAAAATAATTTTATGGCCCAGAACATACTCCATCTTGGTCACCATTCTGAGTCTACTTGAAAAGAATGTGTATTTTATAGTTGTTGTCAATTAGGTAAAGTTAGCTGACAATGTTGTTCAATCTTATATGACCTTACCAATTACTTCTATCAATTACTTAAATAAAAGTGCCTGAGATTTCCACTATAATTATGAATTTATTTCCCCTTTCACTTATCAGGTTTTTTTTTTTTTAAGATTTTTAGAGAGGGAGATAGCACAAGCAGGGGGAGGGGCAGCAGGGGAGAGGGAATCTCAAGCAGACTCCCCACTGAGCATGAAGCCTAATGTGGGGCTTGATTTCATGACCCTGAGGTCATGACCCGAGCCAAAATCAAGAGTTGGACGTTTAACTGACTGAGTCACCCAGGCATCCCCGAAGTTGTGTTATTAGATGCGTATTTAGCATTACTATGTCCATTTGATAAACTGACCCCTTTTTCATTATGAAAGTCCCTTTTTATCCCTAATATTCCTTGTTCTAAAATTTTATCTGAAAGTAATATAGCTATGCCAGCTTTCCTTTATGTTTGCACTGTGTAACTTCCCATCCTTTTATATTTAACCCTATTTGTATATTTAAAATGTCTTTCAGGGAGCCTGGGTGGCTCAGTCGGTTAAGCCTCTGACTCTTGGTTTTCGGCTCAGGTCATGATCTCAGAGTCCTGGGATCGAGCCCCACTTTGGACTCTGTGCTCAGCATGGAGTCTTCTGGAGATTCTCTCCTGCTCCCTCTGCTCCTCCCCTGATAGCATTCTCGCTCACTCTCTAAAATCTTTAAAAAGAATTAAAATAGCTTTAGTGGTATGGACTGAATGTCTCCCCCCAAAATTCACAGGGTGAAGCTTTAACCCCCAGTGTGATGCTATTTGGAGATGGGGCCTTGGGAGGTAATCAGGATTAGATTAAGTTTTGAGCAGGGGTCCTGAGGATGGGATCAGTGGCCTTATAAGAGAGAGGTCTTTCCATTCTCGTTGGTGCGAATACAAACCATTCCTAGCCCTGCGTGAGCTTCAGAAACTGTTCAGCCTTCTTTCAGGTGGTTCTTTCCCTGGTCTCTGTCTCTCTTCTCACACATGGACAAATCAGTACTCAAAGACAGAGGGGTCTCTTTAGGTCTGTAGAGTTCTCTCTGTGCAGCTCCCCCCTCCCGGATACTCTGGCCCATAAATTCTTTCCACCTTGGCTTCCTTGACCTCTTGGTGTCTCCTCAACAAAGTGAGGTCCAGGCTCTGTTCAGGTTCCCTTTCCCTGTACTGGGTTGTTTCCAGTTGGTAAGCTGATATAATTGTAGGATTCCTCCTGTTTGAAAAACAGCCCAAGGGGCGCCTGGGTGGCTCAGATGGTTAAGCGTCTGCCTTCGGCTCAGGTCATGATCCCAGGGTCCTGGGATCGAGTCCTGCATCGGGCTCCCTGCTAGGCGGGGAGCCTGCTTCTCCCTCTGCCCCCCTCTCTCTCTGACTCTCATGAATAAATAAAACATTTTAAAATAAAAAAAGAAAAACAGCCCAAGACTGATCCCTTAGAGAAGATTAATGTCTGAAAACCATTATTTAATATATTCTGTCCAGTTCTCCAGTTGTTTAAGGCAGAAGGATAAATCTAGTCCTTATTACTTCATCTTAATCAAAAACAAAAGTTTTAACTTATTTTGAAACAATTTGAAAATTACAGAAAAGTTGCAAGAACTTCTATTTACCCATTATTCAGATCCCGCTGCCAATTGTCCCAGTAAAGTCCTTTCAGAAAAAGAATCCAATCCAGGATGATACATGGCATTCAGCTGTCTTGTGTCCTTCAACCTGAATAGTCCCTTCGTTTTTTACTTTTTTTTTTTTTTTTTTTTTACCTTCATGACAGCTGGCCAAATCTGGGACAATCTGAGTATCAGAATGATACTAACAGAGGTACACACTTACAGTAGAATGTCACCTAACAAATATAGAAGGAACGATGGAATTAGAAAAATCACTAATCGGCAGTTACAATGGCAATAACTGAGAACAAATCAATTGATGCTAAAACTATCAGATGAGAAGAATCAAAGAATCTCCCTGCAGAACACTAATTAATTGCTATGGTGAGCGCTGTGAATTGTTTAAGACTGATGAATCACAGACCTGTACCCCTGGAACAAATACATTATGTTAATAAAATAAATAAATAAATAAAAGAACACTAATTACAGAATGGGGGGGAAGTAACTTTGTAGTCAAGAAACCGGGCAGATGTCAAATTAATAAAGTGGTCAAATTTAACATCAGTAATGGGACAAACGAACATCTTGTGCTACATAATAGAATGCATGGAGATGAACACAGAATCGCTTCTGTGACAGTCCAGCCAAAAATGCATTACCCAGTCGAATCATGAGGAAATATGAGAAAACGCAAATTGAAGGACATCCCACAGAAAGACTAGCCTGACCTCGTCAAAGCTACCTTCAAGGTAGCTTCTGTATTCATGTCACCATTATTCCTCAAGCACTTCCGTATTTCCTAGTACAATACGATGTTCCGGGATTATTTTGTTCTTTCCCTACCCCAGCCCTGGAGTCAGCCTCTTTGCCAAGCAGCCCGGACTCCTTTTAGTGGAGACCGGTATTTTTTAGATCTGAGCACTAGGTATGCTCATTGCTACTGGACTATTGCTGCTTCTATACCTTCAGAGCAAACGAAGCTAGGACATATATAAACATATTTGCATACGAACACAGATATCTCTATTTACTTATCTATATTGAAAAGCAGGAATTCCACACCAACACCTCCTATTCCAATCCAGCCCCACAGGGTTCATCTGGATAGCCCTTTTCCATGCCTGTAACTCCCTTCTCCAATAGTGAGAAACTGGCTTCCATTATCCTTAATATATTTACCTGCTCAATCTCTCTGGATGTTGCCAACCTCCCACACCCGCCAGGCCACTGTTCCACTCAGACTCCCTCCTCCACCTGTCCCTGGCCCCACAGGATTGCCTTCCTACTCCACTGTAGCTTGCCTAATGACTTTTTTTTTTTTTAAGATTTTATTTATTTATTTGACAGAGAGAAACACAGCGAGAGAGGGAACACAAGCAGGGGGAGTGGGAGAGGGAGAAGCAGGCTCCCCGCTGAGCAGAGAGCCCGATGTGGGGCTCGATCCCAGGACCCTGGGATCATGACCTGAGCCGAAGGCAGACGCTTAACGACTGAGCCACCCAGGCGCCCCGCCTAATGACTTTTTGACTGAAAGGGCAGACAGGCAGGCACATCTTGCTTTTAAAACAAAAATACGTTCCACAAATATATTTACTTCTGCTTTAACAGAGCCCTAGGGTTTTGTGTAGAATAAATGCTACAATCGAAATTGCAAGTATTAAAAGGGAAATTAAATTCCTGCACTTAAAATTTGATTTATCAGCCTCCAAAAAAAAATTCATGTGTGGGTTTCATTAGGTACATTTAAGAACATGGACAATTTAGCTCTCTAAACTAGCCCCCAACAAAGATACCCTGTGCTATTTATTGTTCCTTTCCATTTTTAACCTCAACTGTAATAACACAGGACAGCTACTTTGAATTTATGCATCATACTCTATATTATTAAAAATCAGTTTTCAGTAAAACCACCCCAATAAACAAGAGTAACACCAAATCTCATACCATAAATTTAATGTGCCACTTTCTGCATGAGAAAAATCATTTCAAGTTTTCACTAGTAACTTCAAAAATTTATAGTAATCATAGAAATTGAGAACTTCCCTCCCCAGTGTTTCTTAAATCTGAGAGCTTGCAGACCTCTATAAAAAGTCATCTGTGGACCCCTCAGCATGAAAAACAATCACAAGGCATGTAGGTGATCACTTGGTGCCAACAGCCTGGGAACACAAAATGCAAATTCAAATACTGAGATCATGCAGCATGGTTTAGTTACAAGGTCAAAGGATCCAGTTTTTTTTTTTTGATTACTATAAAAATACAGATTAAAAAAAAAAATCTTAGAGATCTCATAGCTCCTGCTCAAGATTTTCTCTCTAGACTCCTATTTGAGGAACACTGTCCTAATACTTAGTTACAATGCATCTTCAGTCCAACGCATACAGAAGCAAGTGTGAAATATAATTTTGAACTCTTCTCACTGAAAAATGGAAACACTTTAAAAAGTTTTTATTTAAAAACTTCCATCACGTAAGCATAGTCCCCATGGTGTGTCTATGAAACACAGTCTAGCGCTCTAGACCATGCCAAATAGCAGTCAACTTTAAAGTTCAATTCCTCAAATCCTTCAATAACAAAAGACCCATCTCTGTTCAGAACTCTGCATTTCAGTGTTTAATTCCACTCTGAGCACCTTTAAAACGTGAGCATTCCTACTGTTCGTCATTCATGTTTATAAAGGTATCCTATCTTTTGCAAGGACTCTACCTGGTATTTTGGTGTTATCAGAAAGTTGTTTCATTTTGTTTTGTCAAATACCTGAGTAAGTCCCCTAGACTTAAGGGCAGGCAAAGGTTTCAAGCAAAAACTGGTTGTTGAAACTTTTAAGAGAACAATGACCAGAAAAGGCAGGCCTTGGCCAATCAACCATATCCACAACCCACACTCAGTTGTCTTAGCCATCTCCCAAGCAATGCTTTAGCATGTTAATGCTCCACTTCTAAAACTTCTATCTTGATTGGGGGGTGAGGAATATTGTTTATTGTATAAGTATTACATTCAAAGGTTTTATCATTACATTCCAATGTCACCATTATACAAAGAAAAGACATAAGCAAAACTATCAAAGAACTGATTTTTTTTCTTAAACAAAACTATAAAGTTTTAAAAGCACCTACTCTTCATCATAGCTAACTAAAACATGGTCCTACTGTTCTCTGCTAAAAAGAAGCCTGGAGAGACCCACTCCCATCCATTGTTACCCGGCCAGTAAACGAGGAATCGCCATCACTCGGGCCCAGGACGGGCCCAGCCCCAGACAATAGAGCCTGTGTGTGTTCAGACAATTGCTCGGGGAGTGCTGCAGAAGTGGATAAGCCACTTTGCCTTGCTTGATGGCAGCACAGAGAGGACTGTTGGCTACCCCATCTCGGCTTCCACATGCTAATATGCACTGGGTCTGGTCTCTCCTCTCCACTTGGGAGGACAAACGAGAACTTCTTTGCACCTAAGAAGTGTGTAATCTCATTTCTCACCAAACAGTGAGTTTTCAAGGCAAACTCTGTGAACGGGGAGCGGGTTTCGAGTACAGCGCCTTCCCTAATGCTGTGGCTCGGGGCCAGAGGCAGGCAAGCATGGAGCAGATGGAGTCCTGGCAAGGTCTCCACTGTCCCTGCATTAGCAGCATCTGCTCATTACTCAGAACCTTCGCCTGCTTTATCTAATGCTCCAGGAAAAGCATTTTGATTTGATTCATTTCGGTACGGTAACATGCAACACAATTAGTGGTCAAATCAAACTGGAGGACGGCCAGTGCTGACAATTGGAAACAAGGCAGAAGAAATATGAGGCCAGTGGGTTGGAATTCAAAAAATCACAACTGTGGATCACCTTGCCAAATCTCAACACCCCAAGTGGGTGTACAGTGTTCCTACAGGGCGAGGAGCTAAAAAGGATGTGGGGACGACTGACTTTCTCCCAAAGCGGCTTCCATCCCCCACTCCAGATCGGACTCCTCCTGTGGAGAATACGTGTGTAGGCCACCAACAGGGCCTCAGTGACTACAGAGCTTCCCTTCGGCACAGCCAGGGAGCTGAAGTTCATTTTATCATCTTCTTCTCTCCTGTCCGGCATACTCGTGAATTTTATACAGCAGACCCCACAAGGTCCCTTTCCTTTTTGCCATGTTTTGCCTAAAAAGTGCCCGTTTGCTGCTCCTGAAAAGGAACAATATAAAACTGTGTGTTTGAGGTTTTCAATCTGTCTTTGCCTCAGAAGTAGCTACTCATAGACATGTTGGTATAAATATCACAGCATCAATCTGTTAAAATGAAGTGAGACCAAAGACAATGCCACCTGAGGTCTAGGAAAAAAATGAAAAGCTGTCGTGTATCCCAGAAATAGTAAAGCCCCAATCAGACTGGTAAAACAAGCTCAGATTGAGAAGAGAAGTAAAAATGCAAGAGTTCTCACCAAACACACAATCCTAATCCCCAAATGAATTTGGGACCAAAGATTTCAACATAAACGATGTAAGTACTATAGGTTTAACCTTATCTTGGAGTAGAGGAGATCCCCCTAAGCATGCCGTGGAACCCAGAAAGACAACACCAACATGATAGTATAAACGTAAGCAACTAGACAAAGCATAACATCCAGAAACAGACCTGCGTACTAAGAGAATCTCACATCTAAAAACTTATAAAGGCAGCACCTTGAACCAGTGAGGTAGGGAGTGATGGGCTTTCTAATAAGAGATGCTGGAAAAAATGTTCTCAGATTCATATTTTATACTGTCGCAGGATAAATTCTATATTGGTCAAGATTCAAGTGTGAAAAATAAGCCATAGCTTATTAGAAGAAAGAAGTACAAGTAGCAGGTACAAATATGAAAACAATTCTTAGGCTAAGAGAAATGTAAATTGAAACTACATTTGGATACCATTTCTAATCTATCAAATTGACAAGTACCTAGAAGTCTGAAACACACTCTGCTGGCAAATCTGTGAGGAAATGGGCATACCTACACCTTGCTGGTGAGAGTGCAAAATCGTATAACCCCATCTGCATTTATCCTTGGATTCATAAATTTTATAGGAAACTACCATTCCTATACTCACATGAAATGTCTCATAGGTAAGGTTTTTTTGCTACATTGTGATAGCAGAAGGTCTGAAACAATGCAACTATTCCTCAGTAAGGGGCTGTGTAAATGAACCACAGTCCTTGTACACATGGAATACTATGCAGGTATGCGGGGGGGGGGGGGAGAAGGAGGCTGTTTTTCTATATACGGACATGGACAAGCTTTCAAGACAGATCATTAAGTGAAAAAAGACAACGTGTGGAATAATATAAAGTAATATGCTATTTTTCATTTAAGAAAAAGAGGGGAAGAATACGAATATTCATATTTATAACACAGAAATACTGGAAGGATAGGGGTGCCTGGGTGGCTCAGTCGGTTAAGCATCTGCCTTTGGCTCAGGTCATGATCCTGGAGTCCCATGATCGAGCCCCATGTCTGGCTCCCTACTCGGTGGGGAGTCTGCTTCTCCCTCTCCCTTTGCCCCTCCCCCTGCTCCTTCTCTCTCACTCTCAAAAGTAAAATAAATAAAATCTTAAAAAAAAGAAAAGAAATAATACTGGAAGGATAGACAGAAAACTAAAATATATGGTTGCTTTAGAATGGAGTGGACAAAGATGGGTAAAAGCAAGACTTCTCGGGGCACCTGGATGGCTCAGTCAGTTAAGCATCTGCCTTTGGCTCAGGTCATGATCCCAGGGTCCTGGGATCAAGTCCCGCATAGGGCTCCCTGCTCAGCAGGGAGTCTGTTTCTCCCTCTGCCTCTCCCCCTGCTTGTGCTCTTTGTCAAATAAATAAAATCTTTAATAAAAAAAAAAAGCAAGATTTCTCAATGTGTAACAGTTTCTATTAGTTTGATCTTACATCCCTAAAAATGTAGTACTTAGTCAAAAACATTAAATTACAAAATAAAACCCACTCAATTATGGATTAAAAAGTTAAAATTATACACACCTACAACTACCATCTAGAAAAACAAACCATAAACAAAGTCCACTGAAGAATAACTGACCAACTGAAAAAAACATTTAAAATAGGTATGGCAAGGGCTATTTCCCTTTCCAATCAGAAAAGATAACTCAGAGAAAAATGAGAACAGACAGGAACAAGCAATTTGCAGAGAAATAGAAAAAAAATATGAAAAGGTGTTCACCTATCCATATAAAGAAAGGCAAACAAAGACAACAGTGAAATGCCATTTCCACCTATCAGACCAGTATGAGGAAGCCACCACTCTCATACACATGGTGGTGCGACCATTCACTGGTAGAACCTTCGTGGAGGGCAATTTGGTAATATTTATCAAAACAAAGTGTGTGTAGCCTCCAACCCAGTAATTACTAGTAATCTACCCCATAGCTATAGTTGCACAAGTCCATCATGGTATCTGAGGAACTGTTTTTAATAACAAAAATAAGCCATCCAAGTGTGCGTCATTAAGGGCTCTAATAAATTATAAGTACAACCACATCGTGCCATAGTACTGAGGCTCAAAAACAATAAGGTTTACCTATAAGTGCTAATATGGAAAGATACCAAGATGTGTCATTGTGTTAAAGACAAAACAAGGGCGGGGCGCCTGGGTGGCTCAGTTGGTTGAGCGACTGCCTTCGGCTCAGGTCATGATCCTGGAGTCCCTGGATCGAGTCCCGCGCATCGGGCTCCCTGCTCAGCGGGGAGTCTGCTTCTCCCTCTGACCCTCCCCCCTCTCATGTGCATCTCTCTCATTCTCTCTGTCTCAAATAAATAAAATCTTTAAAAAAAAAAAAAAAGACAAAACAAGGGCAAGGTGCAGAGAAGTACACAGTGTAGGACCCATGTCTAAGACATCCAAGGGGAGGGACAGAGGCAGGGGGCAAGGGAGAAGCACTTCAGCTTCCTTTTGGATATGTTTTCTTTTATATTTTATACTTTTTTTTTTTGCTCTGTTTGAATGTTAACTATATTTTTTTAAATCAAGTTTTAAAAATACATTTTGGCCATTATTTACCAAGTATTTGCCAAAGAAGGTAGTTTCTCTCTCCCATCTACATGGTTTCCCGATGTTTCTGTGCAAGAGGGAGGAGGGGAACAAACACTTCTGACCAATGATGGGAAACCGGCAGTACACGAGCCCATCTCCTCAAGCTGGGTCTTCAAGCTTCCAAGATAGGAGGCATGGGGTTGTCAATCAATCAGGGGCACATCTCTGCAGGCATCTGTGTTTAGTAGCACATAAAGCGTGCACTCCGACCCCGGTGTGGCCTGGGACACACAGTCACACTTCTGGATTCACTACTGGACTCACAACTCAGCCTCAAGCAAACCACCTAGCTGGTCTCTCTGGGCCCCAGGTTCGCCTCTGAAGAAGAAGGTGTGTGTGCACAGGTATGTGTGTGGCCGGGAGGCTAGCAGAGGGTGTAGGATTCTAATTGTACTACAACCTTTGCATACTCATTTTTTAGAGAAACTCATTGGCTGTTTGCAAAGTAGCAAACACATTCAAGCCGATCTTATGTCATCTACCCCGGAGCTCAACAAACATACAGGAAATACTATATACCACAGAAAGAGCTTAGCTGAATTTCTAGAGGCTGAAAAGAAAATCTACCAAGGAGGTCTACTAATGTCAAACTGAAAGAACAGAGTTCATGTTGTTAAAGTAATACACTGAAAATATTTTCAAGACTTCAGCTCTACTTTTTAAGTGACACATAGATACAAAATTGCCCATTAGCTACTTTACTACAGTTTTGTCCCTTTGAGCCAACCATGGATTCTGTGGTTGTTCCACTGACTCCAAAGATTTGCAACAGTGCCATGACATGAAGACTAACATTCCAAAATATTTCGTGGTCCGACTCAGGCAAGTGGGGAAACAAAGCTTTTGGGGATTCCAACGTCACAACGTAATGGAACTTAGGAGCCTAGGATATCATGGCCATCAAAATTATGATTCCTATTAGCTACAAACTGACAGGTGTTTCACGACTTAGGTAAATGTAAGTTTAGACTTTTCTCACCTAGTTCTGTAAGTCCACAGTTGCTCATACACAACAAGAATTCTATCAATCCCAGAGAGACAACACAGCACCATAGATTATCTTGTATGGTATGTAAGTGCCAGGAAAAGGTAGGCACTGACTTTTATTTTTCTATTTCCATACTTGTCAACAGATTATCTATCCCCCCTTTTCCCTGTTCCCTTTGGACTGAGCAGAGACTAAAGGAAAAGTAGGCCAAGTATATTTAATATTTTATACCAAACAAGCTATTTGCTTAAGATGGCTTGGCCAGCCTCGTGTCTGGCACTGAAACGCAGCCCACCAGTTCCAGTAGGAATTAAACCCCAGTCTTACTGGGTTCTGTGCTCCATCACCTACTAATGCATGGAGGGGTTATTGGCCAACTTCTCCACATAAAGGCAAGAGTGAGGCTATGTGTGTGACTGTGTGTGTGTGCCCACGTGTATGTATGGAGGGATTACAGGGGGGAGCCGGCCACAGCTGCTTAATTTTTGTACAGCTTTTTTTTTTTTCCTTAATAGGGAGGAGGGTTGCAGTTACTTACCATCCTCATAAGCGGCTACCGCCAGCGAGCTGTTTATCCTCACAAAGGAGACATATGGCTGCATTCCAGGCTCGTCCTCCTCATACTCTGATTCCAGGAAAGGGGCTGTGTAGTCCCAGGTGCGGGTGTCCCACACCCTCACGTCCCCTGATGTATATCTGGAAAAGAAGGGCACACTTGGTTCCAAATGGGGACTGGAGAGCAGGGCCATGGTAGAGAAAACAGGGAGAGCCTTAAAACAACAGAGAAATAAGACTTGATCAGTGGGGAACCACTCCTGTAATGCTGTTTAGATGAGTAATTCCAAAAGGAGAAAATGTCACCGAGATGACAGAAGGCTGGGAACATGGTTCATGCTCTCACAGGGCACAATGGTGACAATTCAAATGAGAACGCTGTACTACAACCCGGGATATCAAGATCTCCCTTATGCTAGCATAACCAATCTACTACCTTGCGTTCTCCCAGCAAAGGGATCACTAGCAGAAATCTGTAGAAGCCACCGTATTTACACACATACACTAAAGACAAACCGAGAGAAATGCTAAGGACTAATGGTCTTACAGGCACGAGCTTTCTAATACCTCATCCATGCATCAGATTTGACTGATTAAAGTCCCTAAAGACTAATTGATTTGCTGAAACAAGTCTTGCCTTTAGCAGCCAGACAATGCTGCCTTCTCATGAAAAGCTCTTGCCGAAATGCATGACACTCCCCGGTTTTGCCCACTTAGATTATAGGCGCACTCACTCTCTCCTATTACTACTGCCACTCCAACAAATGACTCTCTCCATCAAAGCCAAGGCAGGGCCAGAACCTGCTCAGACATGAGGCCCCTCAGACACCAGGATAATGGAATGACCAGATGACGAGGTGGTGTGCTGCCTGCCATCGAGGTATTTATGTTAAGTTCCTTACATCTGCTACAGAGAGTTTGGTTCAACATGTAAATCAACTAACCATGGGGAGGGGTGTTACAAATGCTTTAAGAGTCTAATGATATACCCCACAAACACAAAGACAGGCACACAATTTTAAGCAGGTTCACAGTCTTCTTGAGGCCCTAGCCATAGTTCCTTCAGGGTTTCTTGGATCCCACGTTAAAACTATAAAGACTCAAGATAATCTCTGAAATGTATTCAACTACTGAAATCTATCACATGATACATCTATGAAGTAGTTAGAGATTGATTTCTCACGTGAGATTCCTTAATAAAGAAATTAAGAGGGAACCCTGGGTGGCTCAGTTAAGCATCTGCCTTTGGCTCAGGTCCTGAACCTGGGATTGAGCCCCACCCTGGGTTCCCTGCTCAGCAGGGAGCCTGCTTCTCCCTCTGCCCCTCCCCTTGCTTATGCGCACGCTCTCGAATAAATAAAATTTTAAAATATATATATATCTAAAAAAAAGAAACTAAGAACATTCTGATAAAGGAGTGTTTCACTTACTGAATGTAGCAGTAATTCCCTCAAATTATTCACAGTAAATATGTGATTCAAAGGTGATTTTGTCACACAAATTCCCTCGCTTGGAGAATTCGGCTCTCCCCTTGCAAGACAATGCCTGGGGAGTGCGCGTGTGGTATAAAGAGCCAGTAAGAGAGACGTGCTTTCTAAAATTGGACCGAAGGAACTCTGCATGACCACTGATCCCCCAATAAACAGGAACGCTCACTCCACGAGCGTTGTTAAGCCTGGCGATGCACAAGCAAGGGTGGATATTGATATCACCGTGGCCAAAGCACGGCCACTGGTTCCCAGGTCCTCCGGGCAGCATTCCAGATCACCCTTCTTAATGAGGAACCCTATACAAGAACACAGACTCCACCAAATCTACCAGGCTCACCTTGACACCCTAGAAAACAACTCAGACGTTCCCTGGAGTAAGGCCACTTGCTTAGCTACAGACACACTGAACAGAGAAAACATGTTTGAATGTCTAGACTGTGCATGATTAGATTCTTAAATTCTATGTGAAAGGAAGGAGCCATTTCAAAAAAAAAAAAAAAAAAAGGTGAGAGGGATGGTGACACCATCAGAAATACAGAGACAAGGAGTGAAAGGAAGACACAGAAAGCAAGTGTAGGGGTCTGAGGACTCTGGGACTTGGAAACGTATTTCCTTTCCTTTGATGACTGGCACAGCAGCCGCACATGCTCTCGCAAGGCCCTTTGTGCACCCCATCGGGGCCTCATGGCCAGCAGAGGGGTACAGAGGAGAGCATTTCAGGAGCCTAAGCTCCAGCCCCAAAGCCCCTTTACAGAGTTCCGAGGCAAAACCACAAAACCAGAACCTGATGAACTGCCGGACCCCACACAGCAGGGAGCGGTGAGATCCAAGCTGCCACTCGCTCTCATCACGGGCAGGCTCCCACATGAAGAGTGCTCTATTAACGCCCACCAGGGCCTCACAGGGCTTTTCCGGCACAAAAAGTTGTCCTCACCCTGAGATGCCACGTGTCGAGATTAAACCCAGCTTCTCCTCCAAAGGCTTCAGTTCACCACACACTAGCCCACTGCTGACTTCCCTCCTTTCCTCAGTGACCGCATCAGTTCTAGTCCCTGGTGCAAAACTGAGCAGCTTCTCCGCATCCCTTCACCTCCCCCCTGCCGCCCCCCCCCCCCCCCCTACTGCCCCCCCTGTTCCAGTGGCCACGTCCTCTCTGTTCCCTTCCCCACGGATGCTGCCCAGTCCAAACCCCCCAGCCCCTCAGGGCCCCCTGGTCCCAAGGCCCCCCCCCCCCCACCATCAGCCCTGCACAAGGCAAGCCCTCAAAAGTAGCTGATGACACGAATAATCATTCTTCCTTCCTCCCTTCCCCTTCACACTGGACCACGTCCCCCTGCGATCTAGCCTACATGACAGCAGCCTAGACTTTCCTCACAGCAAGTGTGTGTGTGTGTGTGTGTGTGTGTGTTCAGCTGGCCAAGAACCTATAAGCTTCTAAGGTCAGGGGTTGGGTCTTGCTCACAGCTATGAGCCCAACAACTAGAAGTTCTGAGTCAGACTAGAACAGCACTGAACACTTAGAAAGCCCCCTAGCTCAAATAAATAAATAAAATCTTTAAAAAAAAAAAAAAACCCCCCGCTACTCAAGCCTTAACATCTTATTGATGACATTTTAATTACTAGGTCTAGCACAGAGATCCCTCCACAAACTAGCTTCCGCCCCCCTCTCCCCAGTCTCATTTTCTGTTCTTCCTTAGCATGAACCTGTCTCTGGACAAGTCTGTCATTCCTGGCTTCCATATACTCTTGCTTCTCCATCTTTGCTCACGTTATCCACCGTTCTGGAGTACTTTCCCTCCTGACAACCCAGCCCAGTGGATCCCAACATTGGCTGCACATGGGAATCAACTGGGATGCTTTCCAAACTCCTGATGCCCAAAGCACACCCAGGCCACTGAAATCTGACTCTGGGAGTGGAACCAGGCATCAGTGTTTCCAATGTTTAGGCAAGACTGAGAACCACTGACCTAGCCCAAGCCTACTAACCGCTCAGTGTTTAGCACAGACCCTCTTCCTCCAAGACGACTTCTCTGGCTCAACTACCACTGCATCTGAAGAAATGGCATTCGTTACATTCCACATCTCCACTTGATCGCCAAGTCCCCGAGAAGGCCATATCTCAATGCTGTATCTCCATCACAGCGCCTTACACATAGCTAATAACATACCAATGACTGGAAGGGGGTGTCCACAAGTAACAACCTGACTGGTCTGAGTGGCGCCTTTTACTTCTACTGCCCACCTTCCACTGCTGATGATCAGTGAAACACTCCGAACACACACATCGAGAGGTGTTAAACTCCTTGCATTTACTTCCAAACTGATTAAAATATCTATAAAAGCACAGGATAAGCTAAATCATTTTGGTAAAGAACACTTTCAAAGATATCCATTTAAATTAACTCCATTCTTCATGGCCAAAGAGCAGGAGAAGAGTATAATGCAAAGGACTCAGGAGACAAAATATAAGACTCCATGTCTCCTTTTGGAGGGGGAACAGAGAATCCATACCGTTTCAGCAGGTACCACGTGATGACTCAGCGCCAGGCTCTAGAATCTAACGCAAGTGAGAGCAGCCAGAATAATGGAGCTCAGACCCCGTGCTAATGAACTCGTGCTAAAGAAACAGACATTTGCATGAGGGTAAAACGATGGTTGGAGCAGAGGGAACTGGACCAAACCCTAAATGTGATCTAAAAGTGCTTAACAACATTGGCCAGGAGAAGCAAGAACAGATATTGAAGGGAGGTAGGAAGAAAAAACTGATTTTTCTCCAGAGCTCCAGATGTCTTTATCGCTGCCTAATGACAATTACACTCAACCAATTAAGGCACCACTATGACAGTTGCATTGTCGGTAAGCCTTTGGACCCCAATGTTGATGGCTCTCTAATTAGTGTCTGTGCAAAGTACAACTGCAACTAATATATTAGCTGATGTAAGAGCACTAAAGAAAAACTAAAGGAGAAAGAAGCCTTTTCCAAATGAGTGAGGATGTCCCAGTCCAGGGTACGGACCAGTGAAACTGTATGCTTTCCCAATCTTTTTTACGCTTGGCAGGGTTACCTCCAAATAAATAGGTCAGAGACCACAGCTGATTTGTTGTTGAAAGAATGGGAATTAGAGCCTCTCAAGCTCGGCATGCCAGAGCAATTGCCAATTTACAATGATTTACCACCAAAGAGCTTCCATTAACTAATAAGTTTCCACTAAACAGACTACTCATTTGGACTAAGAGACCCGAAGAAAAAGGAAGAAATGTCGTACAGCTAAAAACAAAATAAAACAAAACAACCCCCACCTTTAACCTTTCTTGTGGGGGGAACCTGAGCTTATTTGCTAAAAACATTTTTTCCCCCCAAGGCTCTTCATGACAACCTCGGGGGTTGTTTTAAGAATGCTGTAAGTAAGGTTAAGTGACTTACCCAGGGTCACCAAAAAACATTTTAGTGGCACAGCTGGGATCAAAACAGGTCCCTAGGCTTTCCTCAAACTGCTGCTTAGCCAACAAGCCAGGCTGCCTCCTCAGATGACAGTGTCTTTAAACAAATACGGCTTTTAAGGACCATCCCCATTTAAGTGCAATATAAGGAATTTGTCGTTTTCAGTATTGGGACTCGGGCATGCAGGACACAGCCCGTGAACCTAACCCATCAATTCTACCACTGTCTCTACCTAGAAGGCAAGGAGCCAACAAAAAAGGCTCAATACACTGGCAAGGAGTGTGAGGCTGGTAGATGCAATGGTGTGTCCCACACGTACTTCACAGGTGACGTGGGAGGACATACAGAATGGCTGATACAACTTCAGCCTCTACAGAGCCACATTCATACAACCGTCCCCAAACGAAATCACAATTCTATTCTGATCACGTACTCACAGGAGCCAAAAGGAGCCCCGTTATGAGGCCTCAGGCCCGGACTAGCAGATAGTTTGCGTGTCAAATCCAGTACATTGATCGTGGCTGCCTATAGCTCTGTGTTGACAAGGATTCTGAAGCTGTATTCCAGCAGCTTACCAGAAAAATAAATGCTGGGCTGGATTATTAACACCCACCCTTGGTTTGGGGCTGAGGAGTGACAGCATGTAAGCGAGTTATTTGCATCCCTGCCCCATACAAAACTCTACCTAGCCAGCTCCTCGTCATCCTTCCAGACTCAGCTGAGAAGTCACTTTCCAGGAGAACCCGGCCTGACTGAGCCTGTACCGAGTGCCCTTCCCTAGGGTCTTAGGGTGGATGCCTTGCTCTCCTCACCCTAGCGTCTCCCGCGTTGTTCTGTCACCACCGGGGCTTGTACCTCTTGCCGCCTGGGAGCAAGGGAGGGGTGTGCAGTGTTCACCTGTGCTTAGTAAATGTTCAGTGAGTTAATTTTACTAACAAACTCAGAGGACAGAACTGGTTTAAAGCCTATCAAGCAATTAGGCAGAGGTCCCTAAAAATGCAGCACCCACATTTCAAGAACCATTTTGCCCTTACCATGCAGAGGCTTTAAGAACTATTCACATGCTCCGTACTTAATTTAGTAATAACCAAAGAATACAAATCAATGAAATCAAGAGTATTTACTGTTTTCTATGAAACATGACTGCGCTGTATTATGCAATTAACAAAATGAACTCAACCCCACAGTGCAGTCTTTCCGCGGAAAAGCACTACTACAGACATCAAGTGCAGCTTAAGACGCAGCGATTGAAAACTAATGAACCTCTTAATGGACCTTACGAGATACATGCACTACACACTTAAAACTGTTTTCCATACATCTTGGTTAATCACAATCAATAGAGTCAGAGTCAATGACGGTTATGCAGAGTTACTGTAGCTGTGGCCCTTCCCATTATTCCTTGGAGAACCAGAGATGGATAAATGCAGCCATGAGTTCACCAGTATTTATTAAGGAGATTCTGGAGCTCCTTCATTAAGGACATAATAAATGTAATGCTCTCCTCCAGTCTCTTATCAATACCTTACCTCAGACTTATTTACCAGAAGAGCACGTATACCTCACAGCAGAAAATAAATAAATATAGAAGTATTTTTAAAAAGTGGTCCCTAATGGGTAATGATCGAATCCCTTACGGCAAACAGTCCAATATCATAATGAGCAGCAGCACAAAATCTATATAAACCAAGGCTGAAAGAAAAACTGTGAAGAGAAAAAGTTCTTTAAGAAGGAGAAAGATAGCAAGCATGTCCTTACTAAGTGAGGTGACCGTTGTCTAACACAACGTTATCATGGGTCTCTATTTACAAAGCAATCCACAGGTATTACCCATTTTTTATACATTCCCCTGAAACTAGCCAAATATTAAACCCCGTCCTTGTCATCTTTAGCTCCTGGGTAGAATATATTTTAAAATCCGGGGCAAATATACACAATTTCAGAGCAAAGCCTTATTGTGGCATGGTACATGGTCAACGAAAAGGCACATTTTTAAGTACTGGGAAAAAGTGGAGGAAAAAAAAAACAAACGGCTAACAGCAGGGTATTTCAAGTTACCTTAGACGCAGGACTGTGTTTGAACCATTATTTTCCTTAATCATAAACTGGAAACTCAAAGCTTTGCTTCCAGCCTACAGAAGGCTGGGTTGTGTGGACAGACAGAGCTAATAAAGATAAAAAGCCAGAACAACAGCCAGAAGTCACTTGGCTGCTAGAGGGAGGCATCTGCACTTCTGTCACCTGACTACTTGGGCACAATTGTCCCAAAGGGAACAGAGGTGGATGAAAGTGCAGGAGACCAAATGGGACAACGATATTTTAAGGGAAAGCTGAGAGCTAATATTCTGCGACATTAAATGATAATTTTCCCTCCAACCATTCTTGGCAGAGGCGGAACACTGATACATGGTCACTGTTCCTTCTAACAAAGGCGGAAACTGGACCCTAAAAAGGCAACATCACAGCAACAGAGAACGAGGTAGAAACACATTTAGGAGTGTTGAGAAAAACCTCGACACAAAGAGGGTGCTTGATATTTTTTTTTTTTTTTTTTTACACCAAAAGGGGAGGAAAGAGTCCTCTAATGTGAATAGAGAAGTATGCTCTCTTATGCAAACTGAAATGCTTCAGACTTACGAATCTTAAGTAACAGTAAGGAGGGAGTTTATTGCAAAACACCAGCATACTCCTGGGCATCTGCTAAAAGCTTCTGGTGAGCTAATAGCTTAACGGTTAGCAGAGCTGGCACAAGGCCTCCAGTGAGCCCCAGCCTGACTTTCTCCCGCAAGTTTTACCTGAGACACTCGCCTTCACTAGGTGGCAGCAAAGCAAACATACTTCTGGAGGATTATACCTAGGCCTACAGCTCAGGTTTAGAATGTGGCCTCTCTGAACTCATGACGTCATCTGTTTTCAACGCTCTTAACTTCCAGAGTGCAACTGGGGACAAGAAGAACGGTCTCAGCATCACAAAACAGGACAGGGATGTTTTCATATGCTCATCTCTTTTGTTCTTTTGCTTTAACGATAAACATAATTTGAGAAACGTTTTAAAATTCTCAGAGCTATCATCACCCAAACAAAAACAAAAACCACACTTCCACATCACTTATTATCAACAAACTTTCCAGATAAGCTCTCTTCCAAATACTCAGAAAAGCACATACCAACCCTCACTGAATTTCAGGAGCACTACCTCATCACAGAGAAAATGCAGCCGGAGGCTGAACTCTGAGACAGACAGGGGGTTTACAGTATGGAGATTGGTGGCTTCTGAACACAAAATTTTCTCAGGTTAAAGAAATGGGAAATTTGGGCTGAAAGAACAAAGTAAAGGTTGTGTCTGAATCACTCCGCCACAGTTGAAGGAACTTCTTATCTACCCAGCGAAGATAACAACTGCCTCTGGTGTTTTCTGGGACATTGCACATCACTGCTAAGTGGCCAGGTGAGACCACAGAAAGGCAAGAAAGGCCACAGGAGGAGCCTGGGCAGGTCAAAGATGAAGTAAAGAGGCTCAAAGTGCAGGGTCTCAGGAGTGTGAGGAGTTTTCATTCTGTACACACTTTCCTCAAAGTTTGAGTCCTGGGTCCAGTGTTAGGCTCCGAGGGTACAGAGAAGCCCAATGCACCACCTCCACCATTTTAAGAGGGATACAGTTAACAAGACCCAATATTGCCAAGACGTGGAAGGGGATGGGCCAAGAAAAGGGCACTGGTTTGTGAGCACCAGTGACCTGAGAGAGAGTGTAGCTTGGTGGAAGGGCTAAGATGGAAACCAGACTGTAGAAGGTTAAGACGTGAATGTGTCCTCTCTTGTTATTTATGGCACCGACAGAAAGAAGGGAGGTAGATTCAGGAGAGCAGCCTTGAGAGATGGTTTTGAGACTTCAAACCAAAAAGTTAGACTGAAAGGAAGTTGAGAGTTAGGAGGGCTTTTTAAAAATAATTTCTTAATTTGGAAAATATGAAAATTCATTCCCCCAAATCCAGTAATGGGACTCTAGCCTAGAAAAATAATCACACTGGGGGATAAAGAAAGACGTAGGACTCTTTATTCTACACATTTATATGCAATTTAAGGTTTCTATAGTTAGCATGTGATTTTTAAATATTTTTTTGAATTTATGAGAGAGCGAGAGAGGGCGCATGAGCAGGCGGAGAGGCAGAGGGAGAGGGAGAAGCTCCATCCCAGGACCCTGAGATCATGACCTGAGCTGAAGGCAGATGCTTAACTGACTGGGGCACCCAGGCACCCCAATAAGCATGTGTTTTATAATTTTTAAAGAAGATTGACAGTACTGAAAAAGGGAAAAATCTGTAAACCTCTATGTAAAATATTCACATTATATAATAATAAAACACAGGAAATTAGGATACAATTATATCGTAGGAGTTTTGTAACAAATCAAAGAAAATGAAAATCATGTAACACCACCAAAAAAAAAAACTCACCAGTTTAGTGAGGAATAAAGGCCAAAATAAAAGGTAGGTTAGGACTATGTAAAAATGTGCATAAAAAAACAACGAAAAATAACTTATGTACACAAAAACCGTAACAAGATCCGTGTTAGCATGCTGGGATTTAAGGGACTTTTTCTCTTCTCTGCTTTCTAACGGTTTTGCAAGACCAAGGTTTTACTACCACTTCTTCATTTTTAACAGAAAAGAATGGTGTATGCCACAAAAGAAAACCCAAAACGAAACTGTCAGAGATGAGCCGTTGGAGCAGCAAACGGGGGCCTAGGAAGGCAGCCCTACCGCCTGGCCCTCCATGCGGACACTGCACAAGAACGGTGGAGTGGTGCAGTGCACGCGTGCCCCTCCCGGCTTGCCAGACCTCCGAGCCTCAGGCAGCCGTGCAAAAGGAGGGTTTTGGAACAGTTTACCTCTACGGTTCCTTCCAGGTTGAAGATGACATGATTCTATGTGGAAAGGACTAAGAAATCAAGGACCAGACACATTAGGGATTTCTCCTGGTTTCCATGTAACACACAGTATCCAGGTGGGAGGGGGTTCTGCATATTAAATTGTAATGCTTCTTTCAGACAAAACAATGTACAAGCATTGTGGGGCGCTTCATATTATATACCACCTCTAGCTTTAAGAAAAAAAAAAAAAGATGCTTACAAATTAACTGCACCGTAAATACATGGCTGTGAATTATTTCAAAGTAAAGCCACAACAGAAAACAAAAATGTTAATTACGGCAAAGCTACACTATAAGCCGCAGTCACTCCTCCAGGAGTTAGGAAGCAGGCAGATGCTGGGGTGGGGGTTAACAGGCCAGGGGACTAGACACCCTGGGAGGAGACAAGACTGGAGTTGGACCTTAAAAGAGGACTGGGTTTCTTTTTGGGGTGATGATAATGTTCTGGGATTAGACAGTAGTACTTACACAGCCTTGTGAATATACTAGAAATTACTGACTTTGATAGTTTAAAACAGTACATTTTATCGTATATGAATTAGGTCTCGATTAAAAAAGAGAGCGAGAGAGAAAGATGTGGCCAGAGGCAATCAGGAACTGTGGGAAAAGCCAAAGTTACCCGGAGGAGAGTAATCAGGAGAAAGTTAGGTTGGAAACAAATTTCAAAGAGCTTGGAACATAAGGAAAAGGTAACTGGAAGTTACCATCCATGAGACCATAAGGGAAACAAAGACTCATGGGAAAAAGAGCAAGAGATCAAAAGTTCTGACAAAAATATCTGCTTCCTCCACCGGAACACAAGCCTGGGGTAAGAGGCTTCATCCAGGTCCTGCTCAATTGATGAGTACTCTGGGTCTTGGGTGAGCTTGAGTGAATGAGTATTTGAAGGTTAGTCTGGTTTGAGTGAGAAGAAAAGTAAGGAAGACCCAAGCCGGGGTCAGCTGTGAGGCTAATTGTAATAAATTACTCTAGGCGACTCCAAACCAGGAACTTTTTACACAAAGGCATGAGAAGATGGGAAGAAGCAAGAGATTCTGCAATAGCCTTTGCTGTCAGTTATAAGTAAACCTAATCGCTTTCAATGCAAAGATGTTACACAGTTTAGTTCTAGGCAAATAAAACTGAAGCCCCTGAACAAATTCTGCCCATTTTTAAAGGGAGAAAAAGGAAATGAAGGAAAATTTGAGAAACACAGGCTAAGTAGATGGGCAAGAGATGGTGAAGTGGCCAGTGTCTCTGTAAGTGGCTCCTTGGAGATACATAGCTGCAGAAAGCCGGGTGAATACAGCATTGATTGGGAATGAGGTAACCACAAACACCACGGTCTCAAATGAAAAGGGATTCGAGATCTGACCCAGAAAACAAGCATCGTAACCACCAGATAAAATTTTAATGATAAACACAAGATGCTCTACACACAAGCAAGATTGAAGTACCTGATGCTAGGCCATAAACATAAGGTTCTCTTAGAAAGAGGAGCCGGGAGGAGCCTCTCTGACCCACAGATCACGTTTCATCTTATCGATCCACGAGACTCTGCCATCGCTTTGCGTTGTGCTGGCATAATCTGTAATGTTGAGCAGATCTCAGGGGAATGGGGGGAGGCAGGAAAAGAAGGGCTGGCATCTGGACTCGTGGCCAGCCTGCCTTTGTGAGGTGCGTGTCCAGATAAATTCATACTTGGCTTTGGAGATTAAAGTCTCCTTTATCTCTAATTTCCTTTATGACTCTCAGTCCAATCTCAACAGTCTGTCCTCAAAGGCCTCCTGACACACCGGGAGACCTCTTTAAGCAAGAAGGACAGAAGTCCTTTCCGAGTTACCACGGAGTCTTAGAATTTGTAGGCAGAAAGGACTTTATGTAGCATGAGCTCTTAGACCCACATTTTAGCAATGAGAGGCAAAAGCCTAAAGCCGCACTGATAACTGAATGAACAGAATTCCAGATTTCAGGTTCATTCATCTTTCTAAAAACAGTGGTTCTATAGCACTCCCAAGAAGGGCATTAACCTCTGAATTGTGGCCAGCAAAACAAAAGCTAAGGAAGTGTTCTTTCTGGGCATATCTAGTTTAAAGCAAAAATACTTTTTCTAGGCATTGTAGATCACAAAACATTAAAATAATCTGTTTGGAGTTTTAACTCCAACGGTGCCCTTTAAAGAATGTTTCTTAAGCAAAGAGTCTTCTTTAAAGAAAAAGACTCACCTACTACCAAGCTCTTCAGGCCAAGATTTGTTTTTGGTTTCCTCCAGGTAGGAACCTCTCCTGGGGGGGGGGGGGGCTCACCCCAAAGCCAATCCAGACTCAGGGTTTTAAGTGTCCTGGTCTCTACTTAGGGCATTAAAAGTATACAGTGAGACTGTAGTTCAAGACCGCTTCTCAATCCAAAGATGAAACGGGTCTTCTCACTGTACATTAAAGAAATACACAAACTGTATTTGCATCCATGTTAGTAAAATCAGAAGAATTGATGAAAGGAGTTTTCGGAACAGAAGCCACAGGAATTTACAGAAGCTAAAACTAAATTTCTTGGTGATGAAGACAACTAAAAAGCCTATTTCAGGACAAGGTAAGCAGCAAATAGGTACCGTGTGGTGGGGGAAGGAAGATTATATGTGGCCACGGCCCTTTCTCATAATAACGGCTTCAGAATGAGAGAGTAAGAACAGGCTCTGTTTGTGCCAACACGTATTATTCTTGCTTGACTTTTTTATGTCTTCATAAAACACAGACTGTTTGCCTTAATGAAGCTCTAACCTAACATGCCACAAGAGTGATTTAAAAGCTAGGAAAGACATATTGAGACAAATGGATTACAGCTCTACGCTCTACACCATTCGCTTCTCACCACTAACTTCAGACTCTTGAATACTTAACAGAATCATGGAGATTTTTCCATCTCAAACCTGGGCTATCGTGGGAAGGTACGAGCTCTCAGGGACTGGGACTCTGAGGGTGGCACATGAGAAAGGAAAGACCTTAAGATGAAGAGTTAATCATCAAGTAAAAAACTGCGTTTGCTTACCCAGCAACAACAACGCCATCATGGGAGTGCACGTCGCACAAAACCGCATCAGGGATGTGTTCCAGTTCACTCACGGCGCCTTTGCGATTCTGCATAAGGAAAAGGGAACGCAGTTTACACCGTTCTTGTGCTCAGCGGAAGCCAGCATTTCACTTCCAGCCACGTTCCATGGCCATTTCCTACCGCACAATTGTGCTCCAAGTGGCTGGGGCATTCCAAAGGACAAAGAGGACAACTAATACGATCCGGTGTTAGCATTTACGAGCTACCACACACAGGAAAAGCACTGAAGGGGGCTGGGGGGCATGGGACATGGGAATCACTGCTCCTGGGCTTGAGGGGGTTACAGGATATAAAGGCAATGTGTGAGCAGACAACTACGATCCACAGTAGGTTGGCAGTGGCAAGTACCTGAAGAAATGCATCAAATGTATTTAGACAGTTCAGAGGACAGAGGTATTTAATGATATTTTACCCATCAACAACCCTTATGAATACTCGGAGGATAAAAGGAGCAAGGACATACAAAGATAAAAATCAGGATGGGGAAACAAAGATGACTGCAAGGTCAGAGGTTCATGGAAACAGTAATTTTTTTTAGATTATTTTTTGAGAGAGACAGACAACACAAGCTGGGGGAGAGGCAGAGGAAGAAGCACGCTCCCCACTGAGCAGACGTTTAACCGGCTGAGCCACGCAGGCACCCCAGAAACGGTACTTTTGAAGGGAACCCTAAAAGCCATGACAAGTGCCGCTCCTGAGGGGACCAGGTGGAGACACACAAGGGACAGATGTGTCTTCCACTATGTGGCGCTTTGTGATTTTGGAATCATTTGTACAAAGCTCATTACGCTGGACGTGGGCCGTGCTGTGCAGGAGGCGCGTTCGTCACCCTCACCACAACCTGACGAGCAGGCTACTGTCAGCCACACTAAGCAGAAAACGGGGGCATCCGAAGGGAAGGCAACTTGCTCGAACACTACTTTTCACGCTTTGATAGGGCTTTCTTCCTAGAATCACAGTAAGAATTCCATCATTTCAGTTAGTGCATGACGCATCATTTCACACTTCACTTGGGTAGTCCTCACTGCTAACAGGGCCAGGAAATGGGCTGAGACGCTCCAGAGAGCCTGACTCCAGTTCACTGAATCGACAACCACTTATCGAGTGCTTATCAAACAAACGGCTTTGTGCTTGTTAGAGAAAAAACAACTAGCCACTTTGTTCAACTGTATGGAACCCCCAAACAGTTATGAAGGGCCAGATGCTTGCAGGTGGGTCTCTGAACACCTCCACTGCTGCCACCTCCAGCCGGATGAGGAGGATGGAGCTGCCTCCCTCCGTGGCTTTATCACCGAAGAGGAAACAGAAACTTAGCCGCTGTGTGCTCTCAGGGTCTGACATCTCCGAATTCGAGCCAGTGTTCACTGACACTCTAGCTCCCAGGCGCACAAGTCGAAAGCATCCCTCCTTTCTGGATGCAAAGGCCCCAGTTATTGCCCAACTGGCCAGCTCTCCTTTAATTCCAGCCCCTCCTGCAGGGCCAGACCCAGCTTGTCTAAGTAGCGCCGTCGAACCTTCATGGCTGCCTCTCACTGACGTCCCTCATGCAGGCCCAAAGGAGCACAAGAGGGCTGGGGGCCTCCGCAGGAGCTTATTACCTGGTGAGCACACAGCTGTGGGGCCCGGGTGCTTCTTATTTGGTGGTGGTGGCGTAATGGTCTAAATAAGAGCAGTGTTTCTTGAATTCAGGGTTTCTCAACCCCAGCACCAGTGACGTTTGGGGCCGGATAATTCTTTTTGGTGAGGACTGTCCTGTGTGTGGCAGGATATTGAGCAGCTTCCCTAACCTCTACCTAGTAGATGCCAGTAGCATTCTCTACCTACCCCCAGTTGGGACAACCACAAAGGTCTTCAGATGTGTCAAATGTCCCCTGGGAGGCAAAATCGCCCCTGGTTGAGAACTACCCTTCCAAGGAGAACTAGCATAGCCATCCTTTCTAACTCTGCTAGAAAGTGTGTGAGTCTGCCCAGATCGAGAGTATCCGTCACTAATCAAGTTATGAGGTGACCGGGGAAGGACAGGCACATAGGCAATCTGTCACCATCAGTAATGAACAAAAGCTTGTTGATCTCAAAGTCTATTAGGATTAACCTTTACAGGAGTGGAGAGAGTATGTACAGGTCTACCCTATCCATACAAGGGACTAACTAGCCCCCAGGTGGGAAGAGGCACCACCACTGCCGCTGTCTCGTCATGCCTCAAAACAGCTTTATGTAATGCTGTTCTTGACAGTTATTTCCTACAGAAACACTCCACTGTGCAAATTCTTAGCTGTGATCTAATATTTCTGTAGAGATTTTGAAGTGATAAATGCTATGGAAGCAAGCCAGTGGGTTATGTGAGGGGAGAGAAGACAGTACTTAGAGACATTTAAAATCTCCCTCTTATATGGTTACTGGAAATAGCATTTTCAGCTCCTCTTTGGTATCCAGGTGGTGCTTTTGCTTTCTTGGTCCATCAGCGTTGGCCAAAATGAAAGGAGGCTGCACAGAGCACTACTCCAAATCCTAACCATCAGTGGGGAGGTGATGGACACCCCAATCTTACCCCTCCTCTCCTAGAGAATAGGATGCTCCCAAGCAGTGTGGTTGAAAATGGGGGCAGATACTCTAACGGCGAACAAAATGGGCAACGAATCGCCAGCAGCTGACAGGACTCTCACCACACTCCTCCCTTTGCTTTTGGCAGTTAACCTCAGGCTGTAATTGGAGGGAGTCCGGATTTAAGCCAGGGCCTGGATTCCTGTGTCCCTGTAGGCTATTCTTCTACAGGTAATGACATTGGCCACTGCCTACCTTCCAGTTGGTTCTTAACATGTGTTCCTTGGCTCGGCACTCTTGGAAGATGAGCTTCCAGCAAGAATAATCAGAGATGCTGCTCTCGGGAAGGTGCCCTTCCTGCTGGCACAGCCTGTACCAGAGCACTTCGTCTTCTGCAATCACCTTCCACGTCTTGCTCACCTAAAACAGAAGTGACACAAATGTCAAATCCGACAATTAGAGAAGCCCCTTGTCATCCAAAAATCAATCAACACCTTTATTATTGCCCTGAGTTTATGGCAGTATAAAATGTCTCATTAACAAAACACTCTGAGGCGAAAAAAAAATACAAGCAAATGTTTCCAGTTTGATTTTTCAAGATTTCAAAACTGTTGTTCTACCATTTCATATCACATCTCAGATGACTTGGTTAAATTATTATAGAACATGTAAGAAAAAATACACAAATACATAAAAGGCAAAAAAATGCAAACTGCAACATAGCTGCACAATCATACACAGCTTTTCAGACCAGAATCGCTTTACTCTTTACCAACAGGCACTTGTATTCTTATACAACTGGAGACTGATGGTCTCTGAAATAAAAGCCTGTAACAAAATAAATATCCATAACTCAACACTTCTGGTCATATGAGAAATTTGAATTTATATCACATACAAAAACTTTGACTTTGTATGTATACATTTAAAAAAAATTAACAGAAAACTAAAGCTGTTCACCAGGACTGTAAATCTGATATAGAGAAATTAATGTTGTCTGGACAGAATTTCAAATCCCAACAGTATGCAGAGGAAATGGCCACTTTCACTATTAGTATTTTGTCCTCCAAGCCTAACTTAGAGAGATGATGGATTTACTTCCTCACAGGACAACGAACAAAGTTGGCTAGAGAGCAACTTTGGCAAGAGGAGAAAATGATCCAGCAGATCAACATGATCTTGGGTCTGCAGCACATTCTGGTAATGTGGCATTAAGTGTTCAATACTTGCTGCCCAACTAAAGGTCAAGACTCATTCCTAATAAAGTGAAAGTCGTGACCACTGGTTTACAGTAACCTGTGCTCCTTAACACTCCCTTGGGCAACCTCAAGACACTGAATACAGACAAGGAAAGGGAACAGGAGGCAAAGTAGGCAAGAGTGCACACAGCATGTGCACCGCAGACTCTCATTACACCAGGGTTCCTCATTTGAATAAGTACGGATAGGTAGTTAACTTTCAGGATGGCAGAGTAAAGATCTCCAAAAATCTGCTCCTACATACAAGCAACAAAAATTGTCAAAAATCAACTTTCTCAGAACTCTGGCAGTTAAGTAAAGCCTTTCAACGTTCTGAGGAGCATTTATTCAAGAAAAACGGCTGAGTCTTGGTAAGAACAACCACCTTCATGTTGTTTTAACTTGCACTAATTCCATCCTCCTCCTCCTCCAGGACTATAGGTAACTCCTTGCTAGCCTTGAAAACCAACAGTCTTGCAACTATGGTAGCTGTAAAAACCAGCAGTATAACAGTCACCAGAAGGGCCAGATGGCTTTACAGGTCCGCACATGTGCCATCCCCAGAGAACTGTCACCATTTGACCTGTCTGACAGCTTGCTGGAAAGGCCTGTTCTAGAGGCTTGTCTTTATCTGACCTGACTCAAAGCTTCCTCTGTCTTATCTCCAGGGCATTTGTCTGAAACAATAAGGGAGAACTGTTTAACATTGTGGCTGCCTGAGGTAACAATACCAACTGGGGCTAAGAAGAGCTGACCAAAAGCTTAAAAGGAAAACCTGGGGAATGGGATGTCCATAAGGGGCTTTGAGAGGTTCCAATGTATTTCTGGGACTCAAGAATGCCATGTACAGGGGCGCCTGGGTGGCTCAGTCGTTAGGCGTCTGCCTTTGGCTCAGGTCATGATCCCAGGGTCCTGGGATCGAGCCCCGCATCGGGCTCCCTGCTCTGCGGGAAGCCTGCTTCTCCCTTTCCCACTCCCCCTGCTTGTGTTCCCTCTCACTGTGTCTCTGTCAAATAAATAAAATCTTTATATAAAAAAAAGAATGCCATGTACATGTGTAAGACTGTGTGTATGCCAAGACCTGAAAAGGCCCTGATCTCTCACTCTGGCTAACCCTGAAGCTTTACACAAGCACAAAATGAAGGCTAAAACAGAGTTGTGAACTGTTGGCGTACTGAAAACATGCCCCAACATACAGACAGCACCTCAGCAAAACTTGGGAGATTTATGGCTTCAACATATTTAAGGAAATCTTTCCAATCACTAGCTAACCATTAAGCTAAATGAGCAGAGAATTCAGTGGTCACAAATGACAAACACCAACTAGAGAGAGAATCAGCCCCAAAAAGTCACTAATAAACAGCAGCAACAACAAAAACAACAACAAACTAACCCTCCTGAAGGGAGAGAATCTGATTTCCAGAGCTGCCCATTATTTTAAAAGTCCAATTTTTAACAAGAAATATTGAGACATGCAAAGAAACAGTAAAATATGAACCATATACAAGAAGAAAAAGTGGCCAACAGAAACTGTCCTTGAAGAAGTCCAGACTTTGGATTTAGTAAACAAAGACTTTAGATCAGCTATTATACATAAGTTCAAAATACTAAAGGAAAGCATGTTTAGGAAAATAAAGTTATGAGCACTATGTTTCATTAAGTACAAAATATTGAGAGAGAAAATTTTTTTTTTTTTTTAAAATAGAAGTTTTAAAGTTGAAGAGTAGAGGGATGCCTGGGTGGCTCAGTCAGTTAAGCATCTGCCTTTGGCTCAGGTCATGATCCCAGGGTCCTGGGATTGAGTCCCTAGGGGGCTCCTTGCTAAGCACGGAGCCTGCTTCTCCCTCTGCCTACTGCTCCCCCTGCTGTGTGCTCAATTTCTCTCTGACAAATAAATAAAATCTTTAAAGTTGAAAAGTAGAGTAATAAACAAAAAATTCAGATCTGAGCTAGCATTAGAATCAGCAAACTTAAGGTTAAGATTATCCAGTCTAAGGAAAAAAAAAAAAAAAAAAGGAAAACCACAACGACAGAAACCCCTCTTCCCCAAAATGAACAAAATTAACAGAGCCTCAGAGGCCTATGGAATACCATCTGTGTGGACCAACATAGGCATTATGGGAGTCCCATAGAGAAGGAGAGCGAGAAAGAGGTAGAAGGAATATCTAAAGAAATAATGGCTAAAAGCTTACCAAATACGATGAAAAACATTGATCTGCACACTTCAGCAGTTCACCAAACTCCATGAAGGATAAACTCAAAGAGATTCCCACCTAGACATATCCTAAACTGTTGAAACCGAGGATAGAATCATGAAAGCAGCAAAAGAAAAAAACTCATTGTGTGTACTTCTCATCAGAAACCAGGGTGCCTGGGTGGCTCAGTCATTAGGCGTCTGCCTTCAGCTCAGGTCATGATCCTGGGGTCCTGGGATCGAGTCCAACATCAGGCTCCCTGCTCAGCAGGAAGCCTGCTTCTCCCTCTCCCACTCCCCCTGCTTGTGTTCCTGCTCTCACGGTCTGTCAAATAAATAAATAAAATCTTTAAAAAAAAAAAAAAAAATAAGAAAGAAACCAGGGAGGTCAGGGTGCCTGGGTGGCTCAGTTGGTTAAGCGACTGCCTTCGGCTCAGGTCATGATCCTGGAGTCCCGGGATCAAGTCCCACATCAGGCTCCCTGCTCGGTGGGGAGTCTGCTTCTCCCTCTGACCCTCCCCCCCCATGCTCTCTCTCTCTCTCTCTCTCTCTCAAATAAATAAAATCTTAAAAGAAAAAAAAAGAAACCAGGGAGGTCAGAAAGCAGTAGGCTGGCACATTCAAAGTGCTAAAGGAAGAGATCGCCAACCAGTAACTCTATACCTAGCAAAACTATCCTTCAAAAATAAGAGAAATTAAATTATTCCAAGATAAACAAATATAATTCATCACTAGTAGACTTGACCTATAAGAAATACTAAAGGAAGTCCTTTAGGCTGAAATACAAGGACACTAGACAGTAACTCAATCCACATAAATAAAATAAATCAGTAAAGGTCATTACAAGGGTAAATATAAGTGACAGCATAAATGTATGTTTGCTCACAACATTTTTCTTCTGATTAAAAAAACTGCCTAAAGTATAAAATTGAGTTGATAGGTTTATAACAATAGCCATAATTTGTATGAAATAGTACAAAGAAGGGAGAGGGAAGTTCTAGTGCAGCAGTTTTGGTATACTATTAAAATTAGTTTGGCATTAATACAAACTAGATTATTTTAAGATGTCAGTTGTGATCCCTGTGCAATCATTAAGAACTTCAAAAAGTATACTAAAAGAAACAAAGGAATTAAAATAGTGTGCTGGAAAAAGATCTATTTAAACACAAAAGGAGGCAGTAATAAAGAAAAAAGACCTAAGACAGAGAAAATAGCAAAATGGCAGATATAAATGCTTATCTAATTATATTAAATGTAAATGGACTAAGCACTCCAGTCAAAAGACAGAGATTGGCAGTATAAATTAACATGGTCTAAGGATAGGCTTTCTACGAGACACACTTTTTTTTTTTTTTTTAAGGTAAACTCTAAACCCAACATGGGGCTCAAACTCATGACTCTGAGATCAAGAGTCGTATGCTGACTGAGCCAGCCAGGTGCCCTGAGACATACACACTATTCTTAAAGGTTCATTTACTTTATTTTTAAGATTTTTTTATTTATTTGAAAGAGAGAGCACAAGCAGGGGGAGGGGCACAGGGAGAAGCGGGGACCTGCTAAGCAGGGAGCCTGATGTGGGGCTCGATCCCAGGACCCTGGGATCATACCTGAGCTGAAGGCAGACACTTAAGTGACTAAGCCACCAGGGGTGCCCCAAGGTTCATTTACTTTGAGTGAGAGTGAAAGAGCCTGGGGGGGGGGGGCAGGCAGAGAGAGTCTTAAGCAGACTTCAGCACTGAGCCCAGAGCCCAGTGCTGAGCTCATTGTCACGACCCCAACCAAAACCAAGAGTCAGATCTGCTCAACCAAATGCACCACCCAGGTGCCCCGTGAGACATACATACTTTAGATTCACATGCACAAATAGATTAAAAGGATGGAAAAAAATATACCATGCAAACAATATCTGAAAGAGAGCTGGAGTGCATATACTAATATCACTTAAATTTTAGGAAAAAAAATGGTTACCAGAGACAAAGGATATTTTTATAATGAGGGCCAATCTATCACAAAGACCTAACAATTGTAAACATGTATACCTAAAAACAGAGGCCCCAAATACAAGAAGCAAAAAGTGATAAAACTGAAGGAAGAAATGGACAATTCAACAATACTGGGAGACTCCAATACCCAGTTTCAGTAATGGATAGAAAAGTAGAATATCAACAAAGAAATATAAGACTTGAACAACACTATACACCAACTAGACATAAGAGACATCCATAGAACATTTTACTCAGTAATTTGAGCATTATTCTCACGTGCAATGGAGGATTCTCCAGGATAGACCATATACTAGGCTATAAAATCTAAGTTCAAAAGAACCAAAAAAATTATACAAAATATGTTCTCTGACCACAATGAAATCAGAAATTGGTAACAGAAAGAAATTTGGGAAATTCACAAATGTGTGGAAATTAAATAACATACTAACAAATGTTAGCAGGCTAAACCACCAATGGGTCAAAGAAGTTGAAGAAACTAGAAAATATTCTTCAAGGAGTGAAAATGAAAATGGAACATACAAAACCTATGAGGCCCAGTGAAAGCAGTACTTAGAGGGAAGTATACAGTTATAAACTCCTATATTTTAAAAAATCTAAAATCCACAACCTAGCCTTCCAACTTAAACTAGAAAAAGAAAACTAAACCCAAAGCAAGAAGAAAAATTACAACAGAAATGAGTGAAATAAAAAGAGAAAACGAAGCAAATAAAAGCTGGTTATTTAAAAAGATGACCAAAATCGACAAACCTTCAGCTAGACTGACCCAAGAGGAGGGTGCGAGTGGGGGAAAAGACTCAAATTACTAAAATCAAGAAGGAGAGGGGCCATCATTATCAACCACAAAAATAAAAAGTGTTATAAAGGAATACTATGAACAATTATATGCCAACAACTTAGATAAACTAGATGAAATGGACAAATGCTTAGAAAAAGACACAAAGTACTGAAGTTAACTTATGAGGAAACAAAATCTAAATAACTCTATAATAAGTAAAGAGGCTACATTAGTGATAAAAAAACAAAACAAACCTTTGCACAAAGCCCAGACCTAGATGACATCACTGGTGAATTCTAAATGTTTAAAAAGAATTTTTAAAATGGTTAAAACTAAATTAAAAGAAATTTTAAAAGAATTCTACCGTATGTTTAAGAAGATTAATGAATAACCAATCATTCACAAACTCTTCTAAAAAAATAGAAGAGGGAACACATCCCAACTTATTCTAGGAGACCAGTATTTCTGATACCCAAACCAGACAAAGACCTCACAAGAAAACTACAAACCAATATCCCTGATGAATATACACAAAACTGAATCCAGCAACGTACGAAAAGGGTTACACGTCACGACCACATGCAATTTGTCTCAGGAATGCAGGGTCAGTTGAACATACAAACATCAAGGTGGTATCCTAGTACCAGGATGAAGGACAAAAACCACATGCAAAGCAGAAACCCAAACAATTTAAAATTAACGTAAGGGAATTCTTTATATTCAAAATAAATCTATACTGTACTGAAGAGTTCAAAGTGGAGCGCCTTTATATAATGATGTCCCCAAGGAGACCTAAAGTGATAGGGATATATATATATATTTGATCAAGTTTTTAGGAACATGCTTCAAGATCACCTACATTATCCAAGGAGCAGCATGATATAATAGAAAACCAGCTATAGGGGCACCTGGGTGGCTCAGTTGGTTAAACCTCTGCCTTCAGCTCAGGTCATGATCCCAGGGCCCTAGGATTGAGCCCCATGTTGGGCTCCCTGCTCAGAGGGGAGTCTGCTTCTCCCTCTCCCTCTACTCTTGCTCTCTCTCACTCGCTTGTGCACCCTCTAATAAAATCTTAAAAAAATAAAAATAAAAACACACACACACAATAAAACAACAGTTACACTTGTGAAACAAAAACAAAAACCTTGGATTCTATTGTCTGGTCTTTCAACTAGTTAGCTGTGGTATTATGACAAAAATCACTAAACTTCTCTGTACCTCTTTCCTCCTCACTGGTGGAGGAATCAGACATCCTGAAATGTCCCTCAAGACACCAAATTCTATGACTTTGGGGATGTCGTTTTCTCACCCTTAAAAAGTGAATCATTGAAATGGATAAAGAAGATGTGGTCCATATATACAATGGAATATTACTCAGCCATCAGAAAGGATGAATACCCAACTCTTACATCAACATGGATGGGACTGGAGGAGATTATGCTAAGTGAAATAAGTCAAGCAGAGAAAGTCAATTATCATATGGTTTCACTTATTTGTGGAACATAAGGAATAGCATGGAGGACATTAGGAGAAGGAAGGGAAAAATGGGCGGGGGGCAATTGGAGGGAGAGATGAACCATGAGAGACTATGGATTCTGAGAAACAAACAGGGTTTTGGGGGGGGGGGGGGGAGGGGGGATTGGTTAGCCCGGTGATGGGTATTAAGGAGGGCACGTACTGCATGGAGCACTGGGTGTTATACGAAAACAATGGATCATGGATTACCACATCAAAAACCAATGATGTATTGTATGGTGACTAACATAATAAAATTTAAAAAAAAAAGTGAATCATCGGGGCGCCTGGTTCAGTCGTTAAGCATCTACCTTCAGCTCAGGTCATGATCCCAGGGTCCTGGGATCGAGCCCCATATCGGGCTCCCTGCTCCGCGGGAAGCCTGCTTCTCCCTCTCCCACTCCCCGCTTGTGTTCCCTCTCTCGCTGTGTCTCTGTCAAATAAATAAATAAAATCTTAAAAAAAAAAAAACAAACAAAGAAAAACTGAAGTAGTAAGAGGGGTCTTGGAGATCAACCAGAAGTAGCTCCTCACCACAGGAGGGCTCCTTCTAGCAGCCCTGGTTGGTGAGAGGCTTCTGCAGAGACCGGACCTTCCAAATCAGTCTGATCTACTACAAAGCCGTCTGGCTGTTAGAAAGGGACTCCACCCATTGCCCTAATTTTGCCTATCTGAAGAAAGCTCTTCCTTCTTCCACCTGACAGCTGCTCAAGAGGCCAAAGACACCATCCTAATTCTCCTTAGTCAATTCATGGGCCTAAATATCACCCATTTCCCTCAACCAACTGTCCTAGGACTAGACTAGTTCCCATACCCCTTATCTCTGAACCTAACAGTTGTGCATATACAGCATACCTCTTCAAATGTGATACTCAGGACAAAACACCACCCCAAATGTGGGCTCTCAAGTGCCATGAACAGAAGAATTTTATCAGACACTAATCTGCTGCTTCATTTGTTGTAAAGATCCCATCATGGCTACTAAACCAATAGTCCACCAAAGCTTTTGGAGTCTGTTTATTAAACATTTAAGTCGAACAAAAATAAATATTACAAACATGCATGGACTTGTCACCCCATTTAATAAGATATTACTAGTAAGTCTGAACTCCTGTGCATCTCTGTGTCTGTACCCTCTCCCCTGCCGCAAGGGTAACCTGAATTTGGTCTCCACCATTCTTCAGAGTTGTTTTAAGAGGGGGGAGGGGAGGAGAGAGAGGGAGGAAAGGATGGGCAGAGAGAATCTTAAGCCCCACACAGGGCTTGATCTCGAAACTGTGAGATCAGAACCTGAGCCAAAAAACTGACAGAGCCACCCCGGTGCCCCCATTCTTTAGAGTTTTTTAAAACACAAACTGCAATTAAATAAAAAAGTCCCCACTTCTTACTTTCACTGTTAGTTTTTTTTAATCTGATTTTAAGTCCCATTTTAAACCCCAGCTCACTGCACCCACCCCATCATTTTAGATCTTTGAACCCCAATTCTGTCATCTGTTGCATTAGCTACTTTTCCCATACAGAAGTCATCTGCAAAATACGGTCTGTGGGCCTTTGCGTCTTAATTAAAAAAAAAAAAAAGTTAACCTGGATGGGGCTGAGGACAGAGCCCATGGCAAACCACTAGAGTCCTCCCCGCACCACCACCCCCATTCAGCGGACATGGATCCATTAAGCAGCCCACCCTAGGCATGGCCACAGCATCAGTTACAAATCCACTTAACCACACTGTCATCCCACACTTCTCCATCTTAGCCATAAGGGCGTCAGGGAAACAAACCCTCATCTGATCACAAGTGGTCAGGCAATAAAGAATGGGATAACGACTCAGTAACACTGGAGCTCCGGTTTTGACTAGACAGAACACCACAGTTTTATTTTTGGCATGTTTGGGCCACAGCTGAGCCTGCCCGGGACATGACTGGTGTCTGTCCATCTGTCCGTGCCAGAGTGAGGCTGAGAACTAGGCAGTCATGAAGAGCAGACAGGGACAGACCAACATCAGCTGTGATGGAAGCCAGGCCACAACTCAAATAGTTCCAGGGTAGAGTACCTCCCTACCAAACCTCTGGAATTCAGGATTAAAGGAGAAGTGAAGGGCTAACATACAGAGACCCTAATGGGGTCTCAAGGGCAGAAAGTGCTCACTAAACCCAGGGCAGCTCACTCTGATCTTGGGATACCATAAGGCTTTTTGGTAAGAATTATGAAATGTAAAATTCTGTAAAAACTATGAAATGTAACTGGATGAAAGAGTAGCTAAGAGATCATATAATGGGTAGGCATTATTACATAGACCGGCACTTCCCAAAGCATGCTCAGAACAGCAGCTCCTCAGGGGGTAAGTTATCTTAAAAAAAGGATTTCATGGTCAAATGAGTTTGGGGAACACTAGTTTAAACAAAACCAAGCAGGGTTATTTGCTGAAGAACTTCTGAGAGCTTTTTATAGACGGACATGTGTTGTAGATCTCTCAGAAGGATAGGAGATGCTGCATTCCCCAAACTTATTTGGCTCCTGAACGCTTCTTGCGAGGACTGTCTCAAAAGCCTAGTACTCTGCAGAAGACACTTGAGAGAACATCAATATGGCCTACTGGTGAACTGATGAAGGTATGTGTTGGACACGAAGACCAGAAATTCTCATCTACCTGCCAGATACCTTGTGCATGACACCTCTCCCTCAGGGTGGGGAAGCTACAGGTTGGATCCCAAGCCCTACCCCAAGTACAGGGCAATAGCTTTAATTTGGGAGTTCAAAAATTAGCTACAAGGCTGCTTTTTAGTAGATGGAGCCATTCAATCATCAGCAGCATTTTAAGAAAATCCAAATCCAAGGCTCAGTGACTACAAACTAGAAAATCCCAATTAAACATTCTGGATGAGTTTTCATGAGATCTACTAAACCATACAGTTCTCAGCCACTTTAAAATGGAGGCACTTTTCAGTGAGACTTTCAAGGAGTCCCAAATATATGAGACCTTGAGAACACGAAGCAGAAAACAGATTTTTCTATCAGCTTCAAAGAAAATGCCAAGTCACTTTAAATAACATGATCTGAAATTTGTATAATAGGGTTACGGGATGAAAAACGGAGAACAGGGGCGCCTGGGTGGCTCAGTCGTTACGCGTCTGCCTTCGGCTCAGGTCATGATCCCAGGGTCCTGGGATCGAGCCCCGCATCGGGCTCCCTGCTCCGCGGAAAGCCTGCTTCTCCCTCTCCCACTCCCCCTGCTTGTGTTCCCTCTTTTGCTGTGTCTCTCTCTGTCAAATAAATAAAATCTTTAAAAAAAAAACGGAGAACAAAAAGTTGATGTTTCGGTGCACCATTCCCACTGCTAACCCCTAGATCACTGGGCTTATTCTGTGGAAAGTAATATTCAGGATAAAGTTAAAACCCTGGATAACAAACAATCTCTTTGAGGGATTTATAAAAGCTAGAGGTGAGAATTACTTCCAAAAAGGGATCAGGACTGTACCTACAATTAGGTATTAAACGCAGAAATGTGCCAACAACTTCTTTGGCAAACTGTAAAGGGAGGGTGCCTTTTCTCTCCCCTTCTTTTTAAAGGGGCACAAAAGTGACAGGCTCTAAGAATGTCTTTTAATCTTGGGAAAAAAAGAAACCAAAACAAACAAGACCCAGATAAACTTTCACAATTTTAAAGAGTCTCACCAAAAGGAAAGCTAAGAGTTTTGATTTCTTACATTATATTAAATCTAGCAAATTTACAAGCCTGAATTTTCCAGAGGTCTAATGGTCTTTAATACATTAGGATTGGAATGGCCCTGCCCAGTAAAAGCCCCACTGAGTGAGCCTCAGCTGTGAGAATTTGCTAATAAAAGTGTCTCCAGCATTTTGCTTTATAGCACCACTGTGAATTGCAGCATTAAAAAAAAAAAAAAAAAAAAAAAAAAGCTCTTGGCTCAAAAACTAGCTTTATTAACTCTGCCTGGATTAGGGTTACCAGTGAGGCCCACAACAGGGGGAAACACATCATTGTTCTAGTTACATGTTCACAAATCAAGTCTATTTGGAGAGGACATACCATGTACAGACAGTTCCACATACACTCCTTATCTCAATTTCCTTATTGCCTTTCTCCCCATTCACTCATGAACCTGCTCACTTTCGCCCCTCACTGTGCCATGGATTCTGGTCAAGGTCACCAGTGACCTCCAAGTTGCTAAACCCAACGGTCATTTCTCAGTCCTCCTATTTGACTAACAATGACACTTAATACCTCTGATCATTTTCTCCTCCTTGAAAAGGTTATCCCTTGGTTCCAGGGGACCATGTGTTCCAGGTTTCTTCCCACATCACAGGGAACACCTTCTCCAACTCTTCATCTTGGCACATGACAGGGCTCAATCCCTAAATCCCCCTCCATCTACACTCACTTCCCTAATGACCTCATCCAGTTCCCTGGCTTTAAATACCAATGATGTGGGTGGGGCACCTGGGTGGCTCAATCAGTTAAGAAGTGTCCAGTTCTTGGGCGCCTGGGTGGCTCAGTTGGTTGGGCGACTGCCTTCGGCTCAGGTCATGATCCTGGAGTCCCGGGATCGAGTCCCGCATTGGGCTCTCTGCTCGGCAGGGAGCCTGCTTCTCCCTCTGACCCTCCCCCCTTCTCATGTGCTCTCTCTCTCATTCTGTCTCAAATAAATAAATAAAATCTTAAAAAAAAAAAAAAAAGTGTCCAGTTCTTGGCTCTTGATTTCAGCTCAGGTCATGATCTCAGCATCATGAGATCAAGCCCCACATCAGGATCCGTGCTCAGTGAGGAGTCTACTTGAGATTCTCTCTCTCCCCCCCTCTCCTCCTCCTCTCCTCAGAAATAAGTCTTTTAAAAATACATACATACCAATGATGTGCTGCCAGCTCCCAAATTCATATCTCTAGCCTCACATCCCACTACTGATCTTCCCCCCAAACTTTCTCATCTCACAGTCTTCCCCTTGTCAGTAACAACAATCTCATCCGCCCAGTTGTCCAGGCCAAATACCCTGGAGTCCCTGTTGACTCCCCTTTCTCTCCCTACACCTAGCCCATCAGCAGTCCTGACTCTACCCACTTCTACTGGTTCAACGCACTTTAAGCCACCATCTTCTCGTCTGGGTTAGTTCAGTAGCTTTTTCACTGGTCTCCCTACTGCATCCTTGTCCCCCCGCTTTGCTCTAGTCTCCACATAGCAGCCAAAATGATCCCTCTAAGTCAGACCTTGTCACTTCTCTACTCAAAACACTTGAATGGCTTCCGACCTCTCTCAGAATAAAAGTTCAAGTTCTTTTAATGGATTTAAGTGCCTTTTCACATTTTAACTATTTCTTCTTCCTTTTATCCCCATCTTCTCATTATACCCTCACCCGTATTGGTTTCCTATTGATGCTCTAACAAATTAGCACAAACTTGGTGACTAAGAACAGTATAAATGTATTCTCTTATGGTTCTGGAGACCACAAGTCTAAAAATCAAAGTATAGGTGGCAGGGCTACATTCCTTCTGGAGGCTTCAGAGAAAAAATCTGTTTCCTTTCTTTTCCAGCTTCTGGAGGCCGGCTTACATTCCTCGGCTTTGTGGCCGCTTCCTCCATTTTCAAAGCCAGTAACACAGCACTTACCTTTGATCTCCAGCCTCCCTCTCATAAGGAGCTTTGTAATTACACTGAGCCCACCTGGATCACCCAAGATAACCACTCCACCTCAAAATCCTTAACTTCCTCACATCTGCAAAGGCCCATTACCGTAAGAGGTAACATATTCACAGGTTCTGAGGACCAAGACGTGGACATCTTGGGGAAGGGGCATTATTCCATCTACCACATCCTAGGCACTCTGACCTCCCTGCTATTCCTCAAGCATAAAAGGTGTGCTCCACCTCTAGGCCTCTCTGCCAGAGACCTGCACAGCTTCATTCTTCCATCCTTCAGGTCTTTGCCCAAAGGTCACCCTCTCTGTGAGGTCTTCCCTGGCCATATTACCTCTGTGGGCTTGTATTTTCTCCATAGCACTTTCTACCATCTGGAACACGGTGTACTTAACTGGGTGTTTTGTGCATAGAAAGTAAGCTCTGAGCAGTGAGGGTTTTTTTTGTTTTTGTTTTTGTTTTATGTTCTGTTCTCTGCTGCACTGTCCAGAGTATTACATGACACATAGTAGGCCCTGTGAATAACTGAATGAGAAGAAGTAGTCCAACTTTTTAAAGTTCAACACTTAAAAAAACTGCATTGCTTTTATTTTCACTGGTCAGCTTCTTGCATGTACTGCCCTCAAGAGGCTCGGACTTTCTTATTAAATACTAGCTCTTGCTTTTTTTCTTCTTGTAAACTTTTTAATTATAGACAACCTCAAACACAAAAAAATGAAGTGAGCATTGTAAAGAACCTCAAGTCCCCAGGACTCAGTTCAAATAGTTATCGACGCTCTGCCATTCTTCTTTCACCTAGCTCCCCATCTTTCCTCCCAGAGTGGCTGCTTTTCTGTCACCCCATTAAGTTTAAAAAGATTTATTTATTTGAGAGAGCACATGAGCAAGTGCAAGAACATGAGCACATGCCCCTCCCACGGACAGAGGGAGAGAGAATCTCAAGCAGACTCCCCACCGAGTGCAGAGCCCAATGTGGGGCTCAATCTCATGATCCTGAGATCATGACCTGAGCCGAAACAAGAGTCGGATGCTTAATCGACTGTGCCACCCAGGCGTCACCCCCCACCTGTTACCCCCCCCCCCTTAAAGGAGGCAGCCATGACAACCTGGCGAATTAAAAGGAAACCCCTGAGGGTGTCTGAGTCCTGGGCAGGCATGTGTTTCCCTTGGAGACAGAGTCAGGTGACAAAGGCAAAAGTGAAGAACAAAAGGAGCCCTGCCAATAGTTACAAGTTTTCAGAGTTAGGTCTGCTATAAGAAAGAAAGAAAACAAACAACAACCAAAAAAACCCCAAAAACAAAAACCAAATACCCAATAAATATTTCTAAATTTGAAAAAAAAAAAAAAAAAATCAATCCAGCAGCACTTGGCTGGAGATTCCCAACTTTAAAGACTTCATGAAAATCTTTAGCTAAATAAAACCTCAGATTTTAGTTGCTCCTATTTGGTTATCTGGGAAGATCATAAGATCACATTTCCCTTAAAACCTGAAATATCAGGGGCACCCAGCTGGCTCAGTGGGTAGAGCAAGCGACTCTTGATCTCAGGGTTGTGAGTTCGTACTCCATGCTGGATGTAGAGCCTACTTAAAAACTTGAAATATTGAGGTGCCTGGGTGGCTCAGTTGATTAAGCCTCTGATTCTTGACTTAAGCTCAGGTCTTGAGTTCAGGGTCCTGAGTTCAAGCCTTGCACTGGGCTCTACATGCATGGAGCCTACTTAAAAACAAAAAATATCATAATCTAATATAGCGGGCTTTAGTTCCAGATTTCGGTAACACCTACTTCTTGCTTGCCAATTTTACCATACATCTTAAGTTTTTAACCTCCATCCCTCCCCTTTCTTTCTTTACTGCTTCCTTTATTCACATTTTTCTACTTCTTACTTGAAGAATGTGACATTGTTATCTATGCAGCTAGATTTCTAAAATTATACTTTAGGAAATACACATAAATAAACTGTGATAAAAATGAAAATTAAAAAAAGAAAATTATAGAGATGAAAACAGAATGGTGGTTGTGAGGGGCTAGGGATGGGGAGGGAGGTAGAGGTGGCCGGCCCATAAGAGGTAGCACAAAAGATCCTTGTGATGAATGTTGTGTACCTTAACTGTGTGGTCACACAAATCCACACCTGTGATAAAACTGCATAGAATACACTCACAAATAAGTGTACGTAAAACTGACGAAATCAGAGTTAAGCTCTATGGACTGTACTAATGTCAGTTTCTTGGCTTTGATATTACTCTGTAGGCAAGATATTGTCAATGAAGGAAACTGGGGGAAGAGAACACAGGGCCTCTCCAGACTATCTTTTGCAACTACCCATGAATTTGTAATTATTTCAAAAGTTTTAAAAATGAATGTTAGTAAATCCTAAAACCATTACTTCTCAGAATTACAATTCCTATTATAACAGCTTACTCTTCCCATTAAAAAAAAAATTGTAATTTTCAATTCAACAATTTGTAATTGTTATCCATTTTAAAACATTGTTTTTAGAGTGCCAGGAACCCTGTGGGTGCACACACAAAACCATAAAATTATATAATAGGAGCAAGATAAAGCTGTTCGATGAATCGCCCAACGCATAACTTTGCTTACTAAAAGCTACACTGTTTTCGAGACATTTCAGCATGAAACACTCCCACAGGGACACTAAATCCCGCAAGAGACAATTATTGATAGCAAGGAGCTAGAAAGGTCAGCATCAGAAGTACACAAGGATCACAAACAAATGTAGTGGGACTTTAGTCCTGAAAGCTTAAAACCTACAAAGCAGAAAATGAGGGGATGCAGAAAAGAGACAAAGAGCAAAATCACTTCTCCAGCATACTTTGTGGCACAATTAAATCTCAAGAAGTCCTTCCCAATCCGGGTTCCTTACTGTTAGTTACCAATTTGGCATAAAGATCTAAGGAAACAGGTTTTCTCCAAGGGCACACATATAGTTCATGGTGCCAATTCCTCTATAACTGGCCCAATTTCACTGAAATCCTAAGGCGGCTTGATTAAAAGAGAAGAGAAAGAGAGAGAGAGAGAGAGGGACAGACAGAGTGAGCCCCCTCTAAAATCACATCCAAAAGCAGCAGGACATTCCACTCAACAGAAGGACTTTTTCCCTGGTTTCAATAATAAAAACACTGCAAGAAACAAATGAAAGTGCTACTTATGTTTATTATTTTGTGGTTTTTTTTTTTTTTTTTTAAGATTTTATTTATTTCAGGGGCACCTGGGTGGCTCAGTCGTTAAGCGTCTGCCTTCAGCTCAGGTCATGATCCCAGGGTCCTGGGATCGCGTCCCACGTCGGGCTCCCTGCTCTGTGGGAAGCCTGCTTCTCCCTCTCCCACTCCCCCTGCTTGTGTTCCCTCTCTCGCTGTCTCTCTGTCAAAAAATAAATAAAATCTTTAAAAAAAAAAAGATTTTATTTATTTCAGAGAGAGAGCGCGCGAGATAGCGAGAGCAGGAACACAAGCCGGGGGAGTGGGAGAGGGAGAAGCAGGCTTCCCGCTGAACAGGGAGCCTGATGCAGGGCTCGATCCCAGGACCCTGGGATCATGACCTGAGCCGAAGGCAGAAGCCTAACGACTGAGCCACCCAGGCGCCCCTGTGGTTGTATTTTAATGCTTGAAAAAAAACAAAACAAAAATAAAAAACCAAAACAAAGCCAATTCTAAATATTACCGGCCATCCATTGTCATCCTCATGACACTATTAAATAAAATCCTGGCTTCATAGACCAGAGCCACCTTAGGGGTTCTGGTTAAGAATATTTTTTATGCTCATATGTGTGCTCTAAAAATTAGTTTGAAATGAAAAACAAAAAAAACAAATCCAACTGGCCAAAGAGGGAAGAATTCTGGTGGACAATTGGACCACTGTGTTGCAAATTAAACTGTTCACACCTGCAGAATAATCTCACCAGCATAACCAATCTATCCTGAAATGCAGCCCCCTTGTACCAAAAGGGGGATCTCTTCTTCCACTAGATCCTATCTTTCACTGATAAACTCTTTGGATGAGAAAACCAGCAGATGTGAAAGCCACATGGCCCTCTACAAAGCAGGAGAGCAAAAAGCAGTGTTAAAAGAAAGGATTCCTTAAACAGCAGCTCCCTATCAAGAATGAAGATTTTATCATCTAATGCTGACTTTGTGGAAAGCAGCTAGCTATTAGACCCTGTTCCAAGACTTCGGCTAACAGCATCAGGCTGAAATCCAGGAGTTGGACTCATTTAGCTGCACCCTTGTTTTCGACTCTTGGGAACAGGGCCAAAGTGTAAAGTTAGAATAGAACAAATCCAATTTCCAACGGAAAGAAGACGACAATATAGGTACTCTTGCTTAATGCAACTGATAGTCTCTGAGCACGGTTTACATTTCAGTACATTTTTATTTAGTGAATTTTAGCCCTGGAATAATTTTTTCCATCATTTCCTAAAGATTCCAGACTCTGCATCAAAAAATATCTGCCAACACCCCCACTTAATATTGTGGCAATCAAGAATACGGAAAACTTTTTCAAATTCATATCTAGGTAGAAAATTTTGATTAAGCAAACTGCTTCATATAGTGTAAAACCAGCAACTTTTTAAATTGTCCTGTATTTTGTGTGACTTCATTGAACTACCAGAGGTAGCAAGCTCTAGAGTCTAAATTTGGCTACAGTTTGCACCTCTCAAACTGCCTTAATGTTTTTAACTTCACATTTTAAAATATTTTTTATTTTAAAAAATTTTTTATTAAGTTTACTTTTTTAGTAATCTCTACACCCAACCTGGGGCTCAAACTCGCAACCCCAAGATCAAGAGTTGCATGCTCCTCTGACTGAGCTAGCCAGGCACCCCTGGAATTTTAGTATACAGTTCTGGTACCACTCCATTTTACCTATCCCTTTCCTTTAAGGGTGTAGACACATGTGTAAAATGCAGTCTAGAATCCAGGGATAGGAAATGGTAGCCACTAGACAAATTAAGTCTTGGAGTTGGAGACCATGAATACTCTAGGGTCTTCTGGGGAATACAGTTGTCCACGAAAGCCAAATGGTCAGCAATCATACATTCAACTTACGAGAAATTATACACTTCACCCATTACACTCTTCACCAAAAAGAAGCGAACAAGAGACCTAATTTAATTTGCCTCTCAAAGTGCGGTCAAAGCCACAAGGGTATTACCTGGTTAGAAATGCAGAATATCAGGCCCTACCCCAGATCTCCTGAGTCCGAATTTGCATTTTATCAAGATCTCCTGTGATTCATGTACACAGTCAAGTGTGGCCTGGACGGTAAGTGCCACCATGCCGCCCCATGGGCATATGCCTCAGAACAAGCAGGAGATGGGGGACACAGATCTGCACTTCCCTCAGAGGGTCTCTGTTCTCACAGGTCTCACACCTCATGGAGTGGAATTCTAGTATTTAAAGGGTCATTTGGATGATATGCCTAATACATGACGTCACTGTTTTGTCCCCCGGCTGACCTTCAGTTCTCCACCTAACAATTGGCTTGATTTAACCAAGGGCTGGCATTTTTGCATTAATGGTGAGAACATTAACAGCTCAGGCTAGCTCTATAAAGGCCAGCAGAGTTGTCAGCCACAGGTTGACCATAACTCAGACTGCAGGAAGAACAGAGCTCTTGAACAGATGGCCACAAAAAGATAAACACCAAGCAGTGATAAGGAACCCAATCCTTCCAGTTCAAGGTTGCGTTCCCTCAAGGAAAGTTGCTATCCACTTCATTAATTCTTTAAAGGTTGCAATTCTGATAAGTAAATCTCTGTTACCCAAGAGCTGCCTAGGCTTGCATTACAAGCAGAAGGAAATCTTGAACGTTAGTTTAATAATCGCTTACCTGTGCGCACCTTCCTAGTTCTTTCCTGTCCAGATACTGAAATATATTGATTGCCAGTTCATAAGGCAGTTGGATATCAAAGAAGGGCACATCATCCATTTCATTCTGAAGAGAAAAAGGAAAGGGAAATAAGTTCACAATTCGGAGGTATAAAAACACTCCTTTATACAGCAAGAGATATTCTTCGGTGGGAAGGACAGAGGTGCTGTTGTCCCTGGGGGAGGCACACATTCTCACTACCCCATGGGGCAGCCACCAGACCTGAGAGCCACTGAATTCTCACTGCCACAAGCCCACCCTCCTCACATTCACTCAGAAAATCCACAAGACCACTTCCCATAAGGCTTCAAAAGGAGAAGCAAGGGTGCCAACTCACAATCCGGGGTATGCCACAGGAATCAGTGCAAAGGTTGTAGAAAGTCTCATGGCCTCTAAGGAAAGTTGAGTGGTGGGCAGCCAAGAAAGGGAGCCTCGAAGTCAGAGGGGCCACTGGCCCCCCCCAGGACAACTCCTACTACACCCGACTTGGGAGGGCAGTGAGCCCCCACAGCCAGAGAAAATGCTGGCCTAGGTCACTCAAGTGGTTTCATCAGGAAAAGAACAGGGCTATGAAGATGAACAAGAAGTAAACAAACGAAATGCTGCTCTTAAAGGAGGTGAGCACCACCTCCCCTTGGCCACTGGAGAAACACACGGTTTCCTAATGCACTCAGGGGCCTACACTGGTTAACCTGAGTGAGCCAGTGCAAACAAAGCTGTTCTTCTTCGGTGTCATTTATTAATGTGGAGAAATTAGAGCTCGCCTGCCTTCGGATAAGCAATTAGGGATGAGGTAACGGGCTTTATTTGAGAGATAAGGCTGTCATGACGATCCTGGTTGCACAAAGAAATAGGAGTGTGAAGCAGAAAGAAAGCCAAGTGTGTATACGTGCCCCTCTGCCTGTTCCCAAATCCACCTGCTAAAGCTCCCTTTTGCATGTATTTCTGCAAAGCTAGGGCAAGCGGGCTGTTTGTCTCAATGGAACTTCCTTAAATAAAATTCATTTTTAATAAGCTTTGGCGGACATCAGTGACTTACAGGTTGCAAGCAAATTCTTAATTCACCACTCAAATACAATAGTCCTATACCACAAGGCTGCAGTCTGAAAATTGAAAACAGACTCAGCATTTTTAAGGGAGTGTGAGCACTGATTTAGCCCCTACCAAGTTCCAGGGTAAAGATTTTTGTGAAATCATGTTTCCATTCATCTAGGAGTCTCAGAGCTAAATGATAATGCAAGGCATAAGAAGGAAATGTATTCAACTTCACGAAAACAGTGCAAGGCTAAGTATGAGAGCCAAAAAGGATCTCTGGAGGGAAAAAGAGCAAGAGTTGACAGTTCTCTGTGGGCAAAGACAGTACAGAATGTTAAATCGGCAAAGAAATGTTGGCCATACGGGGGGCGGGGAGAGAAAAAACAAAAAAAAATCTGCAAGTGTAATCAGAAGGCAAAGGTGTTCCTGCCCAAAAAAATAATGGAAAATAATGGAAAGTCTTAGTCTAATGGCTGGGTCCCCTCTTACAATTAATTGGCTTCACTCATGGAGGAAAAGAGGCAGCACTTTCTCACTTGGCCCAGATACAACCTGAGACGACTCAACACAACCGAGGCGGGGGAGAGGGGTGTCACCCACCACCAGCTGAGGAAAGCCACACACAAAACCAGACTATCGTTTGTGACCCGTGGACTTCCTTCTGCTTTCTCTTTTGGATTGACTATGGTGAGGTGAAGCAGCCTACTTTACCTGCTTGGTAGAGAAACAAGAGAATAACGTTCCTTATCCTCATACAAGTAGAATGAAGGCAAAGAAAAGCCTGCACTCATGCAAAGTGAACGCAGATCCAGCTTTTACACTGTTAGAGACACCAGGCACTGCTTTCTTCAATCAGCCCCCAGCTGATTAGAACTATCACCTGGTTTCTGGACAGGACACTACTGTAACGAAACAGGAGATAGCACCTTTATTTTTAGTCATTCTGGTGTAGAAAAGTCACACTTGCGGTGGCAGGAGCCTTCCCCCTTTTGCCCATTCAGATGGCCGATTCGCTGTTCTCATCCTGGAGCACAGTGCCTCTCTACCCCAGTACCTCTACCCCAGCAGAACCACAACCCTGCCACTGGCCTTTTTGATCCCAACCCCCCCAACCTCTGGGATGGAGGTTCAGAACAAAGATTCAAACGGACAATCCTGGTTCTGCCACTTGACTCGCCATGTGACCAGGCTAAATACCTCCAGGTCTCAGCTTCCTCATCTGTAAAAGAGAGAGCGTACCTACTCATAGGGTAGTTACAAGAATAAAATGAAATAATACACGGAAAGGGCATGGGGCAAGTACCAGGGCAAAGCACACAATAACAGATTGATACGGCTATATTCGTTCCTGGAGTGGCACTTTGGCTCCCTTTTTTTCCCCCTTCAACAAGCATTTGTGGATTAGATCCACATTCCAGGTGACTCCTCTACCAGCTTGTTTACACAGAAAGTTTTGTCTCCCCCTGTCCTACCACAAGCAGAGGACTGCTGGTGACAGCAGGGAGGGGATGCAAAGTCACTAAGGAGTCTGAACAATGGGAGTGTCCACACCATAGGTCTTTTTCGAGAGAACTTTTCAAAGAGAATCAGCAATTTTAAGACGCTATACCATGGTAACAACTAGAGAAGGATTTGCTCTAGTGTACAGTGGAGGAAAAGGAGGCAGCCACCAGGGTGCAAATGACCAGTCAGGGGTGTTATGGCCCCCACACCAACAAAGGATCTGAAATGCCATACTGGTCACGCTGTTCGTGTACCAGTTGTGATGGGTCTTGAGAATTTTTAAGTTCTGGGGGACAACAACTGTTTCAAAGCACTGAATTATGTAAACACCAACATTACAAAGCCAAGCTTTATTTATTTGACAGTGAGAGAGGGAACACAAGCAGGGGGAGTGGGAGAGGGAGAAGCAGGCTTCCCGCCGAGCAGGGAGCCCGATGCGGGGCTTGATCCCAGGACCCTGGGATCATGACCTGAGCCGAAGGCAGATGCTTAAGGACTGAGCCACCCAGGCGCCCCAAAGCCAACTTTTAAATCATTATGCCCTTAGAATTACAAATCAAGTTCCAGACTCCCTGTTGCTACCAGTGGTTGGGGGATGGCAGGGAAAAAAAGAAACCAATGTGATAAAGGAAGGTCCACATCTATGTAGACCCACAAGGTCAGGAAACCAAAGGCTAAAGTTTCATGTTGCACACTTGGAATCTCTTTGGCAAGACACCTGATCACTGGTTCTTATAGTAGATGCTGCAGTGGCTCACTCAGATTCCCCCTTCTGGATCCACGACACTCATCATCCCAAATGCTCAGATGCTGCCTGCTCTTGGCTCACTGGCTCAGCTGTCAAGCACTTCCTAGGCACTACCCTTGGTCAAACAAGCTGCCTCGTCCAAGGTTACATCCCCTACTGGAGGGCAGCCTGCATCCAGTGACTAGTCAATACCTAGGTACAAAGGCTTGTCCCCCTTGCCTCAATTCAGGGCTTCTCAGGAAGGCCAACCTGCTAAACCACCTGCAGGCAAAGCTCCATCCCAGTGTCCGTTTCATGAAAAATCCAACCTGATTTCCCGAAGTAGATGTGATGCAGGACAGTTCTATATCCAACACATTCCCAAAGGCTCTGATGCACAACTCTGGAGACAGGAGTCTAGCTAACCTCCTTCCCTTTCCTCCACTCAAGGAGGTAGGATGACGTTGGAGTGACATTATTAAACCAAGAGACAGAACAAACTAGATTCAAAGTTAAATAAGTCACTCATAAACTTCACTTTGTTATTAGTAACAGATCACTTGGGAAACACCTTATAAAAGATTGACAGTTAGGAGCATGTTTGACCCTGTGGTTGAAAATGTCATTCTTCTATAGGTACCCAGGATTTGGCAGGGATGTAGAGCCACATGCTGGACAGAAGTGCTAGCCCAATAAGCACGCACACGCTCATAGTGGGGCTGGAGCACTCCCACTGGGCCCTGCCCACAGCTCGTAAATAGAAGTAAACAATACCACCTGCTGCAAGTATGCAGAGAAGTACCTTATCCTCTAAAGGGGGCTATCAGACTTCCACCTAGGCCGTTCTGAAGCACACAGCCATCTGAAAAGTTCTAGGCCACATGAACCAATTCTGATTTATATGGTTTTAAAAACATGGAGGCAGACAAGTAGACATTTCAGAAACAAAGAAATTCCAAAAATGAAGGAAAGAGGTTAAAGACACTGGAAATATTAACATAGAGAAACCTGGTCACACTAAAAATATCAATAGGACCACAATGTTTAGTCCATTATTTTTATAGCCCAAGCAATGTGAGACTGGCCAATAATGCTACAGAAAACCAAGACATTAAAGTATTAACATGGCTTCAAATGTGAGGAAAAACACCGTTTTGATTAAATACAACCTGGCTTTTAATTTTTCAATGGCTCAAATATTGATTCTTTACCACTGTGGTGACTCCTGTCCTGTGTTATACATCAAGACTATCTGTGGAGTTTTAAAAAAATGCCCCCAATTGTGTTACCCCAAATTTCCAGGGGGTAGGGCTCAAACATCTCTTCCTCAGGGATCCTCAGGCACACTAGAAATCAAGAACCACAACCCTAAATTAGGTGGATTAAAAAAAAGGCAAAACAAAAAAAACACCACACAAACCCACAAAGAGGTCATGTTACTTTGTTAATTCAAAGTCAGCGAATACTAGATTTTCCCAAAGTCTGCTGGACTTAGTCCAAAAATGCTAAAAGAAATTGCAAATAGATCCATCCCCAGGGAGGCTGATTTGTACTCCTATGTGCTAATGTAAGACTAATTCTGTAAATGGATTGGTTTTGTGCCTTACTGTTAGAAATTTAATCTGTCTTCTCTTGTTTAGTAGAAGAAGGGATAATTACTAAGAGCCAAATCAGTGAAAAGTGAAGAAACGGCCTCAAGGTTTGTTCCCAATGTACATCTCCAGGACAAACAGAACATGAAAGCTCTCTAGGTGGTGTTTTAAGAAACCAAAAAGGCACCTCGAACATACAATAGACATGCAATAGTATTTATGCTGAATCTGTGGCTGAAAGGAGACTGTTTTCTAAAGAAATTACTGTAAAAGTGGAGTAGAGCAGACCCACGCAATCTCAATCAGAAAGAATGAATTCCAGTTTCACCTGGGTCTTAAAAAACTGGTTGATGGGGGGGGTCTGAAACACTCAAGATTAAATAGGCATTCATTCACAATCCCAAATTTATCTCAAAATATGTATTTTTAAAAAGATGACAGGGCGCCTGGGTGGCTCAGTTGGTTAAGCGACTGCCTTCAGCTCAGGTCATGATTCCAGGGTCCTGGGATCGAGTCCCGCATCGGGCTCCCTGCTCTGCGGGGAGCCTGCTTCTCCCTCTCCCACTCCCCCTGCTTGTGTTCCCTCTCTCGCTGTGTCTCTCTCTGTCAAATAAATAAAATCTTTAAAAATAAAAAAAAATAAATAAAATGACAGAACACCAAAACGTTAACAGCATAGCCTCTGACCAATGGCATTACAAGATTTTTCTTTCTTCTGAATTCCCTAAGTATTTTTACAGTTAAGTAGGTGATATTTTCAGACATAGAAAAGCAAAACTTTTTTTAAAGATTTATTTGAGAGAGAGAATGAGAGAGAGCATGAGAGGGGGGAGGGTCAGAGGGAAAAGCAGGCTCCCCGCTGAGCAGGGAGCCTGATGTGGGACTCGATCCCAGGACTCCAGGATCACGACCTGAGCCGAAGGCAGTCGCTTAACCAACTGAGCCACCCAGGCGCCCCCAAAGCAAGACATTTTTGAAATAAGGTGTTTTGGGGCACCTGGGTGGCTCAGCTGGTTAAGCGTCTGCCTTCGGCTCAGGTCGTGATCTCAGGGTCCTGGGATTGAGCCCCGCATGGGGTTCCCTGCTCAGTGGGGAGTCTGCTTCTCCCTCTCTCCCTGTATCTCCCCAACTTGTGCGCTCGCTCTCTGAAATAAAAATCTTAAAAAGATAGAAGGTGTTTTATGTTCAAAACACTATCTGAAATCAGGGCCATTCCAGATGCCAGGGGGAGAAGAGGTGCTGTTAGCAAATGTGTAAGAAATGATGTCTACACTCAGAGCTAAAATCTTTTCTAGAGAGAAGTCATCATCACATACAACAGTATAAAGATGGGAGACTACAAAATGCAACACACAGAATCCCCTAAGGTATTCCAAAGTTCATTAGTAAATCAGCTATTTAGAACTTGGAAATCATTTCTGCAGAGAAGCAACATTATGAAGAGTGGTTAAGCTCCAAAACAGTCCACAAAAAGCCAAGTTATCTCTTCACATTTAACCTAATCCTCGTGCCTTGTGATGAGAAAAAGCAAAAAGCGTTACGTTTGTTGATTGCATGCATGGCTGATACACTACACAATCTAACCAGCACAGTGCCTTGCACACAGCAGACGCACAGTAAATGTCCAATGGTTTTGTTTGTTTTTTTTTTAAGATTTTATTTGTCAGAGAGAGAACAAGCACAAGCAGGGAGAGCGAAGGCAGAAGCAGGCTTCGCTTGGAGGGAGCCCAATGCGGGACTCGATCCCAGGACCCTGGGATCATGACCTGACCCAAAGGCAGGCGCTTAACCCACTAAGCCACCCAGGCATTCCTTTTTGGTTTTTAAAACAAGCTTTCCAATTTCAAGAACCATTCTCATTCACCACCTACTGGTGGGATTGCACTGGGCACTTTGGCAAGGAATGGAGGCAGAAAAATGCCCATCTAAAGGACTGGGAGCGAGTGCTGGGGGTGGCAGCAAAAGAAGTTGGTGTGAAGCAGAAGAGGCTGGCCCTCCGCCTTCAAAGTCCCTTTTAGTTTAAACTGGGATCAGAGCTTAAGGACCCAGAAAGGAGATAAGTCAGGTCAAGGGGGCACTCCCAAGTCAGAAGCCTGGACGAGTATGGGTATGGATTTATTTGTGGAAAGTTTCATGTCAAGGGTCCTAAACACTTCAAGCACATTCCTACCATCAGGATCAACTATATAATTTGTGGACCCCCATGTAAAACAAAGCAGGGGCCCTTGTTTAAAAAGGATTAAAAATGTTAAATCACATAGGGTCACACAGGCCCACAAGGCCAGGGGGCCCAGGCCAGCACAGAACCTGCACATTTGCCATTCTCTGCCTAGAACCCTCTCCCCCAGGTCTCTGCATGCTTGCTCCCTCATCTCCTTCCATGAAGGCCTTCTTGCATAGCACTATTTAAAATTATCGCCTCTCCCCCAACACATACACACTCTATCCCTTCCACCTGCTGTATTTTTCTCCAGATCATCACCTGACAATTATTTGTTCACATTCGACCTCTCTCCAGAATGTAAGTTCTTTAAGGGCACAGATCTTTTCGGTCTTGTTCACTGCTGTATCCTCAGTGCCTAGAACAGTGCCTACTACTAAGAAGCCATTTAATCAGTATTTGTGGAATCAGCGAAGACCAAGCTGCTTCAACCAGCAGAACCTTTCAACGAAGAGATGGTGGCCTAAGTTACAAGTGTTCTGGTATACACAGAGAGCATTTCGAAATGTGCCTAAGTAGAGACCTGCTAATTCATCACAGGCAAAAAATGAATCGCCCTGATAGTAAGATGTTCCATTGAGGGAAAGGAAGAAGGAAGAGAACTCTGAGCTCGAGACAGATTTCAAGTTGAGCATTAAACAGAAAGCAGAGGACTCACGATGGACTCTTACAGCTTCTAGACTGCAGCCCGGGAGGACGATTCTCCAGTCCAGTCTGCACCTACCAGGTCTATCCCAAGTGAGAGAATGGCTGAGCTTAATCAGAAGTCTACCTTGGATATGATTAAGGAGTTCAGGAGGAATTGGCACTCTTTGTAACTGAGAGAACTACTGTATGTGGTGCAGACTCCATGCTCCTGGCATTGCAGCTTTCCATGGCAGAGAACAACAAACAGCACAGTGGAGAATTTACAGTTTCCCTCAGCGATGTCTTATTGACCTGGAAATACTTCCTACGTGAGAAGTTGAACTTACCAGTTGAAAATATGGAAGTGATTGACCATTAGGAGGATTTACGATGATTTCTTAAAGAATAGTAATAGGTTAGATCTGATTGATGTTTATAAAAAATGTGGTGTTTTGATTTCTAGTTGTGAAAATAATGCCAACATATCCCCTGTATTTTTTAAAATTCTATCTTAAATGAAAATTGGCTAGATTTATTTTTCAACTATGGTATCAGCATTTATAGTAACTTGATAATGCTTTTGCTTTTCAGATCATGTTAGAAATGGAAAATTTATCTACCTGAAAGTTACTACTGGAAAGAAATATTTCAGTGGTAAATTTTGCTGGAATTCTGTTATTTGGTTGAAATATAAGATAGCTTCTTACTAGATCAAAAAATTTTAACAAAGAGATCAGTCCCAAATGCTTCATTTCTTTTTGAATTTGTGCCAAGGATTGCTTTTTATTTTACTTTCTTGTTTTAATGTGCATCTGTTCATTTGGCATATGTTGTATAAATGATTGTTATGACTCTATGGATTAATATTATTTTACTGAGATGGGGTATCATTTTGTGACGATAGTATGATGCAATAAACATGAGGTAATATACTGTTAAAAAAAAAAAAAAAAGCAGAGGACAGCAAAGAGGAAGGGAAATTGGCCCAGCTAAGCCAGTTCATGAGTTCACATTTTATTGTTTGCCGTGATTCATATCAGCAAGTTTCCTCACTTGTTTCTAACTTAAAAACTGAAGAAAGCTATGCCATCAAATTGACCTTGTTGACAGCACAAATGTAGGTTCTGACAAATACTGACCTAGTGGACAATGCATATTAGTCAGCACTAATAAAACTTTATCAGGCCTGAAAACCCAAATCCTAACTGGAAGGATGTTTGAAAGTTCCCAAGGGTTCTAACAACCATGGAGCAGCTTTATAACACTGCTGTTGGGAGCAGTAATTCTGCCTATCTCAACTCCACAAATGTTGATGGGGCCCCTACCGCAAGAGAAAGACAGGAGACCCTGCCTTCCAGGGACTCCCAAGCCCAGGTGTAGGGCAGCAAGGGGTTAATCAATGATAAGTCTTAGCAAAGAGGAAATCAGTATAGTGAACTCTCCCCAATACTAATAAGAATAGGACCAGTTTTAATTTATTGGCTGCTTATTTTATGCCAGGCTTTGTGCTAGGAACATTCCATGCTTTATTTCTCGGTCTCTTCACAAGACCGGCATTAGCATCATCCTCATCTGATAAGGCAGGATAAGTTAACTTGCCCAAGGTCAAACAGTAAGTTAAGCAGGGTCTCAATTCTGCTTACTACGGATTTCCCAGCACCCAGCTGATGAATAAATATGGTTGATGATTAGAAAACACATACATTCCCATAGTTAGGGCTGCTTCAAACACCCACCTAAAGATGGACATCTGTTGTTTCTGTCATTTCCTGCCCAACACCCATCCCTCTACTTTTAGGAACCCCCCCACTCTTGATCACCTTGGTTTAATGACGCTGACGCCTCCACCACCCCTTTATCAGGAGTGGGAGTGGATACAAGCCTGGCCAACCTGAGTCCGTGATTGGCCCGAGGATGAACACATGACCCAGTCTGGACCAATGGGAATTTAAGTTCCTAACAACGCTGCAGAGAACAGATGCTCTTTCTCCTTGTTGGAAGCAGATAGAAAGTTAAGACTGGAGAGCACCTTGGTGGCTCAGTCAGTTAAACGACTGCTTTCTGCTCAGGTCATGATCCCAGAATCCTGGGATGGAGTCTCGCGTCAGGCTCCCTGCTCCACAGTGAGTGTGCTTCTCCCTATGCCCCTCCCCTCATTCTCTCTCTCGCTCTCAAAAATCTTTTAAAAAATTTAAAGAAAACTGGAGTTGCTGGTAGCTATTTTATCCCAAAGTGGGGGGGGAGGGGAGTCTGCCTGTGAATAAAGACAACAAAAGGAAAGCAGGACGAGGACACGGAGATTTCTAGTTGCATGATCTAGGCACCCACACCTGGAATCTTCAGGTACACTAACCAATAGATTCCAGTTTGGGCTCCTTAAGCCAGTTTGAGTTGGGTCCTGATTGCTTGCGGCTCAGAGTCCTGACACATCACCTAAATAAAAATGGGACCCTGCAACTGGACAGCACACATACCAAGCAAAGAAAGAAGCATCCTCGAAATTATGCTCAAGTGCCCCCACCACCTCTGAGAAGCTGGAGTTTATGGAGAGAGGGAAATGTAAGAAAAGTGCCTGTTGCCTCTGAAAATCTGTCTGGGGCTGTAGCAATTCTTTTACTCGTCAAAACCATATACTAAAAAGACAGTTTAGGTGTCCCCATTCATCACCTAAAAATACATGGCTTCTCAGTGCTATTACTTAAAGCTTCCCAAGAGAAGACAGGGCCCACTTCTAAATTTTCATCTCAGCTGTGCTTGTCCATCAAATGTCTGGCCTGCACCCAGCCAGATGACCCTCCAACGCATTGCTGTTCACCTACTCCTCGAAAGGCAAATTAACTCTTGCCTGCCAACTTACTAGCTGGCTCGCACTCTAGTGAGGATACCGCAGGCTCTGAGGTGAAAGAGGCTGCATCAAATACAACACAACAGAACGCCCTGGCCCAGCGGAGCGCACAAGGGGCTGGGGGGAAAGCACCCCAAAGAGAGGGGATGTTAGGAGGTGGGACCAGATTTGTAGTTCTCCCTCATGTCAAGTGGATCAGCCTGTCGGAGTTTCTGTGGAGTCTCAGGTGGAACTAAATCTTCCTTCTCGGGAGTCAGCCATGGATCAAATAAGGATTCTTGGGAAAACAAACGCAAAGATCACAAACTCATGACCCAAGGCAGACCCAGCCCACAGAAGATTTCATTTAACCAACAGTGTTAGGACTTAAAAACTTTTTTTTTTGCATTAGTTACCAACAATTAAAAATGGGAGGAATTTGGGGCACCTGGATGGCTCAGTAGTTAAGTGTCTGCCTTTGCTTCAGGTCATGATCCCAGGGTCCTGGGATCGAGCCCCATGTCCGGCTCCCTACTCGGGGGGGGTGGGGGGGGAACCTGCTTCCCCTGCTTGTATGCAGTTGTGCTCTGTCAAACAGAATCTTTAAAAAACAAACATGGGAGGAATTTGAGTGATAGATGGCATTAAGGGCCACTACTTTGTTCATTCTTGCCTGTATCCAGGCAGTGGAGGACTCCACCCTAACTCTAGACTTGGCCATCTGGCTCACTCTGGCAGATGTGACAGTAACAAACATGACCTGGGCAGAGTTTGAAAGCACTTGGGCATTAGAGCTTGCCCTCTTGCTGCTCTTGTAGCTCTGAGAAAGCCCATGCAGGGCTCACCTGTTGGATGATGAGACACATAGCAAACACACACATACACCTCCAGCAACTAGCCAGCTGCCAGAATCAGAGCTGCCTAGCTAACCAGCAGCTAACCTCAGACATCTGAGCGAACCCACCCACACCCAGCCCAAACTGCCACTCTGCAAAATGGTGAACTAAATAGTGGTGGGTTTTTTGTTTTATTTGAGAGCGCGTGAGTGCACACACGAGTGGGAGGAGGGACAGAGGGAGAAGAAGCAGACTCCCCACTGAGCAGGGAGCCAGACCTGATCATGACCTGAACCGAAGGCAGACGCTTAACCGACTGAGCCACCCAGGTTTCCCTAAATAGTGGTGTTTAAGCCAAAGTCCTGGGTGTTTTCTGTGTGGCAAAAACTGATGTAGTCCACATAAAAATGAACATTCCCAATTACAAAACAAAAATCTAAAGACCCTGCCACACTGGGACCACATTCCCACAAGGCAACAACCAGTTGAGATGGGCAGTGGCTCCCACCTTTAACCCAGCTACCGCATGTATCCCTTAATTTTTTTTTTTTTTTTTTTTTTTTAAAAGATTTTATTTCTTTGACACAGAGAGACACAGCAAGAGGGGGAACACAAGCAGGGGGAGAGGGAGAGGGAGAAGCGGGCTTCCTGCGGAGCAGGGAGCCCAATGTGGGGCTCGATCCCAGAATCCTGGGATCATGACCCGAGCCGAAGGCAGACGCCCAATGACTGAGCCACCCAGGCGCCACCCCCCAATTTATCACCTTCTCATCTCGCCCATGCTGAGGTTGAGTTCAGTTGCCATAGGTCATCTCAGTTAGATGCTGTTATATTTATGGCAGAGAAGAAAGTACAATACTGTATTCTTCATACTTGAGTTACTATCGGGTAGGAAAGCCATTATAACCACCTTGGAAAATTGTTTGTCAGGATCTACTAAGGCTGAACATCTGCATACTTATGACCTATCAATTCCAATTAGCTATATACCCAAGAAAAATGAATACACAGGTTCCAAAAGATGTGCAAAGTGTTCACAGCACTACTCCCAATTGTCCCAAACCAGCTGGGAAACTAGTCCTCAAGAATGTCCATCAACAGAATAAAACGTGACATATCCATAGAGATGAATTTCACACATAATGCTATGTGCTAGAACCCAGACACAAGCAAGCACATGCTTTATGATTCTACTTATAGTTCAAAAACAGAAAATTAAAATAAGGTGTTAGAAGTCAGGTGAGAACACATGGGGGTTCTGACAAACTGAGAATGCTGTTCTGAAATCTGGGTGTTATCTACATGGATGTGTACACTTGTGAAAACTCACCAACCTGGACATTTATGATTTTATACAGGGTTTGGTCTAAAGAAACTTTTAAAAGTAGAAAAACAAGACCGAGAGAGCTAGGTTTCAAACAAAATGGTTAAGTATTTTTTTAGGGATATCATGAAGGCAATTCCTATACTGTCATGTTTTGTACTTAATGTGACAAAAATAATAGCCATCATGGGGCACCCAGCTGGCTCAGTCAGTGGAATATGCGACTCTTGACCTCAGGGTTGTGAGTTCAAGACCCAAGATAGGTGTTAAAGAGTACTTAAAAAAAAAATAACCATGAGTTAAAGCATTACAGATATATGGCTGGAATCTGGAGAGATACATAACAAAACACCTGGTGAACTAGGAAAAAGGACTGAATGAGCCACTCCGAGGCTACCTCACTCATTTGCATGATCTGCCTGACCTCTGGGCTCTGGGGCTTACAACCACTGACATGGGAATCCAAGCCTTTTCTGTAAAGGTTACCATCATTTCTCACATTTAGGATACTGGGGAGGTTGAATGCCCCTAAAAATCACTTTCTTAATGCTCATCTGTCAAATGGGGCAAATAGCAGCCACTGGAGAGAGCTGTGGGAGAACTGAAGATCTTCAAGCCCTTAAGGCAGTACCAAGGAGATTGAGAGTAATTTTATTTATAGCCGTGTTGATTGCAAGTTAAAAAAAAAAAGTGCCCTGAAGGTTGGATGCTGTTCATAGTCCAGTAGCACCTAATATGGTGATTCTGCAGACAGAGGAGATCATGGGCACACACTCCAAAGCAGCTTTTTTCTAACTAATTCCGATGTGCCCCTTGGATCCTATAGTAGGCAGGCCCTTCCATTTCTAGAAGACTTCATTTAAGGCTCCATTATTTTTGGTCTCAATGCCTATCCCTCAGGAGTATTAGGGCCAGAAAGCCTTGAAGAATCAAGATAGTAAACCAAAGGAAGCTGTACAGCAGAAAACAATTTGGTCTCAAATTTGCTTGTCCATCCCAACCACATTTCTAAGAGCTTCCTCAGGATATTGATTAAGCAGATCTAGGGACACACCAGAACCTGTCTTTTAATAAGGCCTAAGGGGATTTTTACACCAAGTTTGCAAAACTATTACCTGGTGAAATTTACAGCTTAACAGACCTGGATCCAAATTCAACCCCCAAAACTTATCAGCTAGGCATCCCTGGGGCAGTTACAGAAAACCTCTTTGAATATCCTCATTCATAAAAGGAGATACTAACAATATGGACTTTCCAGGATTGTTGTGAAGCCTGAAGACACTGCCACACTCAGCAGGTTGGATTTTCGCTGTGAGGCCCCAAGTGTGCCTTTGTCCTAACAATCCACTTTCCTGTTTCCCTCTACCACCAGAAGCTGGTCTTACCTTAACCTACAAATCTACTTCCATGGGAGTGATTTCTGCATAGATCTGGAATGTCCTGAGCAACTCCTCCGGTGCTAAACCACCTTCCCAAGGCATTGAAAGATTTTTACATCTGCCAGACTTCCTCAGTGATGACCCACTTTTTACAGAAGCAGACATGATACCAGCATGAATTTTCATACACCTAAGAATTGTCACATTGGATGAGTTTATAATGCACATACACAGAAAAAGATTTTAACCTTAGAAGTAGACCAGAAACTTGGTGGAAACTCCTATAGCTATTAATGTTATCTGAATAAAACTACGTTAAATAGGCCATTATTTCTAGAAACTCGCCAATTACAGAATTACTCTGAACTGGGAAGCTGTAGAAGCCTTCTTTAAGCCTAATTTAAATCAAACCAGGGGCGCCTGGGTGGCTCAGTAGTTAAAGCTCTTGACTTGACTTGGGCTCAGGTCAGGATCCCAAGGTCAGGAGATCTAGCCCAGCATCGGCCTCCGTGCTCAGCAAGGAGTCTGCTTGAGGATTCTCTCCCTCTCTGCCGCGCCCCCCCCCCGCCCTCCCCCCCCCCCCTCTAAAATTATATTCTACTAAAAATTTAAATGTAATATCAC
>NC_058416.1:79240619-79241525 GCF_002201575.2 Neomonachus schauinslandi
CCCCCCCCCCCCCCGCCAAATAAATAAATCAAACCATTAAAATTTGCTGTATTTCCTAACCCTTAACCATGGATATGTTTTAGATGATCCTGATTGTGTCAACTTTGTGAAGGGGTTTTTTTTTGGGGGGGGTCCTCCAGATTCTCAAAAGGATCCATGCCTATGAAGTGGTTAAGAACCTCCATGCTAATGACCATGCCCACAGGATTTGCTTTCCCTTTTATTTTTTATTTTATTTTTTTAAAGATTTATTTATTTGAGAGAGAGAGAGAGAAAGAGCACAAGAGGGGGGAGCGGGAGAGGGAGAAGCAGACTCCCCACCGAGCCGGGAGCCCGATGCGGGACTCGATCCTGGGACTCCAGGATCATGACCTGAGCCGAAGGCAGTCGCTTAACCAACTGAGCCACCCAGGCGCCCTCCCTTTCTTTTAAATACATGTACAGTTGGAAAAAAACTGAGTAGTACAAACATTATACAGAACAAAGTTAAAATTGCTTCCTATCCCTGTGCTGAGACCCCCTTCCTAAAAGCAACGCTTATCCAAAAGAGTTGAAGAGCAGGATTTCCTCAAACGGATACTGATAATTTCGGGCTGGATAATTTTTTCTGGATGCTGTCCATGCACTGTAGAATGTTCAGGAGTATCCCCGACTTCCACCCACTAGACTCCAGTATCAATTCCCCCAACCCAGTTGTGGCATCCTAAAAAGGTCGGCAGATACCGCCACTATGGGGGAACAAAGCCACCCCAGAGTGGGAAGCACCCCTTCCAGAGAGGCTCTATGCCTGCAGACACAGGGTGGCACACACTTTCCGATTCACTGGGGGGGGGGGGGGGGGAGGCCGCGCGGGGGGGGGCCCGCCCCCCCCCCGGCCCCGGGGCCGCCCCCCCCCCCCCCCCCCCC
>NC_058416.1:79241625-79315206 GCF_002201575.2 Neomonachus schauinslandi
GAAGCAGGGGCAGGGGCAGGCCCGGACCTCGGCAGGAGGCGACGGCCACTCACCAGGTCGCGGATGAGCTGGTCCACCAGCTGCTCCCCGCCCCCGGCGCCCTCCCGAGCCGGAGGGGAGCGGGAACGGCTCGCCGCGTCCTGCCTCTCGGCCCGGGTCGCCCGCGCCGCCGGGGGTCGCCCCGCACCCTCCAGGAGGCCCTGGGCCAGCGCCAGGTACCCCGAGGCCTGCTCGCCGCGCCCCGGGGCCACGTCGGCCCGCCGCGGCCGCCGCTCGGCAGCCTCGGGCCGTCGCCGCTTCCTGAGCGCCTGGGCCTGCGCCAGCTCCTCCTGCCAGCGCCGGCGGAACTCCTCCAGGCTGTGATCATCCATCGCCGCCGCGCTCGGTCCTCCGCGTCCTCCTCGGCCCCCGGCTGCCACGGGACAGTCCCTCCGCGGGAAGTGTCCGCCGCGGCCGGAAATCCGCGCCGCCGCCGCACTCGGGTTCCGGGTGGGCGGCCCCGCCCCCGGCGCACCCCTCGAGCGGTCCCCCGCGCAGGTGGCTCGCGGCGCCCCAGGCCGAAGTTGGTGGCCTGACCCCGTGCCCAGGCTCTCCGCTTTCCCGCCTGCGGCTCTTGTCAAGCGCGGACTTGGTGCCAAGCACCGTCTCTTTGGGCAAACATGCATTGAGCACTTACTGGATGCCAGGCGCTGAGGATTCAGCATTTAAATCTGGCCCCCTGCCCCCACCCTCCTAGCTCTCCCTTCTTGGGGTTTCAAGTTGGGGGGGGGTGGGAAGGAGACGACATTCAACAAACGAATATGAAGGCTTGAATTAGTGGTAGCTGTTGATAAAACAAGGTAATAAAATAAGGCACGGGGTGGGGATGGGGGCTTCACTTTAGAGGAATGTTCAGGGAAGGCATCTCTTGAGATGGCATCTGAACTAAGAGCTAAAGGAGGAGAAAAACCAGCCGTGGACAGATCTAAGACATTTCTAGAAGGAACTACAAGTGAGAAGGGAAAAGAAGTGGCGTACAATCGTATTCTATCTTCCAAATGCTTTGAACCTGCTCTTCCCTCCGGGAATTTTTCTCCCCCCCTTGACCTTGTTAACTCCCACACATCTTCCCTAACTCAGCTCATACCTCCCTTAATCCCCCCCCACCCCGCAAAATAAGGTCACCTGGTTATTCAATCCTATAGCTTCTCATACCACAGAACACAGTTCGTGATTTTTGGATTCATGTAACTGATTAATATCTCCCTTTCCTACTGGACTATCCATTCTTAGCTTGGAGTCTGGAGGTTGGTAGGCATTCAATAAGTATTTACTAACAACCCCTTCAGATGAGAACTACTGTCCCCACTTTACAGATGAAGAAACTGAGCTAAAAAAAAAAAAAATCACACAGATGGTCATGTGAATACTCAGGGTTTTTTTTCCCCCCCACTCCAGACCTGACCTTAACCTAATCATACAGCCTATTTGCCTAAGCCAGCTAGGAACCATTTGACTAATTTAGTTACCAGGATTTTTCAGTGCAAGGATATTAACAGCATGGTGATCAACAGCCTGGGCCCCAGAATCAGACAGACAAATCTACTTGGGAATCCCAGCACCCTCATTTACTCTCATCGCCTTTCTTCCAAGAATTCCATTTCTAGGAATTTATCCTAAAAGAAACTGGAGGATGAATTCAAGAATACCTTCAAGGATGGCACCGGAGCATTGTTTTATTTATTTTTAAAGATTTTATTTGACAGACAGTGAGAGAGGGAACACAAGCAGGAGGGAGTGGGAAAGGGAGAAGCAGGCTTCCTACTGAGCAGGGAGCCCGATACGGAGCTCGATCGGAGGACCCTGGGATCATGACCTGAGCCGAAGGAAGACGCTTAATGACGGAGCCACCCAGGCACCCCGGAGCATTGTTTTATAATACGGAACATTGGAGGCAATCTAAGTAACTGACAATACGCCATTGGTTAAATAAATTTTGTTCCCATTAGAATGTAAGAAAGATCCTAACTAGAATATCAGCTCCTTAAGAGCTGAGACGGGATCTGTTTGTCCATTGCTAGGTCTTTAGCACTCAAAACCATGCCTGGGACATAGTAGCTGCTCTAGAATAATCAGTGAAATACTATGTAGCTACTAAATATTACATGAAGAAAATTTAAATCCCATGAAGATATAACCTAGCAAGAGAAAGCCAGGACACATCAACGTACAGTAAATGCCAATACTTTTTTTTTTTTTTAAGTACATATGCAGAGCTCTCTAAAGAGGGCCGGATTATGGGTTAGAATATATAGATATAAATCAAACCACTAGTTTTCTACAATGAATGTTAGCCTAGCCCGGATTCCCCCAGAAAACAGAGCCTGAGACCTGGGCTTGCAGGTAGCTAGTGTATCAGGGATTATGGAGAATAGGAGTGGGGTACCAAGAGAGGAGTGAACAGGGTAGGAGGGAGAGCTAATCCAAAGACCATTTTGAGTTGGTCCTGCTGTGGGCAACTTACACTCCATCCCACAGAGACCTTCCAAGCAGCCTTGAAGACACCGAAGGATTGTCCTCCCAAGAGATCAGAAATGGAAGACAGACTTTATTCACTCACCTATCCTCCATTAGAGAAAGGTTAAGGAAAGTTTTTCCATCATCTCCTAATTCCAAGCTGAGTTTAGGGAAATCATGGAGTTGTTATCCATGTCCCACACCAGGGAAGCAGAGATGCCCTGGGGCAAAAAGCAAGACCTACTCCATGCAGCTAACAGGAAGGACTGTCCAGTTACCCATGCACAAAGCTAATTACTAGAGCAATGGCGAAGTAAAAGGGGAGTAGAGGATGGGATGTGGGGCATAAGAAAAGTCCAGTAAGTATTCCTTTTGTAATAAAACAATGAGCGGTTTTCCTCCGAATATTTAGCTTACATTCTGCTTCATACTAGGTATTTTCCGAATGGGATTCCAAGGCTCAGTTAAATTTGTTTTATCTACTGGTGAGTCAAAAATCCAAATACGGCTTTTCTGATAGCTCTGCAGTTTATGGAACATCTAATATTTAAGACAAAACCATTTTTAAAACACCTAATTAAGATGTTTAAAAAACCATTGTTTCCTCTGGTCCTTTTAAAGGGATTTTTACAGGGGCAATGCAGGCAGGCTAATGCAGTTACTTGTCACCCAGAGAAAGTGGAGAAAAAAAGGAAAAAGAAAAAACATACCAAGAGGAAGATGCTGTTCTCTTCAGTATTGCCTACCATTCACTGACAATATGTTGATTTTATCTTTCCAATAGGAAATTCCTGAGCCTCCCATTTCCTCAAATGGGAAATTAAGAAAAAAAACACCTTCCCTTCAGAGTGACTGTAAGGCTGATAGAGGTTTATAAAACTAGCACCTGTAAGTAACACAGTAGGCATTCAGTAAATGCCGGCTAGGATCCATACTAATAAGTCTTGGCCGGCAGAGATTACATCCAAAATATGCTCCATAAGTCTGGTGTTCCACGAGGCCTACCTGTGTTCTCGATCATGTGTTCCTTGCAAATTCAAGCCATTAAAATTCTTTGGTTACAAGTCTTGCTAGTTTAAGAAGCAATCGAACTCAGAATGGCTCACAAAGTTAAAATGAAAAATAACCAGATCCTCAGAATCAGATCAGATCCAGGGATTTCATTACAGTAAGTCATGAGCCATCTGTTTTGGATGATGTCACCACCTGTCTTCCATCTTCTAAGACTCAAATTCCCAGAGCAGAGCTTCTCAGTGTGGCCCCCTGACCAGCATCACCTGGGAACCTGTTAGGAACGCAAATCCTCAGCCCAGAACACAGAGTCAAACTCTGGGACTGCAACCCCAACAATGTGTGTTTTAACAATCCCTCTAGATGCTTCTGATGCACAATCTAGTTTGAGAACCAGTACCCCCAGAGAATCATCAGGATGGCCTGGTTCCTTGAGGAGTGGGGGCTTGTAATGGGCTCAGTTTCCAGGACTACATGAAATGGGGAGGCAGAGTTCCCCAAAAGAGAAGAGGCAGGGAGAAATATTGGAACAAACTAAAACATCTACAAGGCTATCACAGGAGGGAGACTCTGGAAATTCAGTCTTCAGGTGTCCCATGCCATCAGAGTTTTCTACTGCCCACTGTGGGATCTGTTGTGCATCTCCCTCAAAACCCAAGTTCAGGTCTACCAGAGCCCCAGAAAGATGCTGGAAAATGGCCACCATCCTCCCCTAAGTACCTCCTGTCTCAGTCGCCCTCCTCAGGCTAGTCACCAGACTACCAAGGTGCAAGGACTTCCTTACCTCAGGGTCAGGTAAGGCTCAGAAAAGTAGAGAGGGCGGGGGACAAAAGCAGAGATTAGTAGTTTGTTTCAGGTACAAGAAGATGTACCAAGTTCCTAAGGCTGCTGGGACAAGGGGCTTAAAACAACACACAATCGTGCTCTTACAGTTCTAGAGGCCAGCAGCCCAAAAGCAGTTTCGCTGTGCGGAAACCAAGGTGTCGGCAGGATCATGCTTCCTCCTAGAAGAGACTCTGTGTCCTGCTTTTTCCAGCTTCTAGAGCTGCGTTCCCAGGCATGTGGTTCCTGCCTTCACGTTCCAAGCCAGCAGTATAGAATTTTACTTCAGCCACTGCCTACCTTCTGTCCCTGGGTTCAAGTCTGCCTCTGCTTCCCTCTTCTTATAAGGAAACCTGTGGTTACATAAGTCACACCTGGATAACCCAGGATCCTCTCCTCCTCAAGACCCTTAATTCAGACACATCTGCAAAAGCTTTTTCACCATTTAAGGTAACATTCACAGGTTCCAGGGATTAGGACCTGGCTATCTTTGGGGGCCATCATTCAGCCTACTGCAGAAAGCCTTCAGTGACCACAGACTCAAAAAAAGTCACCAATAGGTGACTCCAGAAAACAAAATGAGGCACATGAGGGGCGCCTGGGTGGCTCAGTCATTAAGCATCTGCCTTCGGCTCAGGTCATGATCCCAGGGTCCTGGGATAGAGTCCCGCATCAGGCTCCCTGCTCGGCGGGGAGTCTGCTTCTCCCTTTCCCTCTCCCTCTGCTCATGTGCTCTCTCTCTCCTTCGCTGTCAAATAAATAAATAAAATCTTTAAAAAAAAAAATGAGGCACATGAGCCGGGTGTATACTGTCCCAGGCTGGAGCGTGGGTGCCCATCTAGACAATACTCTGCTCCACCCACCTGCTGGATCTCAATCCAGATCATCTGAAAATAAATATCTTGATTTTCAATTATTAGCAACAAATTCCACTTTTTTAAAGACTAAAGATTTTTGTTAAAAGTGTAACTTGCATTCGGTAGGCTTCAAACCCAGCAGTAGTTCATTCTTGAACAATCCATGAGGTAGGACAAAACTTCCTTCAACTTACACTAAGATACCTCCTGAGCTCTTGTGACTGGGATGGGAGAATCATACCTCGTTTGGGATCATTAATGTGTGAGGAACACCAGGAGATTAACATCAAAAGTAATACAAGGAAATGATTATGATTTTAAAGTACATTGTTTAGACACATCAAAAACATCAGAATGATATGTAGCCATTTTGAATATCAACATGACCCTGATGTATCATTCTGGGTATTATTGCCCTTTATTGTTATTTTATGCCTTCATAATCAATAAAATTTAAAAATCTGTGGGGGAAAAAATAAAACTTTGGTCTTTAAAAAAAAGAAAAGCTATCTGTAGCAAGAAACAATTTGCTTGTTCTTGAGAATTCCCCCATCAGTAATTTCTTTTCTAAAAAAGGCTGCACATGGGGCGCCTGGGTGGCTCAGTCGTTAAGCATCTGCCTTTGGCTCACATCATGATCCCAGGGTCCTGGGATTGAGCCCCACATGGGGCTCCCTGCTCCGCGGGGAGTCTGCTCCTCCCTCACCCTCTGCTGCTTCCCCCTGCTTGTGCTCTCTCGATCTCTCTCTGTCGGATAAATGAATAAAATCTTTAGAAAAACCTTTTTTTAAAATAAAAAATGCTGCACAGGCAGGATTCAATGTCAGCTGTCAGCTACAGACTTAGTCATTCAAAAGAAAGTTATCCCATATGGGCACCGCTCCCCATCTCTCTCTCTCTCATCTCAATCTCCTCCTGCTTTTATTGAAGCCCCCTCCAATCTGCCCCTTTAATCTCCCCAGCCTGGTTCCAAAGCCCCTCCCTTTGAAACTTTACCTTCTCTCAGAGAAGAAGCAGGTTCTGTCCTTGGGTCCCTTTTATCTCTCGAGAATTCAGCTCCAGCCCAGTGCTCATCAGAGATGCTTTACTCAGCCATCTCTGGCACACAAGGAGGACATGATGATGTTGGTCCACAAGACGGGTGTTCTCACTCCAGCTCAGACTCTGAGACTCCAAGAGCCGATTTCCTCGCCTGTCCATTTAAAAAGCAACACGCAGTGAGAAGCATGAGTTAGGACCTGGAGCCGCCATTCTCTGGGTGCACATGAAGATATTCTTCTTTTTTTAAAATATTTTATTGGTAAGTAATCTCTATACCCAACATGGAGCTTGAACCCACAACCTTGAGATCAAGAGTCACATGCTCCACTGACTAAGCCAGCCAGGTGCCCCAAGATATTCTTGTTCTTAGCTTGACTTTGACCCTGACTCCTCGAAGAAGTTCCCTTATGTTATTATATTTTTTTGAGATTTTATTTAGAGAGAGAGTGTGTGTGCAAGTGGGGTAGGGGCAGAGAGAGAGGGAGAAAATCTCCAGCGGACTCCATGCTGATTGTAGATCCCAACGCGGGGCTCGATCCCACGACCCTAAGATCATGACCTAAGCCGAAATCAAGAGTCAGATGCTTAACTGACTAAGCCACCCAGGTGCCCCTATTTTTTTTAAGTTTTATTTATTTAAGTAGTCTCTACACCCAGTGTGGGGCTTGAACTCATAACCCCGAGATCAAGAGTCACATGCTCTTCCAACTGAGCCAGCCAGGCACCTCACTAACATTTTTTAAAATTCCAAATCATTTCTCCCAACTTGTCTCTTTGCAACTCCAACCAAGTTTTTCCTATCTCAGCAAACTACACCACTACCTGGATGCTTTAGCCAGGAACCTGGATCTCACATCCACAAATCCTGACAAGTCTACCTCCACAATATATCTTCAATCTGTCTGCTTCTCTCCATCTCCCCCACCATCCTAGTCCAAGTAGAGACACCAAGTAGATAAAATACAGGATGCCCAATTAAATGGAAATATCAGATAGACAATGAATTTTTTTTCTAAGTATGCCTGTGCAAAATTTGAATTTGAGATAAGCAAAGAATAACTTTTTATTATGAATATGTCTTATGCAATATTTTGGGGGGGGCACACTTACATTAAAAATAATCCTTTGCTTATCTGAAATTAGAATTTAACTAGGTGACCTGTATTTTTATTCACTAAATCTGGCAGCCCCAAGTCCAAGGCAATAACATTGCACCTGGACCACTGCAGTTACTCCTAACCGGTCTCCCCACTTCTATTCTAGCTTCTGGCAATGAATCACACAGTTACCAGAGGACTTTTGTAAAAGTGAATCAAATCAGGACACCCCATTTAAAAAACCTTGAGGTGCCTCCATGTTCTTGAAATAACAAGATCATTTTTGAGAACAGCTTTATTGAGATACTATTCACATATTGTACATTTACCCCTTTGACGTGTACAATTCAATGGCTTTTAGAATATTCACAGGTATTTATAACCATCACTACATTGTATTTTTTTAAGATTTTTATTTTTAAGTCACCTCTACACCCAACGTGGGGCTCAAACGCACAACCCAGAGATCAAGAGTCACATGCTCTTCCAACTGAGCCAGCCAGGTGCCCCCATTACTGTATTTTGGAACATTTTCACCATCCCAGAGAGAAACCCCACTTGCTTTGGCCATCATCCCTAATCCTTTCATAGACAAGCATAATTCTGTATTTTCTGTATAGATTTGTCTATTCTGGACATTTCATATAAATGGACTCATATGATATGAGGTCCTTTGTGACTAGCTTCTTTCACTCAGCATCATGTTTTGGAGGTTCATCCATGTTGTAGCATCTATTAGCACTGTTCTTTTTTATAGTGGAATAATATTTCATTGCATGTATAGACCACATTTTGTTTATCCATTCATCCATTGATGGACATTTGGGCTGTTTCCACCCTTTGGCGATTGTGAATATGCTATGAACACTCATTACAGGTTTTTGTGCAGACACATGTTTTCATTTCTCTGGGTTATACACTTGAACTGTTGGGTTAAGCCATTTATTTTTATTTTTTAAGTTTTAATATATTTATTCATTTTAAGAAATCTCTACACCCAATGTGGGGCTCAAATTCATGACCGCAAGTCAAGAGTCGCATACTCCTCTGACTGAGCCAGCCAGGAGCCCTTGTTGGGTTAAGTCATTTAAAATCATGTTTAATCATTTGAGAAACTGCCATATGGTTTTTTCCAAAGTGGCTGCACCACTTTACATCCCAGCTAGCAGTGTATGAGGGTTTGCTGTGTATCTTGCACCTTCCCATTCAAACCTGTCTGTGGTCTGAAGAAGGTAAATATTTTTTACCCCCAGGGTCTTTGCACATACTCTGTCTTCCCAAATACTCTTGCCACATCACTTCCCAGTGAAGCTGACCCCCTTCACCCTTCAGCTCTTAGCTTAATTGTGACCTCCCTAAGTGCCACGTCTAAGTAACACGTCCAAACACAATTTTCTCTAGCTCTGAAAATGACCCTTCCTTAATGGGTAAATTGTTTTATTATTTGCTTGTGTGTCTCTCCCATTAGAATGTAGGCTCCCTGAGAGAGGGAACCATGTCTAGTGTGTTCACAGGGGCTAGGGTCTATGTTCTCAGCCCCTAGCACAGAGCCTGGTTCTTAGAATGTGCTCAATAATTGTTGGTTCATTGACTGGCTGACTGAATAAACAAATGGATCCATGAATGATGGAGCTAAGAGAGGGCAGAAGGTGTTTCTGAGGTTTGTGACAACACATAGTAGACGCTCAATAAATATGTTACTGATGAGGCTATAAGTAATAAATATATGCACAACTACACACGTGCACACACACACACACACAGATACGGAGTAGCAGAGAGAAAGATAAAGATAAATTCACTCCTATAAGAAGGACGTGAGAGATGTCATTGTAAGTCTCATAAATCTCAACCCAAGCGCCCATACAGGAGATAGAAGGAGTTGCCTGGTCCAATCTGCTAAAGAGTTTCCTCTCCTTTTTGTCTTAATAGAGAAATCACTCTGAGCACTTTGGAACTCTAATTACAGGTGACACGCAAATGGAAAGAAAAATAGGAAATCAAACATTTGAGCCAATAAGTTACGATTTATATGGGCACTTAATAGCAGCAAAGTGCCCTAAGCCACTTAGGATTTCCTCAAAGCACTTTGCAGATGGACATCTCAGGAGCTGTCGTGGGGATGAAGTCAGGAATGTCTGTAATGTGCCTGAGTTCTTTGGAGACGTGTCATTGTTGTGAATCTTAATGTCTATCTTCACAAGATTTCGCCAAGGTCAATGCCATGTAAGACCTTCAGATTGCAATCTGACTCTAGCCTACCTCTGCAGCCGGATCTCCAGACACTTTCCTCCTTCAATCTCTAAACTCTAATCATCTCAAACTCTTCCAGCTTCCCCCTCCATGGTGCTCTCTCTTGCCGGAAATTTTCATCCCCTCTTGCCCAAAGCTGCCTAACTCCTGCCAGGTTTTGTTTGAAAGGACACTTGCTCCAAGAAGCCTTCCTTTCCTTCTTCCTTCTCCAGACCGAGTTAGGTTCTGTATTACTTACGCTTTTTAGGTTGACTTTCACTTCTGCCTGTAAGGAGCTTGGCAGGCTCCACTCTGTCCTAACAACAAGTAAAAAACTGAACAGAATCATCAACTCTTCTTGGATCTGTAGCAGTGGTGAGGACACAGAGAAAACCATTGCCCCCAAGAGTGGAAACAGGTGCATACAGGGAGTCTCAGCTTACCAAAGTTAACTCACAAGTGGAAACCAATGCCAGGGTAGGAATTGACAAATTGCTGGAGGCTCGAGGCAGACAAGTCTGAGAGTTAAAAGCTCCAGAGGGACCTCCTCACAGAGGGGGCCCACACTTTTTGAAGTTTTTCCTCCAGGAGCTTGATCAAGTTATCACAATAAATATGGGGGGAGAAAAGTCTTCTCTTGCTTCCAGAAGAGAGAGGAGAAAAGAGCCATTTTGAAATACACCAGAGCACTCTGTTCTTCTTAACAAGAACTGCTCTCAGGAGAAACTAGTTAACCAGAGCCTGACCTGCCTTAGTATTATCAGAGCCTAACTGACCTGGGGGAAGGGAAATACTCAGATCCAATTAGCTTCAGCCTTCCACATGGGAGAAAGAATTCCAGCCCATTTCAGCCATCCTGTCCCACCTAAGGGGAGAGAAAAAAAAAAACCGAGAACTACATGAAATTCACATTAGAGAGGTATAGGCTCACCTAAAGACAGACATAATCATAGGACTATGGAATGCTTCTGTCTCCCCACACCTCACACCATATTACTAAAGATTTTTTACAACAGATCCTTTAACCTGATATGGTATGTCAAGCTATCAAGAAGAAATTATAAAGCATACTAAATGGAAAACACACACACACACAATTTGAAGAGATGGAACAAGCCTCAGAACCAGATACAGCAGATATGTTGGAATCATCTGACCAGGCATTTAAAACAATGATGAATATGCTAAAAAGCTCTCATGGATAAAGTGGACAGCATGCAAGAACAGATGGGCAATGTAAGCAGAGAGATGAAACTCCTAAGAAAGAACCAAAGAGAAAAGCTAGAGCTCAAAAACTGTAACAGAAATGAAAAATGTCTTCGATGGGCTTATTAGTAGACTGGGCACAGCTAAGGAAAGAATCTCTGAGATTGGGGATATCTCAACAGAAACCCCCAAAATGGAAAAGGAAAGAAAACAGAGACTGGAAAAGCACAGAAGAGAATATCCAAATACTGTGGGACAACTGCAAAATGTGTAACATACACATAACGGGAACCCCAGGAAGAATCAAAAGACTAAGGAACAGAAGAAATATTTGAAACAATGATCACTGAGAATGGTCCCCCAAATTAATGTCTGGCACCAAATCACAGATCCCAGAAGCTCAGAGAATTCTAAGCAGGAAAAAAATACCCCCAAATCTATCCCTAGAGGTATCACTGTCAAACTACAGAAAAGAAAAAAAAAAGAAAAAAAATCCTGAAAGAAGCCAGGGGAAGGGGAAGTACCTTATGAGTATCATAGATAAAAATTACATCTGACTTCTCAGAAGCCATGCAAACAAGAAGGAAGCAGAGTGGAATATGGAGTGTATTGGGAGGAAAAAAATCTGTCAACCTAGAATTCTGTACCTTACAAAATTATCCTTCCAAAGTGAAGGAGAAATAAAGACTTTCTCAGGCAAACAAAACTTAAGAGATTTTGTGCCAGTAAACTTGCATTGCAAGAAATGTTAAAAGTTCTTTAGAGAGAAGGAAAATGATACAGGTCAGAAACTGAGAAAAAAGGAAGCACATCAAAGAAGTAAGTGAAGGTAAAATAAAAACTTCTATTTTTCTTATTCTTTTTTCTTTTTTTTAAGTAGGCTCCATGCCCAGTGTGGAGCCCAATGCAGAGCTTGAACTCATGACCCTAAGATCAAGACCTGAGCTGAGATCAAGAGTTGGATGCTTAACCAACTAAGCCACCTAGGTGCCCCATTTTTCTTGTTTTTTTTTTTTTTTTTTTTAAGATTTTATTTATTTGAGAGAGAGAGAGAAAGAGCACGTGGGTGGAGTGGCAGAGCGGGAGGGAGAGGGACATGCAGACTCCATGCTGAGTGTGGAGCCCAATGTGGGGCTCAATCCCATGACCCCAAGACCATGACCTGAGCCAAAACCAAGAGTCAGACGCTTAACTGACTGAGCCACCTGGGTGCCCCTTTCTTGTCCTTAATTGATCTAAGAGAAAACAGTTTGTTCAAAATGCTAACAGCAACATTGTGTCCAATTATGTATGCTTATGTATGTATCTTATGTATACATGCCTATGTATGCTTATATATAAGTGAAATGAATGACAGCAATGATGGGAGGGAGGAATTAGGGTTACTTTGTTATTATCAGGTACTCACACCACCCATGAAGTGTATACAGTTATTTGAAAGTGGGCTTGGGAAGTTGCAAATGTATACTGAAAACTCTAAGGCAAGCACTAAAAAAAGGTTTTATTTTATTTTTATTTTTTTTTAAAGATTTTATTTATTTATTTTGACAGAGAGAGAGAGAGAGACAGCAAGAGAGGGAACACAAGTGGGGGGGTGGGTGGAAATGGGAGAAGCAGGCTTCCCACGGAGCAGGGAGCCCAATGTGGGGCTCGATCCCAGGACCCTAGGATCATGACCTGAGCCGAAGGCAGACGCTTAACAACTGAGCCACCCAGGAGCCCCTAAAAAAAGGTTTTAAATAAGTGTAACTAACTGATATAGTAAGAAGAGATAAAATGGAAACATAAAAATCAACTAGTGAAAACCACAAAAGGCAGAAAGAGTGGAAGACAAAACTAGGAACAAAGAACAAGGGCAACCAATAGAAACTAGTAACAAATACAGTAGTTATTAATCCAACTATATCAATAATTGCTTTGAACATTAATGGTCCAAACGTACCAATTAAAAGACAAACTGGGGCACCTGGGTGGCTCGGTTGGTTAAGCGTCTGCCTTTGGCTCAGGTAATGATCCCAGGGTCCTGGGATTGAGCCCCTCATCGGGATCCCTGCTCAGCAGGGAGCCTGCTTCTCCCTCTCCCTCTGCCTGACGCTCTCCCTGCTTGTGCTTTCTCTCTGTCAAATAAATAAATAAATGAAATCTTAAAGAAAAAAAAAGACAAATTGTCAGAGTGGATTAAAAAAACAAGACCCAATGATAGGTTATCTATAAGAAGCCCACTTTAAATAAAGAAACACATTTAGATTAAAAGTAAATCCTTTTCTCCAAACATAAATGGAGAAAAATGTACCATGTTAGCACCATTATATAGCAGGGGTAGCTATATTAATTTCAGACAGAGCAGACTTCAGTGCCAAAAAAGGTATCAGGGATACAGAGGGCATTACATAATGATAAAGGGGTCAATTCTCCAAGACGGTAACAATCCTTAACTTGTATATGCCTTGTATTTGAAAGCCTCAACTATGTGGCAAAAATCAATAGAATTGTAAGGAGAAATAGATGAATCCACTATCATAGTTGGAGACTTCAATACCCCTCTATTAGAAATGGACAGATTCAGCAGGCATAAAACCAGTAAGGAGATAATCGAACTCAACAACACCATCAATCAACTGGATGTAAATGACATTTATAGACAACTTCATCCAACAACAGCAGAATACACATCCTTCTTAACCTCATGTGGAACATACACCAAGACAGACCACACTCTGGGCCATAAAACACACCTTTAAAATTTTAAAGAATAGAAATCATACAATGTGTGTTTTCAGACTACAGTGGAATTAAAATGAAATCAATATCAGAAGGATAATTGGAAAATCCCCAAATAATGAAGATTAAACATACTTCTAAATAACACATGAAGAAATCTCAAGAAAAAATTTTAAAATATTTTGAACTAAATAAAAACACAACTTATCAAAATTTGTGGGATGCAGGGAAAACAGTGCTTAGAGGAAAATTAATAGCATGAAATGCATATATTAGAAAGGAAGAAAGATATAAAACCCACAATCTAAGTTTCCACCTTAGGAAACTAGAAAAAGAAGAGCAAGTTAAATTCAGAGTAAGCAGAAGAAAAGAAATAGTAAGAATTAGAACAGAAATCAGTGAAATTAAAAACAGGGAATCAACAGACAAAATCAATGATAACAAAAACTGATGCTCTGAAAAGATCAATAAAATTGATAAGCCTCTAGCCAGGCAAACTAAGAAAAAAGAGAGGATATAAATTACTAATATGAAAAATGAAAGAGGGGATATCATTATAGATCTCATGGACATTTATTTTTTTATTTTTTAAAAGGAGAAATCCTCTTTTAAGATTTTATTTATTTGAGAGACAGAGAGAGAGAGATAGCAAGTAAAAGAGCACCAGAAGGGTGGAAAGGGAGAAGCAGGCTCCCCACTGAGCAGGGAGCCCGACATGGGGCTTGATCCCTGTGATCATGACCTGAGCCAAGGCAGACACCTAACTGACTGAGCCACCCAGGCGCCCAGATCTCATGGACATTTAAAGGAATACTATGAACAACTCTATGCCCACAAATTTGGTAATATATGAGTTGGACCAATTCCTTGATAGGTACTATCTGCCAAAACCCACACAAGAAGAAATAGATTATCTGAATAGGCCTGTGTCTATGAAAGAAATTGAATCAATAATTAATAAACTTTCAGAACAGAAAGCACCGGGTTCACTGGTGAATTCTACCATATCTTTGAGGAATAAATTATACCAATTCTCTCCAATCTATTTCAGAGGATAGAAGCAGAGGGAATACTTTTTAACTCTTTCTATGAGGGCAGCATTACCCTAATGCCAAAACCAAAGTCATCACCAGAAAAGAAAAACCACAGACTAATGTCTCTCATGAACATACAGAAAAAAGCCCTCAACAAAATGTTAGCAAATCAAATCCAACAATGTATGAAAAGAATTGTAACACCATGACTGTGATATTGTGATTCATAAGAAAAAAATATATTTTGTCATTCAGATGATCAAAATATATTTCTAATATATATGTGGTTTTCCTCCATGGTTCCTGCCTCACAGCTCCCAAAACCCTGGGAATTTCCTAAGTGTTGAGAGTGATACTCAACATTATGTTTTTGAAATACATGCATATTGAGTATTCCATAGTATGAATATATCACATTTCATTTACCCACTCTCTTTTTGTGGGATTTTTTTTTTTTTTTTGCTTCCAAATTTTGCTTATTTCAAACAATGCAGCAATGAGCATCTTTGAGCACCACTGGGAGACTTTCTCTAGTACAGAAGATACTGTCATTTCCTCCTCCTTCCTTGCCAATAAAGTCCTGATTTTGCTTGAATATTTTGTGCCCAGCCACAAGGAATAAATCATAATTTGTCAAAGGCGAGGTTGGCAAAATTTTTCTGTAAAGGCAAAATAATAAGTATTCTAGATTTACAAGTCATACAGTTTCTGTCACACGTGCTCAATTCCCCTGTTAGACTGTAAAACCAGACACAGATGATATATAAATGGATGAGTGTTTTCCAATAAAACTTTATTTACAAAAAAAATGGATTCACCAATGAAGACATACAAATGGCAAATAAACATATGTAAAAATGGGCAACATCATTTGCCATTAGGCAAAAGCATATTTAAACCACAATGAGGTATCACTACATACCTATCAGAATGGCTAAAATAAAAAATAGTGACAACACCAAATGCTGGAGAGGATGCAGAGAAACTGAGATCACTCAGCCACTGCTGGTGGGAATGTAAAATGGTACAGCCATTCCAGAAACAGTTTGGTAGGTTCTTAGAAAAGTAGACATACAACTATCATATGACCCAATAATTGCATCCCTGGGCCTTTATCCCAGAAAAACTAAAACTTATGTTCACACAAAATACATGAATGTTCATAGCAGTTTTATTTCTCCTGCTCCAAACTGGAAACAATCCAGATGTTCTTTGATGAGTGAATGATTTAACAAATTATGGTCCACCCATACCATGTACTCAGTATCTTTACAGCAGTGATGGATACATGAACCTACACAGGTGATTAAATTGTACAGAACCTAACACATGCACACATATACAAACACACAAGTACAAATGGGGAAATCTGAATAAGCTTGGGGGATTTTATCAATGTCAATATCCTGGCTATGGTATTATCCTAGAGTTTTGCCACATATTACTATTGGGGGACACTGGGCAAAGTATAGAAGGGATCTCTCTATATTTTTTCTATAATTGCATGTGAATCTATAATTACTCAATACAAATTTCATTAAAAACAACAACAACAACAACAGATGGGGACCTGGGTGGCTCAGTTGGTTAAGCGGCTGACTCTTGATTTTGGCTTAGGTCATGATCTCAGTGTCCTGGGATCAAGCCCTGAGTCTGGCTCCTTGCTTAGCAGGGCGTCTGCTTCAGGATTCTCTCTATGTCTGCACCCCCTGCCCCGGCTTGTGCGCACTCTCTCTCTAAAATAAATAAATATATCTTTTTAAAAAAAATTACTAAAAACAAACAAACAGATGGAAGGCTGAATTTGACCTGCAGGCCATAGTTTGCCAACCCTGGTCTAAGACAATAGTGGTGAGGAAGAGACCTTCAGCTACCATATGTTCTTTACTTTCCTTTTAGTAACAGAACTCTCATATGTATTAGCAAGGCACATTGCTGCCTAGCTAAAAGACTACATTTCCCAGCATCCCATGTAGCTAGGTGTGGCCATGTGACTAAGTTATTCTGGCCAATAAAATGTAGGTGAAGGTGTTAAATGGTAATTCTGGGAATGTAGAAGTGTGGTGGGAATTCAAGGGACCTTGTTGGATCACCGCTATGCCTCCAAAGGCCTAGAGAGGAATCTTCCCTTGCTTCTCTCCTGGCTTCTGGTGGTTTCCAGCATTCCTTGGTGTTCCTTGGTTTGTGCCAGCATAACTCCAGTCTCTGCCTCCATCTTTATATAGCCATTTCCCCTCTATGTCTGTACAAATTTCCATCTTATTAGAAAACCAGTCATTGGATTAAGTTCCCCGCCCCCAATTCCATATGACCTCATCTTAACTTGTTTACATTTGCAAAGACCCTTTCCTCCATTAAGGTCAAACTCATACCTTTCAGATGGAGATGAACTTGTGAGAACTTGTGAAGACACTATTCAGCCCAGTACACATGTGATAGCTGGAGCTGTGGCAGCCATATTGTTGCCATGAGACAAATAAGCCTGAGGACTAAAGTCAACATACTGAGGATGGAGGAGCAGAAGCATAGGCATAGCCTGATTCTTAATGAAAATTTGCACTACAAACCCAACCCTGAGCTTGCCCTTTTCTGGATCAGAGGTTGACACACTTTTTTCTATACAGGGCCAGATGGTCATATTTTAAACTTTGGGACCATACAATTTCTGCTGCAACTATTTAACTCTGCCTTTGTGGCACAAAAGCAGCCAGAAATAATGCATAAATGAATGAGCATGACTGTGTTTCAGTAAAATTATTACAGAAACAGGCAGTGGGCCGACTGTCCCACATACCATAGTTTGCCAACCCCTGCTCTGGACTTGTCATCAAGCAAATAATAAAAATCCTTGTGATTTAAGACCCTACTAGTTGGATTTTCTGTTATTCGTACCAAACACATACTAACTGATATATCTAGGGCAGGGTTTCTCACACTCGGCATTATGACCTTTGGGGACAGATAATTATTTGTTGTCTGAGAATCGTAGAATGGTAAGCAGCATCCCTAGCCTCTACCCATTAGATGCTCATAGAACCCTTCAGTTTTGATAACCAAAAAACGTCTCCAGACAGTGCCAAATGTCTCCTGGGGAGCAAAATTGTTCCTGGTTGAGAAGCACTCATCTAGAAATAGCTGGAAATGGAATCACCTGGTCACAGGGCGTGTGCACGTTCAGCGCTTCCAGGTTTGCCAAATTGTTCTCCAGCATTTACCCTCATTTACCCTCTCAACACTATAATTTCAAGTCTAGCAATTCACTTGTTTAAACTAAGCTCAGTTGCCTTCAATAAAGTGATGATTGCCTGAGCAAAGGACAATATGTTTGAATTTTCACAGCAGGAGTGCGGCTTTAATCAACCCTATCTCTTGTGACTCCAGTAATCAAGGCATTAGGTTTTATTTAAGTGAGGTTTACCCTTTACACTTAAAGTATTGATGAGACTATAATTATGGGCTGGTTAATTTTTTTCTCCCCTGCTGTGGACATTCGTCTGGTGTTCCCTCTTTACTTACAACACAAAGATCCTTAAGGGAGAGATATCAAATGAATAATTACGAGATCCCTGGAGAAGGGGTTACCCCATCTTTTCAGGTATCAGAGGGTGAAAAAGGATAAATGTGAGAGATGAGAGCTGTCCTGCTCTGGGTCTATTGAATGGAGGGAACTTTCCTGGGAATAACTGTGATGTAATTGAATAGTGGACTCAACTGAAATCTGAATCCTCTTGTTTCCCCAGTGGGCTTGGGTCAGGGTCCCAGTTCTGTTTCTTAAGTGGATGCTTAATAATCCCAATAGAATAACAAGGACCATAACTAATACTTATTGAGTGCCAAACACTTTGCTAAACACTTGATAATTCTCTCTTTTAATTCTCACAGCAACTCAATGAGGTAGACACCACGATCATTATTTCTATTTTACAGATGGGAAAGTGGAGGCTCAGGTCAAAAATACGCCCAAAGCAACTAGCTATTGCATGGTAGGGCTAGGGTTCAAACTCAGATCTCTCTGGCTCAGGGTGTCAAACCACTCTGCTATTAACTCTGACTTCGATTTAAGAACTCTGTTGTTCACCAAACCAACTCCTGGCATCAAAACCAGCCCTGGCATTAATACATAGCTTCAGGAAACACAGCTGTTTGGAGGAGGCAACAGCTGTTCATTCATTTACCACTTCACCAAGCCACACAAATTAAAACACCATAAGGTAAGGCTCACTCAGTCTCAAACACCAGGATAGGTAATTATTGCTTTAATTAAAGAAAAAATATCCCTCCCCCTCCTGCTCAAAACATTTGAGTATTGATTTCTGTAGGAGGTAAGGGAATGATTTGGGGCAGGAAATTTTTGTATGTTCTTGATGATAATTCTGTATTGTGTATGTTTGAAAGACAAATCAGGATGCTTACCATTCATTCGTTCATTCACTCATTTTTTAAGTTTCTCTTTCATCGAATATTTACTGAACACCTGTTATGTGCTAAGCCCAGTTGTTCAGCACTGGGACACCTTAGGAAACCTTCATGGATGAGAAAAATCTGTCTTATTTCTTTATGAGAGAGGCTTCACATTCTTGCATCTGGCAGGGAAAGTTTTCTCTGAATAAAAGTACCAGCTGGATTTCATGAACTATTTCTCAAATCATTCCCTAAAACCTGTCCTCCCTTAAAGGTTTCCAATAGGACATGGGAAGAGGAAGAAGGGAACGTGTCAACAGTCCTAGAACCCAGTGCTTCTCAAGAACCCAGAAAAAGGGGCGCCTGGTTAAGCGTCTGCCTTCGGCTCAGGTCATGATCTCAGGGTCCTGGGATCAAGCCCCATGTCAGGCTCCCTGCTCAGCGGGGAGCCTGCTTCTCCCTCTTCTCTCCGCTTATGCTCTCTCTCACTATCCCTCTCTCTCTCTCAAATAAATAAAGTCTAGTAAAAAAAAAAAATCCAGAAAAAGGTACAAAGCACATACCCGTCAGTCAAAGCGGCCACATCTGGTAAGTATCTGCTTCTAACTTCCCTTTTAGGACATTCTCTCCCCGTTCATTGCCTCTCTATTCATCTGCTGCCATAACGAAGTGCCACAACACTGGGTGGCTTAAACAACAGAAATTTATTTTCTCAAATAATAAAACTCTCAAGGAGTTGGCAGGGTTGGTTTCTCTTGAAGTGTCTCTTCTTCACTTGCAAAAAGCTGCCTCCTTGCACGCCTGGTGTCTCTCCCTCTTTTCATAAGCCCACCAGTCATATTGGATTAGGGCCCCACCCTTATGACCTAATGTAAACTTAATTACCTCTTTATTTTATTTTTTTAATTATTTATTTGACAGAGAGAGAGATAGCCAGAGCAGGAACACAAGCAGGGGGAGTGGGAGAGGGAGAAGCAGGCTTCCCGCGGAGCAGGGAGCCCAATACGGGGCTTGATCCCAGGACCCTGGGATCATGACCTGAGCCGAAGGCAGACGCTTAACGACTGAGCCACCCAGGCACCCCTTAATTACCTCTTTAAAGGCCTTGTCTCCTAATATAGTCATTATGAAGTCCTGGGGGTTAGGGCTTCCACATAGGAATTTGGGGGAGACACAGTTTATGTGGTCTCTTATGTAGAGAGAGGTAACAGCCTCTCTCCCTCTTCCCAAGTGCCCAGGGGTGACATAATGATAATGAGCACAAACCCTGGGGCCAAACAGCTATGTGACCTTGGATAAGTTCTTTAAATACTCTGCCTCCATTTGTTCATCCATAATATTGGACTAATAATAGCACTTGTGCGGGACGCCTGGGTGGCTCAGTCGGTTAAGCGTCTGCCTTCGGCTCAGGTCATGATCCCAGGGTCCTGGGATCGAGTCCCGCATCGGGCTGTGCTATTACATAGGGTTGTTAGGAGGGTTAACTGAGATAATATGTCTAAGGACTTAGAACAGTGCCCGGGATACAAAGTAAGCACTATATAAGTGTTTATTAAGTTGAACATTAAAAGTAAAAACTCATTTAACTGGAGTGTGAGGAGGGTGTTATGTTACTGTCCCAAAGAATCTGCTTTTTCTGGGCAACACTAATGTCAGTGACGGAACGGCCGATTCGCAATAGCGGAATCATATATAATTGAGGGTGCAGGCCCTCCAACATTCTCCAAAGCAGACTGTTTAGTGACTACATGATCTACTTTAAAATATTAATAGTAGCCAACATTTATTAAATGCTAACGATGGGCTGGACACTGTGCTGAGGGCTTTCCCAGTATGATCTTATTTAATTCTCGTAAGGTACGTACTATTTCCACTTTACAGATGAGGAAGTGGAGGTTCCAAAAAGTCTCATCTCAAGGCCAAGTTCCCCAGTTAGTGAATGGTGGGGATAGGGCCAAATAACTCCAGTTAAGAGCAGATTAGGGACTGTCAGATGCAGAGTATGGGCGGGGGGAGGTCTTCTCTTTTCTCCAACTTCCCATCACCCTTCTCTTTTCCCTCTGCTGAGTGACACATCCCCACGGCCAACGCTGCACTCCCTTTGCTACAGAAAACATCCAAGCGGCTGGGACCCAACCCAGCGCCACCTTGTGAGCCTAGCATTTCGAGGGGCAGGCTTCCAAACAGGGTAATAATCGTCCCATTAAAATTAATGTCCATGAAGTGAGCTGTTAAAAGCGTGCAGATTAAAAAAGGGGGGGAGGGAATTGTTCAATTTAAATCCAAAGGGCTTTTCAAATAGACACTGTATCTTCATTCTTGGAACGCTATACTGGGCAATGGATCAGGTCCCCTCTGCAAAGACTAGGGGGGATTAAGGAGGTGAGTCCCAGGAGAGTGAGGAAGTGGTTCTGGCCAGAAGCAAAGGGAACCAAGATTTATCCAGGGCCCGCTGCATGCCAGGTGTTTGGCATACATTTCTCTCATTTAATCTCTGCCCCAATCCTGGGAGGGAGGTATTATTATTCCCAGATTACAGGGGGGCAGTATAAAACCGTGGTTAAGCGCTTATAGTCTGCAGCATGCTGCCTTAATTTAGATCCAGTTTCCCTCTTCACTAACTCTGTGAACTTGGGCAAGAGGCCTTACCTCCCCGTGCCTCAGTTTCTTCATCTGTAAAACAGTATAGTAATAGCACCGCCCCCCCCCAAGTGTTGGGGGATTTACTTAAGGCAGCCAGGCAGCGACCAGAGCCCAGTAACCTGCATAGCGGGCACTCAGAAGGCAAGTGATGACCCTTCCAAAGGATAGGAAAACAGTCTGGGTAAGGGCAGGGCCCGCCAAGATCACACTGCAGAACTGGGATCTGACACCTGACCATGCCAGGGGAGGCCAAGGGGAAATCTCTCCTCATGACGAATGCAAACCCAAAGGATGTTCATAGTCTTGAGAATGTTTTCCAAGAGACCAAAGGACTCGGGCCTTGGCAGCCCTCTGCCCGGCGGAAGGAGACAATCAAAGTTTCCTCATCAGGTCCCAGACAGCTGGCTTGGAGTCACCTCTGGCTCCTCCAGTTTTCTGAATCCCAAAGTTATCTGAATCCCATTAAATTTAAGATCAGAGAAGGGTTCATTATCTCCCCCCAAATCCTGAGTGTCCCTCACCCATCTGTATTTTCACTAAGCAGGGACAACTGCAGCCTTTGGAGTCTGAAGTCCCCCGAGCCCCTCCCCCTCGTTGGTCCCTCAGGGTCTCCACTGCGCATTAAATCGGGATCGCCGCTAGAAACTGTAACCCGGCAGGAAAACAATATTCACAAGGAAGCAGACAAAAATAAGTTACCTTCCAGAAAGCCCCTTGCGAGGGTTTTTTGGGTGCGCGCCTCTGCGCCTCTCCGGGGCTAGGGACCGACCCCCTCTAACCCCCCCGCCCCGCCTCCATCAAGCGTTCTAGAGGCTTTGGGGGCGCGTTAGGGTTTGGCGGGGAAGCCCGGAGCGGGGTGGGGGCGTGTGTCGGGTGTATTCAGGTCCGAAGCCTATAGGTGCCGAGTCAGACCTGAAAGTGGGCAAGTTGGGTTGAATCTGGCTCTCTCAGGAGATTTTCAATCAACCCACCTCCCCCAAACAAAACAATAGCCTCGGAATATTTTTTGAATAACGCAGCCGAATTCGCTATCAGCTTCATCCAAAACGGCAAACAAGCCTGCTTCCCTCGCCAAATCGGAAGCGGAGCTGAATTCAGGAAAAAGAGAAGGAGAAGGCCTTTCCTCGCGCTCTCCGCCTCCGCGGGGGTCCCATGCGACCCCCCAAGACCGGGACCTCGGCGGCTGGGGCCTGGTCGCGTCCCAGCGCGCCGCGCTCCTCCTTTCCCAAACGCGCGCCCTCTCGCTGCCGGCGGCGCTAGGGTTAAAAGTTACCTCTCGGTTTCTTCTGCCTGCAGCCCCCCCCCGGGGGCCGGATGATGTAACCCCCCTCCCCGCGCCCTCCCCGCCCCCCTCCACCATGTGACACTTTAATTAATAATAGCGCCGTCAGCACAACAAACGCACAACACAAGGAGAAACTTGGTGTCCAGGGGAGGCCCCCGGCGGCTGGAGCGCGGCGGAGGCAGGCGCAGAGGCCGGAGGGAGCGGAGGCGAGGGGCGGCCCGAGCGCGGGGAGGGAGCGAGGCGAGCGGTCATGTGCCCGTGCCCCCTGCACCGCGGCCGCGGCCCCCCGGCCGTGTGCGCCTGCAGCGCGGGCCGCCTGGGTCTGCGCTCGTCCGCCGCGCAGCTCACGGCCGCTCGGCTCAAGGCGCTCGGCGACGAGCTGCACCAGCGCACCATGTGGCGGCGCCGCGCGCGGAGCCGGAGGGCGCCGGCGCCCGGCGCGCTCCCCACCTACTGGCCCTGGCTGTGCGCGGCCGCGCAGGTGGCGGCGCTGGCGGCCTGGCTGCTCGGCAGGCGGAACTTGTAGGAACGCGGGGCTTCTTGGTGGGGCCGGAGCCGAGACCCAGCCGGAGAGAGCAACAGGTACGCGCGCGAGCGCCAGGGCGCGGTGGCTGGGGACTGGTCACGCCGGGCAGGCTGGGAGCGCCCGAGCGACCGACAAGTTTGCTTTCTTCCCTTCCCATCTCTTTCTTTCCCTGCTCCCTTCTCTCGCCAGGATCGCCAGCCTCCTCCCCTCCAGTTGCCATCTCTCCTTCCAAGTGTCAGGTCCGCTGTGCCTGTCCTCTTCTTGGGGCATCTTACCACTCTCTCCAGTGGGATGGCTTTGGGCGGGGGGGGGGGCACGGGGAGGACTTTAGTCTCCTCAATCCCCACCAGCTCCTCAAGTAAACACAGTTTACAAGCAGTGCAAGTAAAAAGTGTGTTTGCAATGAGGACGTAGTTTCACGGCCACGCCGAAGAATTATAATCTATCTCGGGTTCAAGGCAAGTCCGCCGTCCTCTTCCAAGCCGGCTGCCGCCCTAAGTCGCCAGTTTCCGAACCCTCTTCTCCCTAAGCGGCACTTCCCTCGTTTCTGTTCCCCGTTCTCCCGGAGCGCCTCCAGGTTTCCGGTGGAGCTGTCTTTCCCCCTACGGCCCCGCGCACTTTGCAGTTTTCCTCCGCTTTGCCAACTTCTTCGCTCTTTCGGCAACGAGGTGTCCCGTTTAAGGAGCTTGGCCTCCTCTTCACCAGAAAGTTGGAGCTGAGATGGAGAAGGAGGTGCCCCCAAAGTAGGCTGGGATCGGAGGCTGTTAGGGAAACCCGAAGGGGAAGTCTTCATAAAAGAGCATTTATTGAGCTCCTTCTGGGCGCTAGGCCGTAAATGTTCAGGGAGGGAATGTTTGAAAGCTTGCGGTATGCCAGGCCCTGCGTGCTGGTGGGCGTGGGGAGTGAGTATTGAGCGCCCACTGCGTTTGGTACCAGTGGGAGAAAGGTACTGAGCATCTTCTGTGCACTAGGCCCTTGGGGTTGGGGAATTATTGAGCACCAGCTGTGCGCCTAGGGGAGCAAACGTGTTAAGGGATTGTCTTCTCAGATCTGGAACAGAGCAGAGCTGCAGAGAATGGGGAAGGAGAGAAAATCAGCCTGAGCCCACCACAGGTGGATCTAGGGCTGGAAGGTGAAGGTCGAAGGTGAGAAAGCCAGCGGCCCCGGGATGCCACGACCCGCAGATGTCGAGCGCTCGGTCCCGGCCGAGCCCTGCCGTGCGCCGACACCCTGAGAAGCTGGCGCGGCGCCCGCGGGGAGAGGCGGCAGCCGGAGCGTGGGGGGTGGCAGCGCCGGGGGAGCTGCGGGGGTGCGCAGGGTGTGAGCCGGGAGCGCGGGCGACAGATGTCGCGTGGGCCGGCGCAGCCCGGGCGCCGGCGAAGAGAGGTGCGTGCTTCGGGGCGCTCTCTGCCCGGCTCCCGGAGGTCCCATCCGCTACTCCCCCTCGGTGGAGAGGGGCTGTCCTCGGCCGGAAGGGGCCGGGCTGGGGCTGCCGAATCCCAGGGGCAGGAACAACATTTTGGACTGGGCGGAGGGAGGGGTGGGCAGAAAAAGGGAGTCGAGCGAGAGACGCGAAGCCCAAAGCCTGGAATTTAGGGAAAGGGGGAAAGAAAGTGGAAGGAGAGGGAAAGAAAAAGCGGGCGGCGAGACCAGGAAAGGAAGATGGGGGAGCTGGAGAATAAGAGAAACTGCTTGGAGAACAAGTTGCAAAAGACATTGGGAATGTGAATTAGAAGCAGGACGCACGCTAGAGTAGGAGGGCCAGGACACGGCTTTCTGCGGTCTTGGGGTCCAGGCGAGGCTGGGAGAGCGCTCTCTTCCCAGGACCGGGCGGTGCGGGATGCTGGGCGCCCGCCCCCGGGTGGGGGCGCACAGACCCGGCGCTCGTCAGGGCTGGGGGTTGCTCCGGGGCGGCGGGGAGGAGGCTGCCGCCCGGGAGGCGGCGGGAGACCTCGGCTAGGGCTCGCGAGAAGGACCGAGGGCGCCCCTCCGCGCGCGCGCGCGCGGGCGGGGGGAGGAGCGGGGAGATGGGGATCCCCACGCGGCAGGGGAGGGGTCCCGCAGCAGTTTCGCTGGTGTGGCTTCGGCGTAGGGTTTATGACCCCCTCCTCACTTCGCTTCTGCCCCAGAGCTCCTGGCTGCTTCTCAACTCCAGGCCACCCCCGGGTTCTGCTTCCTCCTGGCGAGTCCCGCCTGGCGTCCCCTGCAGCCACACCCTCCAGAGTTCTCCCTCCTCGGGTGCCCTAACCCCGGAATGCCCGGCTCGTCTTTCCTGCAGCACCGCGCCTCACTCCCACGGGGACACCGGTGGAATTGTGTACCACCCGATTCCTGCGCTCCCGTCCGGGGGTTCGCCGGCCTTGGGCTCCCAGCCTCCGTGCCTATCCCAGAAACTATCCCAGTGCCTGCCCCTCTGGCCTTGCGTGTGCGTTTGACTTAATTGGGGGAAACTCATCTTTTCCCCCGCCTCTCCGGTAAGTTAGGAAGAAGTGAAAGAAAATCCACTGGAGAAAGACAGTTGAGTTCCGTGTGTGGTCCTCTCCACTTTTGCTACCCTAGAGGAGAAGTGGGAATGCTCGTAGGATACCTTAAGTATTTTGGGGAGGCCTGAATCAGCCCTATAGGGCAGGCAATTCTCTTAGGCGTCAAGGGTGAACTTCTTTTCAGCCTCCCCTGTGAGCCAGCAATGCTTCTCTCAGAAGTCATCATTAAATAAACACACACACACACACACACACACACGAGACTCAGTTTTCCCCATATTTAAAATGGGGACAGTAATAGTACTTCAAGACAAAGGTGTTGTCAAGAGGGTGAAATGAATTCACATCCAGAGAGTTCTAGAACAGTGCCAGATGCATAAGAAGTAGATATAAATGTGAGCTATTATGGTTATGATTGTGCATTTTATAGCTTCCTTTCCCAAAGCAGACAACATTCTGCCATTGTTAGGGGGCAGTTCCCCACCATCCCTACATGCCCTCTTGGGGAATCAGGGCAAGCCTGACCAGGGTAGTACAGTGGTAAAGAGCATGGGTTTAGGAATCAGATGGGACTGGATTTAAGTTCCAACCCAGTAACTTGCGGGCAGTGTGACCGTGGGTAAGAATCATAACCTTTCTGAGCCTAAACTGGAGCTGTACCTCTTCTAGGATTGTCTGAAGGCTGATAGGAGAGCATCCATTTAAAGTGCCCAGTGCAGTGCCTGGCACTTAGCTCACTCATCAGAGGCTGTTACTTAATGGGTAATGCCATTCTTATTATTTCAAAGGGGAAACTGAGGCAGAGAGGGTTCACTTGAGTCCCAGAGGACTGGTGGCAACATCAGAAATGGGAATGGAGTTTCTGTCTTTGAGCACACAGCCCCCCCCATGATTTGGGGGTGCAGGGGAGGAGAAGACACGGGACAGCAAGCAGAGGGGGCGATGAGCTGTGAATTCCTGCACTAGAGAGATTCCCTTTCTGCAAGAGCCTCAGGGGAGGCTCCTTGGAGGCTGAGGAGGCCAAGAGGAAGATGGGTGTGGTTTAAGCAATCGCTAGGCAGCAAAAATGCAGGAGGGGGAGAGAGGGAACCAGAGAGAGGGAACCAGGGAACCGGAGAGAGGGAGAGAGGGAGAGAGGGAACCGAAGATGCTTTCTGGTGAGCACTGGCTGGCAGGGGTTGGGAGGGAGGGAGAACTGTGCCTTGGGAGGGGGCAGGGAGGGAGAGAGAACACAGCCAGGGAATCTGGCTGGGAAAAGGGGCCACTGGTGGGCAGAATCTTGCCTTGAGGCTAAGAAGAAGGGGAGGAAGAGGACTCTGCAGGCCCAGGAAGCGACCTGGTCAGCAACAAGGAAGACAACCGGCCAGCAGCAACCTGCTTTAATGAATTAATGATGGCCTGGCCTGCCAGCCAGACATGCTAACTGGTTCTTGGCAGGTACTTTGGGGACTCGGTGGTTAAACCTGGAGGCGCATCCCTCCAGCCTCCCACCCAGCCTACTGCACCCCTGCCAGGATTACTTCTAGAGCCTGAAAGCCTCAACCCGGGGAGGGAGCAATCCAAAAGGAAGGAGACAGCTGCTGGGGAGGTACCCCCCGGGAAGGGGCCAGATGTGCAGGACTTTGGCAGCCTGCCCACCACATGGTCCCTATCTGGAGTCACCCGCTTGCCTAGTGAGAGGCCAGGGCACAAGTGACTGAGCTGTCAATGTAAAAACAGCTGCACCCGGGGATAATTAAATACACCCCCAGATGTGGGCTGGGTGGATTTGGCAACCTCTGGCTTTTGACAGGCGGCTTTTCAGACCTATACTGGGGGGACGGGAGGGGGGAAGTGGGGGCTTCCGTTTCCCCTCTGGTCATCACCAGTGTTATGTGTGATAGGATTTCATGGGGACAATGGGATGCCCCGCCGCATGTGACTTGCTTGTCACACAGCAGGTGTGCAGTAACTATGTAATGAATAAATGCATCAGTCAGCAACTATACAAGACAGGTATTCCCAAATTCAGCTTCTTTCACTTATTCAGCTATTCATTACTGAGTACCCACTGGATGAAGGGCACTGTGGTCACAGGAAGGACCATGACATAGAAGGCCCTGCCCTCGTGGACATTTTAGTGGGAAAAGACTGATGATAAGTTAATACAGATCATTCTGGTTACTATTGCTCTGTGACTAGTTACTCCAAAGCTTGTCTGATTATGCTTACACGTTCTGTGGGTTAGGGATTCGGATATGGCATAGCAGGGGCAACCTGTCTCTGCTCCAGGCTGGGTGGGGGCCGGAATCACGGCGGGCATGGGGAGGAGGTAGTGGGGGATATTCATTTCACCTCCTCTGTGGCCTAGGCTTTTCCCCAGCATGGCAGCCTCATGGTGGTCAGACTCTGACCTGGTGACTCAGAGCCCCAAGAGCAATTTTGCTCTTCTGACCTGGCTTCAAAAGTCAGTTAGGTTAGAAGTAAGTCACAAGCCGGCGCATATTCGAGGGGAGTGGAATTAGACACCGCCCCCTGGGGCAGTGGCAAGGTTCTAGAACAGCACGTGGGACGGGAGATAACGTGGCCATTTTGGGATCACACAATCTAACACAGAGATAATTTCAGAAAGTGCCAAGGACTCAGAAGGTATTACAGGAAGGTAATGTAATAGAGAGCCCAGGGGACTCCTCACCTGTAGTGGTTAGGGATGCCCACTTTCAGGAGGAGCCAGGGGGCCGGTGACTTGAATGACGAGAAGGAGCAGGCCACATGAAGAAGGCCTGCAAGGAAGGTGTTCTGGGCAAGATGACAGCAAGTCCAGTGGGCTGGGAGGTGAAACTTTGCTCGGTGTGTCTGAGGAAGAAAGAAACCCGAGGAGTGTGGCTAAAGCCACATGAACTTGGGAAGGAAGAAGTCTGAGAGGTAGGGAGTGGCTAGATGAGGCCGTGGCAGGGAGGCCGAGTTTGGTTCCAAGTTCAATAGGAAGAAGGGGGTGAGAAAACCAAGCTCAGAGAGGCTTTCATCAGTAATGAGATTCACAAGCGCAGATAGTGCATGAGCAGGTGCTTTGCAAGGGGGAGGGGGAGAATTAGATGTGACACAGTAAAGGGGACTCTGTTCCATTGCCATGCACTTGCATGATGCATTGAGCACCAGCTACAAGCCAGATGCTGGGATGCAATGGAATGGAATATAGGGATGAACAAGTCCCAGCTCCTGGCTCAGAGGCTCCTAGACTTCAGGAGCCAGAGAGCCTGGCTCTTACTCTCACCCCAGCCTCTGAGTGGAAATGAACGAGTTCACCTCCTGCCAGGGTCTGCCAGATCCTGATTCCTGTACCAGTTCACAGATGCCCAGCCCTCAGTACCCTCCGAATGTTGTGGATACTGGCTGGATTTCCATCACATAAGAAATGTCACCATTCAACTCAGCCTGATCTCCCTGTCTCTTAGCCTGCCCTGCTATTGGGTGGGGGATCTCTGTTTTAATCCATGTCAGTGAGATGCATCCTTTTATTCCTGCTGGATGCCCAGGGAAGGAGAAATCTCCTTTACCCTCCCGTGGAGAGAAAATTGGCTGCCCCCACAAAGTGTTGCCATCATTGGACCTTTGCTCCGAAGACCACAGACTCGGGCAAGATGGAATTAAATTGCTTTGGGAAACTTTATGTAACACCCCCTTTTTAAAATAGCTTTTTCTTGGTTGCAAAAAATATTACAAGTTCCTTATTAAACGCTTGGAAAATGCTGAATAAAAGACAATTTTTGTCGGTTGTTTTTATCTTACTACTCACTGTTAACATTTCGATAGGCTTCCTTCCATTTTCAAAAATGCACTGATGGGGACTTTAGCAAATAGAATCACTAGCTCTAGATATTTATTCTCTGTAACCTGACTTCTCCAATTTTGGAAAGACATTTCTCCACGCCTTGTAATATTTCCTGCGACACACTTATTCTATCGTAGAGCATATCTATGACACATTTGCTATTTCATTATTTGACTGTTCCACCATTTACCTTCCCAATCCACTATTGTTGGACATTTAGATTGTTTCCATCATGATGATGAGCATCCTTGCTTCTAACTCTTTGGGCACATCATGGATAATTTTATGGGTTTTTTAAAAGATTTTATTTATTTATTGGGGGAGGCATGAGTGGGGGGGGGGGACAGACGGAGAAGCAGGCTTCCCGCTGAGCAGGGAGCCAGATACGGGGCTCAATCCCAGTACCCTGGGATCATGACCTGAGCTGAAGGCAGACGCTTAACTGACTGAGCCACCCAGGCGCCCCCATGGATGATTTTCTGAAAAATGCCTCCAAGTGGAACTTTGCTATCAAAGCATATGTAAACATTCTTTCATTGTAACAGTTGTCTAAAGGGTATAAAATCTTGTAAAGGTTCAGGAGGGCTTTCTAGACAACATTGCCATTCATTCCCATGTCTCAGTCATGTCCCTGGCTTCTTGAGTTGGCTGTTATCATCCTCAGCTAAATCTGTGGCCTTTTCTGTGGAATGTTCTTCGTGGAACACACCTCTAGCTATTGCTGGAGTGCCTGAGAATGCAGAGGACTCCTTGCATGCCCATCCCAATGTCGAGGAAGAGCTCCAGGTCAGAGCAATGTTACTAAGGGTTTGGAGAAGCTTCCCTGCCTGCCTGGCTCTGCCTATCACCATGGCACAGTCAGGTACCATGTACATCTGATATTCTTTGATCTAGCACATGGTACATAATAAATCCTGAAGGACGCTAACATACCGATGATGGGGAAACTTAGCTTTTGGTTGGGGGGAGGTCTTCAGAGAGTGGGAATGTGTCACGGGCAATGGGATGGATTTAAGAAGAGGTACCACTTTCAAAGACAGCCCAGATTTAAAATGTTTTAGGTGGCACACCATGGGGCCTAAGTCTTGATTCTGAAAACTTAACCATTGGTAACTGTTTATTGTAGTCACCCAGATTCATGCGGAGGCAGGACAGCTTGGTGGAAAGTGACATGAACTCTGGAGTCAAGCTGCTTTTTGGGTCAGGTCCAGATCTGCCATCTACCAGTTGTCCCTTTACCTTCTGGGCAGTATGGGGCACTTAACTGATATTCAGAAAATGGTAGAAAATGATAATTGGGAGTGCGGGATATGTGATATTCTTATTTGGGATAAAATTCAGTCTGTGGACCTGTAATCGTAATATGGTGGGAACTCCTAGGGGACTTTTTAGAGCCTTTTGTTTAAAGCAGTTCTGAGTTTTGTGTCCCCCACTCTGTGGCTCACCAGCAGCCTGCTTAAGCCACTGTACCAGGGCTGGGAGAATCTCCAGGACAGGACTTCCCAACCTGGGCAACACTGGCCTCCAGGTCCCATGAGGGTGCCAATCATGTCTATTTTGCCCATCACTGTATCCCAGCCCAGGCATGGTGACTAGTGCAGAGCGGGCATCCAGTAACTACTGAATGAATGAATGAATGAATGAATGAATGAATAGGTAAATGAATGAATTTGGGGGAGGCCTCAAGGAATTTGGGAACCCCCAAAATTACACATAAAATTGGTTGATTTCATACTCCTAAGTTTCTCCCTACTTGAGAGAGAAACCAAGGCTTTGATCCAATCCTCAAATGATCTATGACCCAAAAGGTCAGCATTCTAAAAATATAGCCAGAGCTCGACAGGACTTTAGAGACCACCTAACCCAACTCCCTTACTTTCCAGACAGGGAAACTGAGGCGCAAAGATAGCTGCTGAGGGTTTAGATGAGGTGGCCTTCAATGCCATCTGACTCTGTCTAAGGGTGCCTCGGTGTCTGGGCAAGGGTTCCAACCTGGTGGTCTCCCAGCTGAACCTGGCCTGCAGTTGGGTTTTGTTCGACTCCCATGGCTTTCCCCACAGCACTGAAAAATCAGGCACTTTCTTGTAGAAGCTTGTATTTCCAGTTGTTCTTGAACACATGGAAAGATCTGACAAGATGGAGTCTGTATTCCTGTGTGGTAGCAAAGGCTTAGATGAAGATCAGAAGGCCCTTTAGATGGGACACAGACTCTCTGCTTACCGTGACCTCTTCTGAGCACACTTCCCTGGGTCCATGCATACATTTAAATTTGCAACCCCTGCTTTCGGGGACCACTTTGTCAGACATCCCTTGATGCATACACACACCCACACACATACCCTATTTTAAATAAGTGAGATCATCTGTTCATGTTGTTCTGTAATCTGCTTTTTCTCCACTAAAAATATATTGCTGATCTCTTCCCATGTCAACAAAGAAAGGTTTCATCATCCTTTTTAATGGCTGCATGGTGTTCCATTGTTGGATGAACTGTGATTCACTTATTTGGTCACCTCTCCAGGGACATTTATGCTGTTTCTAATTTGCTGATAGTATGAACGAGGTGTATTCTGGTTTGGACAAATTTGCAAAGAAAAAAAGAAGTTCCTAGCAGTGAAATTATTGGGTCAAAGAATGCGCATGTTATAACATGGGGTACACCCGCCAAGACTACTTTAGAAAGGGTCTGCCCATTTGATTTGGTGTCAGTTCTCTGCTGCCTTGCTCTCTCCCAACCCTCAGCGCTACCCTTCCGGAAGTCCAGTTAGTGTGCTTGCAAGGTCCACCTGCTATAATTTCATAGTGGCCAGAAGCTCTTAGTTCTCTGTTCTCTCCTCACAGACTTTCCATAATCAATAACCACTCACTGAGGCACTGATAACTATTCACTAATAGCTGGGTACTGGGCACAGGGGGTCACCATCCCTTCCAGTAGCTGCCAAATGGCCTCTTCCTCTCTCACATGCCTCAGATCCAGCCTTCTGCTTTTTCTTTTCTTTTTAAAGATTTATTTATTGGGGCTTCTGGGTGGCTCAGTCAGTTAAGTGTCTGCCTTCAACTCAGGTCATGATCTCAGGGTCCTGGGATCTAGCCCCACATTGGGCTCCCTGCTCAGCGGGGAGTCTGCTTCTCCCTCTCCCTCTGTCCCTCCCCCCTGCCCATGCTCTTGCTCTCTCTCAAATAAATAAATCTTCTTAAAGATTTTTTTAAATTTATTCATCTGAGAGAGAGATAGTGAGCAAGAGCATGAGCGACACGGGGCTCAATCCCATGACCCTGAGCTCATGACCTGAGCTAAAACCAACAGTCAGATGCCCAACGAACTGACCCACTCAGGTGCCCCAGCCTTCTGCTTTTTTGATCCCTTTACCTACCTTCTTCTTAGCACCCACCTTCCTAGGTGGGCAGCATGAACTATAAGGATGGAGATTGAAGACACAGACCAGAGCAGTGTTCCCTCTAGGAGGATTCTGCATGGAGACCTTCGTCCCCATAGTTCTTAGGTGCTAGGACTGACTGCTGGTCCCATCTGAACTCCACAGTCAAAATCAGCACCCTAAAACCAAAGATGGAGAGTGGAGAAGTTGCCACCATTATTCACTTGCTCACATATCCACTGTCACCCAGCAGGCTGAAATGAGGACCTACCTATGCAGGGCATTGTGATGGGCTCTGGGGACATAAGGATGAGGGCAAGAGACACGGTGTCTGTAAATGGGAGGCTTAGAGCTGGAGTGAAGGGGGCTTTCCTTTTATTTCTATATCCTTCTCTGCTGTTTGAATTTGTAACTTAACACTTGCGCAAATAGCAAGAGCAAAAAAGGTATTTTTAAAAATTAAATATTGAGACCTCTTAGGGGACCCAAGAGTCCTCATCTCAGATACAGGAAGAAGCGAGTGAACCTCTGGCTCGATCTACTGCTGCAGTGAGGCTTGCCATTCACAGCTTCCTACCTTTGCGCCCACAACAGGGTGATAACACGGTGGCCCAGGGAGGCAGGACCCTGAGGTTCCATGTTCTTCCCTCTGCCTGCCTGCCCCCGCCACACTGTGGGTGCAAAGTGGAAATAGGGACATTTTTCTTAAAAGGCAAAGTTTCACGAATCTCTTCAGCTGTGAGCTTTGGTTGTGAGTCAGCATTTGAGAGAGTTTTTTTATGAGCCAAGTTTGAGGAAAAACATCCCAGGGGCAGGACAGTGGCTCAGAGCGGGTGGTGGATTTTGTTTTTTAAAAATACAGCTGGCCCTTGAACAACATGGGTTTGAGCTGCATGGGTCCACCTATATGCAGATTTAAAAAGAAATAAATACAGTACAGTACTGTCAATGTATTTTCTCTTCCGTGCGATTTTCTTTTTTTTTTTTAAAGATTTTATTTATTTATTTGAGACAGAGAGAATGAGATACAGAGTACATGAGAGGGGGGAGGGTCAGAGGGAGGAGCAGACTCCCCGCCGAGCAGGGAGCCCGATGCGGGACTCGATCCCGGGACTCCAGGATCATGACCTGAGCTGAAGGCAGTCGCTTAACCGACTGAGCCACCCAGGCGCCCCCGTGCGATTTTCTTAATTACATTATCTTTTCTCTAGCTTACTTTATTGTAAGAATACAGTACGTAATATATACAACATACAAAATATGTGTTAATTTGACTGTTTATGTTATGAGCAAGGCTTCCCGTCAACAGTAGGCTATTCATAGTTAAGTTTTGGGAGAGTCAAAATTTATACGGGGGGATTTTTGGTTGCATGGGGCATCAGCACTTCTAACCTCTACATTGTGCAAGAGTTAACTGTAGTTGTATTTATTTATTTGTTTGTTTATTTTAATTTTTTTGAGAGAGACAGCACGAGCAAGCAGGGGGTGAGCAGAGGGAGAGGGAGAATCTCAAGCAGGCTCCACACTCAGCATGGAGCCCAACATGGGGCTCCATCTCACGACCCTGAGATCACGACTTGAGCTGAAATCAAGAGTCAGAGGCTTAACTGAACGAGCCACCCAGGTGCCCCTGTGCTCTTAACCATTACACTATTTTGCATATCTGTACACCTCTTTATATGGATATATAGATAAAGATATATAGATATCTGTATGTTTGTATAGATACACACACACATACATATATACATATTCATTGAAGGAAAAAAGATCGGGGATCATGCTATTTGGCCATTTGCTCTTTTCAATTAAGAATCATAGCACACTAGCCACTCTGGAAAACAGTATGGAGGTTCCTCAAAAAGTTGAAAATAGAGCTACCATATGATCCAGCAATTGCACTACTGGGTATTTACCCCAAAGATACAAAAGTAGGGATCCGAAAGGGTATGTGCACCCCGATGTTTATAGCAGCAATGTCCACAATAGCCAAACTGTGGAAAGAGCCAAGATGTCCATCGACAGATGAATGGATAAAGAAGAAGTGGTGTATATATATACAATGGAATATTATGCAGCCATCAAAAGGAATGAGATCTTGCCATTTGCAGTGACGTGGATGGAACTGGAGGCTATTATGTTGAGTGAAATAAGTCAAACAGAGAAAGACATGTATCATATGATCTCACTGATATGAGGAATTCTTAATCGCAGGAAACAAACTGAGGGTTGCTGGAGTGGGGGGTGGGGTGGGAGGGATGGGGTGACTGGCTGATAGACACTGGGGAGGGTATGTGCTATGGTGAGCGCTGTGAATTGTGCGAGACTGTTGAATCTCAGATCTGTACCTCTGAAACAAATAATGCAATATATGTTAAGAAAAAAAAAAGAAGAAGAAGAAGAAGGTAGCGGGAGGGGAAGAATGAAGCGGGGGAAATAGGAGGGGTAGACAAACCATGAGAGACGATGGACTCTGAAAAACAAACTGAGGGTTCTAGAGGGGAGGGGGGTGGGAGGAGGGGTTAGCCTGGTGGTGGGTATTGAGGAGGGCACGTTCTGCATGGAGCACTGGGTGTTATGCACAAACAATGAATCATGGAACACTTCATCTAAAACTAATGATGTAATGTATGGGGATTAACATAAGAATAAAAAAATTAAAAAAAAAAAAGAATCATAGCACACTTAGGGGCGCATGGGTGGCTCAGTCGGTTAAGCGTCCGACTCTTGGTTTTGGCTCAGGTCACGATCTCGGGGTTGTGGGATCGAACCCCTCATCAGGCTCTGCGCTCATCAGAGTCTGCTTCAGATTCTCTCTCCCTCCCTCGCTCTTTCATTCTCTCTTTTTCAAATAAATAAATAGAACCCCTCATCAGAGTCTGCTTCAGATTCTCTCTCCCTCCCTCGCTCTTTCATTCTCTCTCTTTTTCAAATAAATAAATAGGTAAATAAATAAAATCTTAAAAAAAAAAGAATCATAGCACACTTAGATCTACCTCTTTCTAATACACAGGTAGCTTAATTTGTTAATCCAGTCTCCTATTGATGGACATACGGGATGTTTCCAAACTGCTGCTATTACAAATAAAGCTGGAGGGAACACACTTGAGCATATTTAGGTGACTACTTCTATGGGCAAGCTCACTAGCCTATCGTGTCCCATTTAAGATCCCCAGGAACATATGCGCAGGCGCCCTCTCCGACTGTGGGCTGTGGTCACATGGCCTCCACTGGCCACGCAGAGGCGTGCTTCTGATGTTCATCTGTCACTAGGGACACCACCCTGCAACCAAGACATAAACAGGCAAGGGCACTTGTCCATGTAGCTGCGCTGGGAAGCCCTTAGAAAGACTCGTTATGTGCTTAATGATTTGCAAGTAGGAAGAGTGAAAATCCTTTGCTGGTCCTGCCTAGTTTTGCAAGAACATGCCATTCCTCCCATGGATGGAGCTGATCCGTGCCGTTAAAATAGAGTTCTCTACCCTCTCCTGATACCATCGTCATCTTCCCTTCATCACCAACAATCAACTGACGTATCTATGCAGCCTCACTCTGCATAACTTTGGGATGCATCACGGTCCCCTGATTGAGCTGTATGTATCACTGCCTTTGTGCTTTGCTCTGGCTCTTTCCCCACTTAAATGATCCTTGCTTCTTCCAGTTATGGAAAAAAAATATGAATGCATCTCTTTTTTTTTTTTTTAAAGATTTTATTTATTTATTTGAGACAGAGAGAATGAGAGAGAGAGAGAGAGCACATGAGAGGGGGGGAGGGTCAGAGGGAGAAGCAGGCTCTCTGCCGAGCAGGGAGCCTGATGCGGGACTCGATCCTGGGACTCCAGGATCATGACCTGAGCCGAAGGCAGTCGCTTAACCAACTGAGCCACCCAGGCGCCCTGAATGCATCTCTTAAAGGCCCAGTTCGAATCTTGGTTCTTCTCTGAAGCTTTCCTAGTGAGCACGGCCACATCTTGACTTCTGGCCTGTCCATATGCCTGTGGTCAATGGTCTTCCGCAGTTCCGGCCTCTGGCACGTCACGTCTCCCCGAGGGAGGCTGGAGGCACATCGAGGGCAGGCACCGGGGCCTTATCAATAGCACACAGAACAATGCTGAGCACAAAGTCAACATGCTCAGTAGCACATAGATGTGGCTTCTTTCTCTCTCTCCATCCTTCCTTTTTTGTGCATGCTGACGGCAGCATAATCATCTCAGGCTAGTGCTGCAGGGTTCCACTGACTTTTCAAACATCAGTGTGACTAGGAGCCAACAAAGTGAGTTTTTTAGGGGTTACAAAAGCTGATTTTTGTAAACGAAATGGAGTGTGTTTATCAACTGAGTTGGTGGAGGACTGATTCAGTATCCCGTGAAAACACAGGGCGGCAACACAATTATGCAGAAGTCGTGCTGTGCTCTGCTCTCACAGGACAGAAGGGGAATGGGGGCTTAGGTGGTGACAGAGATCTTTTGCCTCTACCGAGCAGGTCAGAGCAAAAGGACTGAGGTCACTGATACGGATCCTGGCGAGTGTCAGCTAATGTAGATTGTGGGGTCCATGGGATTAGGACTCACTTCATTCGTGCATCGTATGTATTGATTAAGGGTGCAAGTAAGAGGCAGAGAGGACCCCCAAGCTAAGTAACCAGAAAAGAACTTAGTGAAGGTTCGGTGACAGAATGTGGACAGGGTTTGGGAAACCAAGGAGGAATAACACAGTACCACTGGGCTGGCCACAGAGGAGAGCCAGTCCACCCGGGCCTGAAGGGGTGAGGCGACAGGGGAGGAACCCGAGCCTGGAGGGGGGCCTGGAGGGCAACCAGAGAGTCGAGCCCAGCAGGCGCTGTGGCCAGTCTGTGGCCCCGCAGGATAGGAGCTGGGGGAATACAGACCCTGCTCTCGTACCCCATCAGCACCTTCTGTTGACTGGACCCAGCAGGAAAACCTGTTGGTGCAGTTCATACTGCACAATATCCCAGATTCTTGCCAACTCAGAAAGTGATCTCTCTCCCACTTTGTGCCCTACACCACTTGATTTGTACCGCTCACATGGCACATCACCCACCGCCTGCTTTGGACTAACATGCTGTACTCTTTGAACTTCCAGCCCCTGCTAACTCTCCAGCCTCATCCCTCCCCGGCCCCATCGCCCAGGCTTTGCTGGAGCCTCATCAAGCTCCTTGACCTGGTTGGGGTATTTCATTGCTCTGTTCTTGCTCTTGTCCTGTTTCTTCCTTTCCTCCCTGCCACTCCCCCATCCCCTTCCTCTGCTCCGTCTTCCTCCTCCTTCTGACATGATTCACCTGCCAGAAAATCCATCCTTTTGAAGTGCACAACTCAACGGTTTTTTATTATATTTCCAGAGTTGTGCCAGCCATCCCCACAATTGATTTTAGAGCGTTTTCATTTCCCCCACAGAAGCCCTATGCCCATTAGCGGTGACTCCCTAACTCCTCCCTGCCCCCAGCCGTGGACAGCCACTAATCCACTTCTGTCTCTTGTGGGCATGTCACCTCCACGTGACATACTCACATACCGTGATCTTTTGTGTCTGGCTTCTTTTATTTAGCAAAATGACTTCAGAGCTCATCCTGATTATAGTGTGTCAGCCTCCTTTTCCTGGCTGAGTAATACTCTATTGTATGGCAATACCCCGTTTTATTTACCAGTCGATGACATTGGGGTCATTTCCGATGTTTGGCTATTATGGATAATGCTGCTCTGAACACTGATGCACAGGTTTTTGTATGAATATATGGGGTTTTTTTAAGATTTTATTTATTTATTTGAAAGAGAGATAGCCAGAGAGAGAGCACAAGTGGGCGGGGGGGAGGCGGGGAGAGGGAGACCTGACGTGGGACTTGATCCCAGGACCCTGAGATCATGACCTGGGCCGAAGGCAGATGTTTAACTGACTGAGCCACCCAGGCGCCCTTGAATATATGTTTTTAAAATAATTTTTTGAAAGATTTTATTTATTTATTTGAGAGAGACAGAGAGCATGAACAGGGGGAGGGGCAAAGAGAGAAGCAGACTCCCCGCTGAGCAAGGAGCCCGATGTGGGGCTCCATCCCAGGACTCCAGGATCATGACCTGAGCTGAAGGCAGAAGATCAACCAACTGAGCCACCCAGGCACGCTGAATATGTTTTTTTTACATAATGTTTTTGAAAGATTTTATTTATTTGAGAGAGAGAGCACTAGCGGGGAGAAGGGCAGTGGCAGAGGGAGAAGCAGGCTCCCCATTAAGCAGGGAGCCCTATGTGGGGCTCAATCCCAGGACCCCGAGATCATGACCTGAGCTGAAGGCAGACGCCCAACTGACCCGACTCATTCAGCCACCCCTGTTTGAATATATGTTTTCCGATTCTTGGGGGTATGTGCTGGTTTTTCTGCCCTTCCCAGAATGCCTCATCTTATCCTGGCTAATTCCCTAGCATCCCTCAGTCCTCTGCAGGAGTCTGCCTCTTTCTCTCAAGAGCTCTGACTCCCCCTTTCCCTCATGGGATCCCATAGTTCATGTTTATCCAGACTGCTCTTCACATGACAATGTCATTGATATCAAGTTCTTCTCATCTCTTTCTGTTGGCTTCTGAGCCCCTTAAAGGGCAAGAACTATGTCATTGGATTTGTAACACCTAGCATGGTTCTTGTTATGTTGGGCAGTGAACGAATGAATGAATGAATGAGAGCAGAGACTGTCTTACAAGCCTGCCTTGACTATGGATCTGTGAAATGAATAGATGAAGGTCCTGTTCCTGATTTGGAGGAGCAAAGAGGCAGGGTGGTTCTACCTTCTCTTTTTTATTATTTTTTTTTAATTTATTTTTATTTATTTATTTATTTTTTAAAAGATTTTATCCATTTATTTGACAGAGAGATAGCACAAGTAGGCAGAGAGGCAGGCAGAGGGAGAGGGAGAAGCAGGCTCCCTGCTGAGCAGGGAGCCCGATGCGGGACTCGATCCCAGGACCCCGGGATCATGACCTGAGCCGAAGGCAGCCGATTAACCAACTGAGCCACCCAGGCGCCCTACCTTCTCTTTTTTAATCACAGAAGATGCTTACGTCGGAAAACAGAAATGGGGGTGTGTGCGTACCAGTGTTTGTTTAGGGAAGGCTGCTGTGTGGACAGGGCTTTGGCTGGGGTGGGGGTGGGAGTGGGCACTAAATCTAGCTTCTGGGGACCCTTTCCTCCAAATCAGAGCTCTGTATGTAGCAGCTCTCTCCCATCCCCCTCCACCTCCCGACGTTCGACATTCGGGGCTGGTTGTGCACAGGCTCAAGGCACTGACGTCATCCCCAGCAGCTGTCTGCACGTGCCTACTGACCGAAATACCAATCTTTATTTCTGCAGGTTGGTGAAAACCCTGTGTCCTTGGAGAAAGCTGGTTCCTGTTTTCCTGAGGGGGAGCCCGGAGCTTGAAAGGCCACAGTTGGCACTTCGAGAAGGAAGTGGAGAGGAGCCTGGAGCAACAGTAGCAACGCGGAAAGGGACTGGGGAAGCCCTTTGCATATCCAGCTGCAGAAACAGACACCCCAATGCTATTTACATACAGCTCTATATATAAAAAAAGAAAATATGAATATTACTACTCAGTGCATGTCTTGTCGAGGACACAGTCCCCTCCCTTTTCTGTACCTTCCCATGTGAACTTTGATACTTCCGTGTCTGGGGCACCGGAAGAGAGATGCCTACTGTGTACCTAGAAAATCTGCAAAGACTGGTGGGAATTAGCCCCAGAGTCGACCAACCACCTGGGGAGGGATGCTGGTGGAGTAAGCGGTGAAATTGCAAAAGGCAAAATAGAAGGAAAAAAAAAAGAAAGAAAGCGAGGAGGACAAGGGGCCAGCTCTGTAGGGGCAGTCTGGGATTTCTCCATTTCTAAGAGTCTTGATAAGTCCTAGTCTCTCTGTACCTGTGTAGGTAGATAGCCAGTCCCACTGTCACATCAAGACAAATGGGATTTTTTTTTTTTTTCCTACCAGTCTGGTGTCTCTGGTGCTTCACTTCAATTTTGCTGGTGCTGTGTTCTTGCTGGTGCTGCCATGGCGTTCTGTTGCCAGACTGCAAGGCCAGGGGACAAGAGAGATTTCTATTTTGCTGTTTCAAATTCTTTTTTAAAGGGACAAGTTGCAAAAGTGCCACTTGAGAGTCTCTGCTCTTTCTCTGTGGGGATGAAAAATCCAGAGGTGTTTCAGAGCAAACCTTGGGGTCTGGGAGGGGGGGAGGGTATTGAGTGCTTGCTGGTTACTGAGGTGGAAAGCTGACCTCATATGTGACTTGTCCTCTACCCCCACGAAAGTATCCTGGGAGTTCAGCGATGGCCTCCCTCACTCCCCAAGGGGATTTCAGGGCTTAGGTTTTATGGATTAAAGAGCCAAGAAATGGCTACATTCTGGTCAAGGGTGATTTATAAGCAAGAGGCACTGGGGGAGGGAGCAAGTCATTTAAATGAAATGCACCAGCATCTCACTGACTGACAGAGGGTCTGATTCTCCCCCCACCCCCCGCCCCAGGATGAGCTACTATTTTCAGAAGTTTCTAGAAGGGCTAAAAAAAAGATGTGTGCTGGACTGAGACTTGGCTGCAAAGACTCTTCAGGGAGCAATGATTATTTTTTGCTTTTATTTTTTAAAAAATGCAAAAAAAACCCCCCAAAACTCTCCCCAGGTATTATTCCTCTGTGCTGGGTCTCACAGTGCCGTGTGCAAAGCTGAGATGCTGGGGCGCCAGGCTGTAGGGTCAGACTGTCATTCTGCAAGGCTGGATCTGCAGATCACCACCCAGTTCCTATGGACAGGGGGTCCACTGGGCTGATTAGCAGACACCCTTGCCGTTCTAAGAAGCCAGCAGAGGGATCAGCCGTTGTTGAAGTTGACATGGGGCTGAATTATTCCCCACAGGCTTTGTTGGAAAATTACCAGGTCCTTTAGAATGCAGGACCTTTTAGTTCTGTTGCAAACTGGGAGCTGTCTTTCTTTTATCCATGCCTATGTTTTCCTAAATAGACTTTTAAAGACAAATGTAACCCAAAGCTGCTGAAGGTGAGGGCAGCCCCCCACCCCCACCCCCAGACAGCTTGTTGATGGAGAACTTGCTTCCTTTCATTCCCGGGGCCCTCCCCACAGTTATGTTTGCAGGGGATGGGTGTGTAGGCAGGGTCTGCAGAGAGCAGCAGGTGATATCCCCACCAAGCCACAAACTTAGAGAAGGGCAAATTAATTAGAATGGTACGAAACACAGTCCCTGCCTCTGTATCGTCACTTTCCGAGCCAGACACTAGGGTCTTTCCAGCTCAGCCCATTTTCTGGGGAGGGGGTTTTCATTACTATAATGGTATGTGATCACAGCTCTTTGGTGCCTTAAGGCTGCACCTTCAACACTGCAGTGGGACCCGGCTGACCATCTAGACACAGGGAAGAGGAGAAAGGTCAGAGAATCCCTTTCTCAGCCCCGACTTGCCTACTAGCTTCTGACATTTCCGAGGGAGGATCCAAACTCCAAATGCCCAGGTTGGCGTTTGGGGCAATTTTGATTTCAATGAAGCCACACCGCTGAGAACTGGGCACCCTTGACCTCCTGATGGAGCTTTACAGCCAAGTCCCTTGTATATATTCTCTTGTATTAATAGAATCCGTGTATTTATCTAATCCCGGCTTTTTCTTGCACATCATTAATTTGAGTGCACTTCTCGACTGCCCCGATTTTTGACAAGGGGTTGTTTTTAATGCTTGTTTTTATATGAGATTTGACTTCTTGATGGACATTTGTATTAGGAAATTGAAGCATGATATATATGTATATATTGTCTCCACTGTCTCTGAGGCTGCATTACTTGGATTGCATGAGATAGTGGGGTGTTTTTTTTTTTTTTAATATTTCCACAGTGTGCAAAGTGCTGGCACCATCCCTCCCTCTCTCCCCCGCTTTTCTCCGGCTGCCAAGGAGTCATTGATTTTGATTAGCTTCACTGCAGAGCGTCTGTGAAGAGAGGGAGAGGGAGGGGGGCTTTGAAATAAATTTTAAAAAAGACCTCATATCGGGTTTCAGCAGACAACAGTGTGTGTGTGTGTGTGTGTGTGTGTGTGTGTGTGTGCGTGCGCGCGCATGCGCACGCATGCATGTCCGTGCAAAGCAGAGGGAGGCCTCTGAGATCATTGTTTAGGTAGCTTGCTGCATAATGAGGCGATGAGCAAACAGAAGCGCCTCCTTCCTGATGGTGCTGGTTGCTCTCAAAGGGTGGGGGTCTAGGAGCCACAGGGATTGGAGCCTCCTGGGACTTCAGCATTCCCATTCCAAATTAGATCCATTCCCTTCTGGAAGCTTCTCGCCCCATCCCCCATAAGCAAGTAAGATCTCTTTACCCCATTTCAAATTTGGGGTTCCATTTCACAATCTTTCTGGCACAGATGTAGCTGGAGTAACAGGTTTGGTGGGGTGGGGAGGCCCCTTTCCCTCTCTGGCTGCTGTCCATGGCCCTAGGCCATGAGCATCTCCTAGAACCCAGTTTCCATTTTGTTTTCCTCTCTTTCTTTGGGCTACTGGAGACTTCTTTTCCACACTTGTTGCAGTGGTCTCATTTAAGAAATTCTTTTCTATTTTGATGAAAAAATGGTGATTTAAACAATATTTTCACAGAACAATGTGACTTTGGTTTCACAATTTATGTAGCTGATCTCGTACTATTATCATGTTTTTGACAGTGACAAAATATCACTTCCCCTAGTTGGGAAATTGGGGGAGTCCACCTCTGATCCTGCACAAGTATCTTTTGGGGACACTGGTTTGCCACTGTGGACTTTTTGAGTGTCCACCTGGTATCAGAAGCTGCAGTGATCAGAATGTAGGTTTTTTTCTTCTATGTTGATACCAATTCCTTTTCTGAATCTTTCCTTAAGTCAGCCTGAGCCAATCAGAGAGTCAGATGCTGCTTGGGGGCTAAGGGGGGACAGGCTAGACATGCTGGCCTAGTCCCATTGTGATGGAGGATGTTGATGTCAAAAGTGTCATTTTAAAGCTTAAACCAAAAGTTTTTTAAAAAAATATTAATTTATTCATTCAATACCTATTTATTGAGCACCTACAATGTGCCAGGTTGTAGAATCCCATCTGGGAAGAAACTTACGTATGGAGCATGGAGGGGCAGCCCTGCTTGGAACCAGATGATGCTAATTGTCCCTTTCTAGTCTGTCATGGTCTTTAACAGATTTGTCAGGTCATCCTTGTGATCCCAAGCCTTGATGGCAGATTGTTCTCTAGTATTTATATTTACTGAGCACCGCACTGTCATGAAGGCAATTCAAAAGCCTGTGATCTCAACTCACTCCCAGCACGAAAAGACTGGTTCTTGCTGCTTCACATGGTAACGAAAGCCACCATCTACAGCGTGCTCACCAGCCCTGTGCTGAGTGCTTTACATGTTTCCCCTCCATTATTCCTCATACCCATTCTGGAAGACAGTAGGTATTATTCCCATTTTACAGCTGAGGAAGCTGAGACTCAGAAGTTTTGCAACTTAGCCTAAGGCTACACACACAGAGTAAAGTGGCCGAGCCAAGATTTGAACTCAGGTCTGTGTGACCGCCGCCCGCCCCCCCCAAACTCATGAGCTAACTGCCCTGCCACACTGCATTCCCTCCTGAGCTGCTCCAGGGCATTTGCTAGTTCAAGGGCAAGCACAGCCTGGGGCCCAGCAGGGAGCAAGGGCACCTGACTTAGATCCACTGTAAGGAGTGTTGCATTTGGGGACACTCCAAGACAGGCTGGATGGTTTAGTTGGGGATTTTATGTATTTGTTCCCTGCCGTTTATGTCCTTAATTTCTATAAGGTCCCTGGGAGAAGCATCTACTTTGTAAACAGGGCCTGTTCAACTTACTTCCTAGGACATGGGAAGCTTTTCTCACCTCTTTCCTGTCCCCTCCCCGACCTGAACCCTTAAGTCTTTTGCACTATAAGTGCCCGGGAGCCTATGTGTGTATGTGGCAGGGATGGTTGTGGGGGTGTTTGGAACCTCAGTGAGGCCTCTGGCTCAGCCAGAGAGGCAATAAGCTTGGGAACATTCCGTTCTGGGTTCTAACCTTGCTGGTTTGTTGTGCTCTTTTGTAAGAGGAATTTCATACCGTGGAGATGCTTTGTACATATTTGTAATGACTTTATTAAAAAACTGGTTGTGTGCTTCCAGCCAAAGGCCTTTGTGTTTTCACTTCCTTTTGAAAGGTTGGTCCCCAAAGACCATGGGAAGATCTGGCTGTGCACCCCAACCTTCCCTGGGACAGAAGGCTACACACTTAACTCCCTTCTCTGTCTTATTTCTGAGAACTCCCCAAGGGGAGGATTGGCCTGAACAGTACCCTTGGGATGGCCAAGAGGTTGAGGGAACTTGCCTGATAGTTCAAGATCAGTACACAGAACCATCACTTACTCATGGCGCCATGTAGATAAGCCAATGGCCGTGCAGATCTAGGTCTCCAACTATGGGAACATGGGTCTCTCTTTCGCCTACATTCACCTGGTCTAAGATGCTCTGAGCGATCAAGTTGTAGTCTTTTCCTAAGAATGGTGGGCTGAGGACAGGTTGTTTTTCTAGATAATAGATGTTTTCTTTTGCCTTGGGGACCCACCCCTTCCCCACTCTCAGTCCATGTGACTTAGAGGCGTTGACCCTATCCTCCTGCCCACCTCTGTCCCCACTGCCAGGGTTCAACACCTGATGCAGGCCTGACCAGCAGGGCTTCAAGTCCAAAAGGCTAAAGGGATTGGTTTGGGGCCAAACTAACGAGTCTACCTCAGGACTCCTGCTGGAGCTTTGGGGAAACAGAAGCTCTTTGCTGGGGTTGCTAAGCTGGTGGAACATGAGCATAGAGCTTTTGGAGGACCTCTTACTGCCACATGGGATGTGACTGCCTGGAAATGAAACTGTCTCAGAGGAAAGCAGAATTGAGGGATGGAAAGACATGATTCTAATATCACCGGAGCCCCTGAATCCAGCTATACTCGAGGTCCATACTGTTACGTGAGCCAAATAAAGTCTTTCTCTTACTTAAGCCATATTGAGTTGGTTTTCAAATAATTGCAACCAAAAAGTTCTGCCTGATGATGTTTTTGTGACCGGTTTCATAACAATGTCCTGAGAAGCATGAATTGTCACCTAATGCTATTAATTTACATTTTAAAATACCCATCATAATCTGGCACCCAGGCAAACCCATCCTGAATCACTGGCATGTACATTCTGGGTCTGTCATCTGATTAACCACTGTGGTGGGCCCTGCAGGTCCCCTGCCCAGATCCGTTCTGAGCCTTTCTACCAGTTCTGCATCCCCATCCTGCTCCTTCATGTGCTTTGTGGCACCTGGCACCATCAGAGACTCGGGGTGTCCTCAACCAGCAACCCATATTCCAAGGATTGATAGTGTGTGAGTAAAAAAACCTCAGGGCGGGACAAACTTTGAAATGCAGCTGATGCTCTAGAGCTCAGAGGGGCCACGTGGAGCCAGGACTTCTCTGGAAGTTATCCTCTCGTTTGGTTTCTTCTCCCTCCCTTACTGGTTTCTCCTGGGAGGACTTCCTTAATAAAGCATGTGCAACTCAATGGATCTGCTTGGCGGGAAAACCAGTAGCAGACAACCACCCACTGCGTGAAGTGCTTCTCGGCTTTTCTCCCCCAACAGTCCCACCCGGCTTCAAGAGGCGAACAGACTCGAGACCACGAACCCAAGTTTCATCGACAGATGATATTTATTGGCAGAAGGGAATTTAAGGGAACGTTAAAAACGCCAAAGGCAGCTCTGTTCAGCCCAGAGCAAAATTACTAAGAGATTCCAGGACTCACTTTACATGTCCTCTTTCCAACACAAAGTCTTAGGCGCTTGGAATGTGAGAATGTCTCTCACATTCTCCTCTTATGAAGGTAATGAGCCTGTTCCACCCAGGTCCAAAGCTTGCCTTTTTATTCTCACATTTATTATGCCCAAGATCTACACTAAGAGGGCCATTTCTAAGAGTTTCAGGAACTTGAGACAGTGAATCATAAAATAAGAGCAGGATACTCCAACACAATATGCGATCAATCCTGCTTATAACAAAGGAGTTGCAGAGCCAGGATGGGCAATGGAGAATGTTCTTCTTTCCCAGTGACAACCCTTGGCTGCTTTTACCCTGTGGTGGGGAACATATGCAGCCTAATGTTTGGGAGACTCTTCACTGGCCGCTGTTCCTCCTTAGGGCAGAAGTTCTTCCCATCCAAAAGAAAACCTCCAGATAGAACTTTCCCCTAGAGGGTAGGGAATGAATAAGTAAAATCCTAAACGAAATCATCCCACTTGCCCCCAAGTATCCCCCATGTGTGGCACTGTTTATAACGTCAGAGGCATGGCTCGTTATCTGAAGATCGTTAGAGATGTGTGGGTTTCTTTTCTCTTTTTTTGGTGGCATGAGTAAAATTGGCAAAACCACGGGTGCCTTCCCCACGACTCTACATTGTTAGTGTCCCTGGCTCCAGCAGATAATACACAAGGTTTCATCATCCTGGAGATGGCTGTGGGGAGGTGAAGTGACTTCCCAAAGTCATGCAGAGTTTGGAATCAGAATTCCGCTCTGTCACAAGCTAGCACGTTAATAAATCTTCTCCAGCTCCGATTTCTTGTGTCTCTTTGATGGCATCTGCAGGCAGGGTGATCTTTCTGATAAAAACCAGCCACAGAAGCTCCTGTTGCTTCCCTTTGGTTCTTCATCAAGGCAGGGGGACCAGAACAGCCGCATCCACCCGGCCCCCTTTCCCTCCGCTTCCCCTTCCGACTTGATTATCCAGGCAAGTGGGATTGTAACATCGCTGTAGCCATTGCCATAGTAACAGAGCTTGAAAGATGTCATGCTGCCCTGGAAGGGATGTCTTGCTGGGTACCAGGAAAGAGCCAGGGATGTCAGGCACAGGAAAAGGTCCCGGCTTGATAGCACGTGGGGGCAAACGTCCTGAAACTGCTAGGGATGGGGTGGGCTTGTTATTACTGGCGGAGAGCAAGGTGGCAGCTAGTCTCCCACCATTTCTGCTGGGGCTTTGTTGTTAATCTGCTCACGAGCCACAAGATTGATGTCTCTGTAATGCCACTGGCACCAGCCCATTGTGCTGAGGTTGACGGTGAGTGAGCAGAGTGGGGAGAGGGTTAGGGGCAGGCAAGATTCCAGAAGCTTCTAAGTGATCACCTGTCCCATCTTGTCCCACATTCAAAGCAGGGAGGGTCTCACAGGTGGAGAAGCTGTTCCGTTACAGAGACCAGCAGCTCTGCTATAGAGATGACAGACACCCTGAATGCTACTGCATCCTACGCCACCACCCTGGCTTGTGGAAAAACCCATAACGTGGATCGTTCATTTTGCTCTCTGGGCCACCAGGGGAGAAGGCGATGGCCACAGGCACTGTAGACAAGCTGAGCCCCAAGTGAGGGACAGGACAAGAGCAGAAGGAGGAGGAGAGAAACGAAGACAGGTGTGGTGACCCAGTGATATCGGCATCGGGACCAAAGCTGGCCATTCCTGATACCCAAATGCAATTGAGCATCCCGGCCAGAGCCCAGGAAAATTGTAATTTTAAAGACCAACTCTTTTCATGAATCCAGCCACAGCTAGATTTCCAGAGCCAGTGCTCACCGTTGGCATCCTCAGTGGGGCCCAAACCAAATGTGCTATGCACCTGGGCCACAGATGGGCATTAGAATCACCTCTCGTGCGTCTAAAAAGCCATGTCTGCTGGGCCCCACGTCCGCAGTGTCTGAGCAGTGGGTGAGCATGGTGGTTGAGAGGGTGCGCTCTGAAGCCAGACAGAGGGTCCACCCCTGCTAGCTGGGTGACCCTGGGGAAGTTACCACATGGAGCTCCATGCCTCAGTTTCCTCCTCTGTAAAACAGAGGAAACAACAGGACCTCCACCCCAGGGCTGTTGAGAGGATTACAAGAGGTCATCCAAGCAGGATGCTTAGCTGGCATGACGTGCTTGGCACACTCAATTATTGCAAGGACAAGGTGGGGCCCAGCACTTGTATTTGGGAAATGCTCCACAGTGATTCTAATCTGCAGACCTGCGCCGCCTGGGGAGAGGCAGTGATCTCCAGGCCCTTTCCCGGGCGCAGCATCAGGTCACCACGAGTTAAAGTAACCTGTCTATCACCAGTCCCTTCCCTTGGAGGGGGCAGGAGACCCACATGGGAAGAGGCCAGATCTGAGTCAGGAGGCTTGTAGGGGAAGAACGGCCGCACCAGGGATGCACGCACTGTGCCACAGAATGGAAGAGGAAGGTGAAGGTCGGGAGGACAGGGGCCTGGCTTTAGGGAAGGAGGTGGAGAAAGGCAGGAGGCACGATCGTAAATGCTTGAGGCCCGTGTTCCAGGAAGTCCGCAGAGCCGGACCCAATCACGCGGGCCATCCCTCGGCTCCCAGAGCGTGCCTGGGAGCTGGGATTCCTCGTCCCTCAGCCCTAATACACCTGGAAGTGTGCCGAAGTGGCCCCATCCTTCCAGCAGCGCAGGGTATCCACGGCAACCGAGCGGCAGAGCGGGCAGGTGCGCTCCCGGTCCAGCCAGAGGCAGAGGCACTCTTCACAGAACACGTGCTGTGGGGACAGCAAGCAGGACGACTGGGGACACTGCAGCAAGTGTCCCCTATGTGCCAGCCGCAGTCCCAGGAGCTGGGGACACAGCAGTGGACAAAACAGACAGCCCCTGCCCTCGTGGTGCTTGCACTCTACTTGGGGAGATGACTGGTCCCTTGAATCTCCAAAATGTAGAGTACATCAATGATGAGTGCTGAGAAGAAAAGCCAGGGGAAGGGGCTAGGGAGTGCTTGGGAGGGCTGCTGTGTTCAGCATGGGGGGCCAGAAGGACTTTCACTGAATACTGACATTTGGGTGAAGACTGAGCCCTGAGGATCTCTGGGAAAGAGTGCTACAGGCAGAAGGAATGGCTTGTGCAAAGGTCCCGGGGCAGGAGTATGTCTGCTGTGCAGCTGAGTCTGGGGCTGAAGGGTGGGAGGTGGGGGATGAGGTCAGAGAAGCTATGGAGGGGTAGAGATTGCATAGGGCTCTGTGGGCATCATGAGGCCTTTGGCTTTTATTCAGAAAGAAATAGGGAGCCATGGTAGGGCTTTGAGCAGAGGAGTGACCTGAACAGGATTTGCATTTTGAAAAGATGACTTTAGTTGATGGGTTGAGAACAGAGCTCAGGGGTTAAGAGAAAGGCAGGGAGACTGGAAATATCAATGAGTTCTACCACTTTCTGGCCATATCACTTGGACAAGTGACTCAACCTCCCAATGCCTCAGTTTCCTCATCTGTAAAATGGGAGAAGGTCAGGAGGAAGTGGAGGGAATCCCCCCTTTTTCTAAGTAAGCTCAATGCCCAACGTGGGGCTTAAACTCAGGACCTCAAGATCAAGAGTTGCATGCTCTACTGACTGAGTCAGCAGGGGCCCCCAAAATGCTGCTAAGAGTACTCCACTCATAAGAAGATTGCTTCACATTAAAAGTGCTTCTACATAACAGTCGAAGGCAGTGTACGATTCTCAGCTGGAGCCTGGATGGGGGGAAAACCCTAACTATGCAGGATATTTTGAAGACAGGTGGAGAAATCTGGATATATACCATATATTAGATAATATTTTACATCAATTTTAAATTTCCTGGGTGTGATGGTGGAATTGCAGTATAGGAGAGAATGTCCTTGTTCTTCAAAGGTAAACACTGTAATATTTTCGGATGAAGAATCAAAATGTCACCAACTTATTCTGAACCGGCAAGGGGGAAAAACAGTTACATCAAGAAAAAGCAAATGGAAAATGTTAATGATTAGTGAATCTAGATGACAGATAAAAGGGTGTTCATTCTACTGTCCTTTTGCTCTGTAGCTTTGAAATTTTTCAAAATAACACTGATAATTTAAAATGATAATATGAAAATCCCAATACAATGTTTCTTAAAAGTTTAAAAAAATTAAAAAAGCACTTAGAACAACGCCTGGTCAATAGTAAGTGTGCTATCAATGTTGGCTATTATACAGTAGGAGTTATTATTACATTTTATCTATTTATTGTTTATTATCTTTCCCTCCGTGCCAGGCTGTAAGCTTCTTGTAAACCCACTCCTAGCACGGTGTGCAGTAGGTGCCTAACTGCAAACAGTGTTCTAAAGGAGAACTCCATGATGCTCTATGCAACAGGGGACCAGTCTGATGCAGGGGGTAGTCCAGGAAGGCTTCCTGGAGGGGGGCACACTTGTGTTAAGGCCTGAAGGATGTTTAGCAGTTGAATGGGTGAAGAGAGGGGGTAGGGATAGAGCATTCCAGGCAGATGGGAGCAGCTGTGCCAGGCTCCTGAGGTGGGACAGCATTGAGGCACTCAAGGATGGCCAATGTGGCGACAGCAGGAGAGCGTAGGGAGTGGGCGGCAGGAGGTGAGCAGGCCACACAGAACCTCGAAGGCTGCGCCTGGACTCTCACCGGGGTCTGGAGGGCAGGACCCAGGGGTCAGCAGGCCCAGCAGCTTCTCTGGACTCCCACCCAGGGCACTCAAGGCCCTCCATGATGGTGTCCTCCCCTCTTCCTCCTCATCACCCGCCCCAACCCCGCCCGGGGTAGCCAATGTCACTGGCACACAGGATGACCTGCAGTGCAAAGCTTAGTCATACTGCTAAGCCTCAGGGCAAGCTGTAATGTCTGTCTGGGGTGCCCTGATGCCCTTCCTCCATCCTTACCAGCTGGTGGGTGCCTACTTCTTGCAGAAGACTTAGCCCAAGCCATGACACCTCCCCTTCTCCGTGACGTCCCCTGTCCTCCATGCCTCACTGTCTCCTGCAAATCTAAGTGCTGGCTGTGCCTTCCCCTTACAGGTTCCTCCTGGGGAGCGTGTCTCTCGCAGCATCACATGCACGCCTCTGGAATGATCCATAAACTCATCTGTCTTGTTCACTGCATTAAGGGCTTCAGGAGAGCAGGGACCACACTCCCAACACGGTTCTGAGCACGCGGCAGATGCTCAGGAAATGTCTGCTCAACGAATGAATGAGACTTAACTTTGTTCCCCGGGAAAAGGAGGTACTTACATAGAAGAAAGCAACACAAGCCCTGATCACGGGAAGCTCAATACTTGAGTCAGGTGAATGGGAAATGAGCCAGCTTTTCATTCCTTCCTTCAAAAAAACATTCCCTGAGGCTCTCACACGTCTCATTCAGTGGTTCTCAAATGTTTTGGTCCCAAGACCCCTTTACAGTCTTAAAAAATCACTGATGATCTCAAAGAGCTTTTGTATATGTGGGTCAAATCTGGCTATATTTACCGTATTAGAAATTGAAACCAAGACTACACAAGCACGTGAAAATGAAGCCAGGGGGTACCTGGGCCACACTTTGAGAACCACTCTTCTAACTGCTCATTTACCATTTGCCCTGCCATTTGGGTGGTAAACTTCGTGAGGGCAGCGACTGCGGTCGTGTTCCCATAGCCCAGCCCTGAGCCTGCACAGAGTAGGGACTCTGTAGATGTAGCTGACAAAGGAATGCCTTCCTGGGTAGGTCAGGTGGGAGATTCTGGAGATACCAGCATGGTTAAGACCTGGCCTCTCCCTTCTGGCAAGAAGGGATCCCTTCTGGGCTGGGAAGTGTAGGATCGGGTGGGTTTATGGTCAGTGGGGAAGAACACACACAGCTGCTAAGTAGTGAGGCTGGAATCCAACTTCAGGGATGCAGTAGGCTGACTTTGGTTATGACTCCCAGTGATCTCCTCCTCCTGGGATTCACACCCTGTGTAGCCTGTCCCCTCCCCTTGAGTGCAGCTGTACTTAGTGACTTGCTTCAAGCCAACGGAATACAGTAAAGAGGATGGGACGTCACTTCTGAGATTAGGTTACAGCAGACGGGGCCTTCCCTCTTGCTCGCAGTCTTTCTTGGGCTTCTCACATGTTCGTTCTGATGAAGTCAGTGTGACAAGGAAGCCGGGGTAGCTTTTGGCCACACCAGTCAGCGAGGAACGGAGGCCCTTGGTCCTACAGCCCACAAGGAACTGAATCCTGCCACCCACACATGACTGAGCTTGGAGGCAGACCCTTCCCCATGGTACACTGACTGGTGTCCTGACTGCAGCCTGGGAGAGACTCTGAAGCAAGGGACCCAGCTGTGTTGGGTTGCTGGATTGCTGACTCATGCAAACTGTAAGATGATAAATGCTAGTTGCTTTCAGCCACAGAGTGTTGGGGTCATTTGTTAGGCAGCAATGGGTAACTGATACAAGAGGTGTCTGCCTTCATAGTGAATACTCTTGCCCACCACATTCTATTTATACTGGTCACACATGGAGATGTTTATAGCACTCAATTGTAAAAATGACATTACTGAAAGTGTGGCTACTATCAGATAAGGGACACACACACACACAGCCCTAACCACAGATCCTCTTCAATCACATAAACCCAGCCAGCTTTGTCTAGATTTAGAATTAAACACTTACACTGAGTATTGGCATAAAACGCTATGCTTTTCAAAACCCACACACAGAATACATGTCATCTCACTCGACTGTACTGAAGAGCCTGCAAGCTGCGCAGGGCACGCATTTTCATTCCTGGGTGACAGAGGACATGGAGGGTCAGTGCCGCAAAGGAACGTGTTGCTACGGGTTGCAAAGTTAGTGCTGGGACGCTGTGGGTGCTTGGAAAGCACCTGATGCGTAAATGCATGGATGGAGGAGTCAGCACACAGGCTGAGCTGCGCAGGGCACAGCACGCTCCTAGGAATTTCTGGGAAAAGGGCTCTAATATTTTTTTTAAAGATTTTTATTTATTTATTGAGAGAGAGAGAGAATGATAGAGAGAGAGCATGAGAGGGGGGAGGGTCAGAGGGAGAAGCAGACTCCCTGCCGAGCAGGGAGCCCGATGCGGGACTCGATCCCAGGACTCCAGGATCATGACCTGAGCTGAAGGCAGTCGCTTAACCAACTGAGCCACCCAGGCGCCCCTGGGCTCTAATATTTTAATGCAGCCTTGAGGACATCTCAGAGCAAGAGGCCGCATCTGGGGGAAAGGTCCTGGCCTCTGGAATCCAGTGCTCTGGGTTGGAATCTGGTTTTGCTGCTGAGGAGCAGAGGGGCCTCAGGCAAGTCTGTCCTTTCTCCTTGCTGAGCCCACCTCTGTCTCTGTAATAGAGGGTCACTGTTTCCCCCACAAGGTGAGGGGAAGGATGGAAACAGCATGAAATCAACAGGAGTCATCATTCTCTTGCCCTCTTTCCTTTACATTATCAATACTCAAACAAAACAAAACAAACTCACAGTGACCAAGGGCTAATTGCACTCTTGACTTTTCTCTTTGGAAAGAAATCTTTTAAATAAGCCAAGTTTCTGACTCTGTGTTCAAAGTGCCCTTTCCTTGATGCCCCATCACCTGGCAGGAGGCATGCCAGAGATACTTGGGGAATGACTAGCTGGGCAAGTGCATCTCTCTGAGTGAAGAGCTCTAAACTCTGGGAATGCCCAGGGTCTGCCTGACCAGCTTCCATTGACAATCTGTTTCCCAGGCTCTGATGGGGGGGCAGGGAGGGAGGTGGGTCATGTGTGTGTGACACACTGTGCTTAATTTGATGTCCCTTTGAAGGAGAGATAGGACGTTCCTTTAGCCTGGTGGGCTCTTCATCTATCCACTCATTCATCTGTCCTGTTCATCTATCCAACCATCCATCCATCTACCCATTCATTCATCTACCCATCCATTCCCCCATCTACCCACCTATTTGCCCACCCAGGTGTCCAACAATTTTTCCATTCACTCAGTCACCCACACACTATACCTCTATCCATGCACCTTGGTACTCATCTATCCACCCGTTTGCCTGGCTACCATCCATCTCCATCCCAACCATCCATCCATCCATCCATCCGATATTTACTGAGTTAGTACGATTCTCCTGCTAACAAGACAGACACGGTCACCACTCTCAAGTTTGCCAATGCTTTGGCAAAGAGGAGACAGACCTTACACAACCAGTTGCCCAATTAACTAGCTGACAACTGGGATAACTGCTATGAAGGAAAAACACAAGGATCTCTGAGGCCATACCGCTGGGAGCACCGGCTAGTCCCGGGAAGCAGAGTCAGGGAAGACTCTGAGGAAGAAACACTTGGCTCATTCATTCATTCAAAGTGCTCAGGAATGAACGAGGCCCTGTTGCCTCTGGAAGTTGTTTCTGTCAGTCCAGGCCCAGCTCCCGGCAGCAGAGCGAGCCTGGCTTGGCCAGGACTGTGGGCTCTGACCACCGCCGCGTGTGGCCGGTGCTCCTAGATCTGGGACAACCCTCCCGGGAATTCGAATCCAGCTTTGGGAAGACATCATGGCACCAGGAGAGGAATGGGAGAGAAGCAGACACACGAAGGCTGGGAGAGATTGCCAGAAAGGAAAAAGCAAGACTTTCACCTTGACATCATGTTCAAGTAATCGCTGCCATGGAGAAGGCTATGCAGATGGCTCTGAACCATATGAAAAGATGCTCAAGTGCGCTTGTAATTAGGGAAACGCAAGTTCAAACTGCACCGAGATCGCGTTTGTCACTTGTCAGGTTGGCCAGGCTCAGAAAAGGTTGGAAGGCACAGTGTGTTGGTAAGTGAGGGGAGCAAGAGGTCATGTTGCGCTCCGCACTGGGAGCGTAAACGGATACACTCTTTATGATGGGCAATTTAGCAATATCTGTCAAAACCGGATACCCTCTGACCTCGTAATTCCACCACTAGGAATTTATCCTACCAAGAGCTCGCACATGTGTGAAATGGAATGCATGCCAATAAGAGCCGATATGGACTGAACCCTGACCACGTGCCAGGTGCAGCTCTAAATGCTTCACTGGCATCAACTCATTCAGTCGACTCGATGGGCCCAGGTAGGTGCTATAGATCTCCCCATTTCTGACCTCTCAGGACAGCCACCATTGTAATTACAGAAGATTATAAACTACTAAATGCCCATCCATAGGGGAATGATAAAACCAACAGCGGCCCATCCACAAAGGGGGATGATATGCAAAGAAGGAGCAATCTCTTAAGACAGAGCTTCTAGTCAAAGAGGAAAGATGCAGAACACAGCTTGGGGAGAATATGCTATAACAGAGGTCTTTCTGAAAAATGACATGTGTACGTGTGTGTGTGTGTGTGTGTGTACATATAGTGTTTTAATTCTATAAAGCATCTCTCTGAAGATATAAAGGAAACTAGGGAGCTGGGGGGAGGGTAGGAGGCTGGTCATTGTTTTCCTTTTCGTATCTTTAAAAAAATAAACTTTTAATTTTGGAATAATTTTAGACTTATATAAAGGTTGCAAACATAGCGCAGAGAATCCTCATTTAGGCCCCTCACTAAGTTTCAATTCCCCAATATCGTCAGCTTGCTTTACTCGCCTTACTTTTACATCAAAGCCAAAACCCCATTGATTCATGACTAACCACTGAACTCCAAACTCTATCTGGATTACCTCAGACCAGTTTTCCTACTCATGTCCTTTCTCTGTTCCAGGCTCCAACCCAGGTCCAACGCTGCACAAACCCCCCATGACTCCCAACTCACGAGATCCTCAGTTCGAATTTCGAGTCATGCAAGCATATTTTCAATTTAAAAATAAATAAAATGCAAAAAAAAGAAACTTCCTAGCATTCCCCCAAATAGCAAAAAAAAAAAAAAAAGAAAGAAAGAAAGAAATTTTGCTGATGCCAAAAAAGGACCTCACTCACCTCCTGCCCTCTGAGGCCCGGGAGCAGGGGGTGGTGGTTGCCAAACAGGGGGGCATCCGTGCTCCCATTCTTACCAGGGTTCAGGCTGTGCCTCCTGCAAAAAGCCTTCCCAGCCTGGAACTCATCGCTCTCTGTCCGGGTCCCCCGGGATCCTGCATGAATCTCTCTTACACAGCACTTATGACTGCCTGCCTTGTTTCATAGTTATTTATGTATGTGTCTATCTCCCCAAGGAGACCGTGAGCTGCCCGAGCAGGGAACAGGGTCTGTGTGCCCTCTGCCTCCCCTCCCCGGTATCTGATAGGATGCTTTGCCTCATTTACATCTGCTGAACTGACATCTTAGCCCCTGATGTCAGGAGGAGGAGGAGTACGTTTAGGGAGCTAAAAGAGAGTAACCAGTACTTACTGCTATGGGTTGGTGGCCCACAATTAATAACGAAAACAAATGGTAATAGTAATTACAGTGATGATAAGAACTTTAACAAGAGCCATTTTTATGGGTGACTAATTCCAATTTAGCTCTTTCATCGATGATCTCATTTAATCATAATCATAGCTCTATGAGGTAGGTATTATGATGCCCATTTTATACACGAGAAAAAGCAAGGCTCAGGGAGAGGGAGTGATCCACCCTTGCAGGGTCCAGAGTGCTGCTGGGATTCCCACGCAGACTATTCTGACTATAACATACTGAATTTTTCATTTTTGATGCTTGACTGATAAATCCAGGGCTCAGAGAGGTGAAGGAACCTGCCCAGGATCACCCACCTAGGAAGAGGCAGAGCTGAGATCTGAACCCCAGGTCTGATCTGACTCCAGTCTTGACCATGCTGTTCCCAAAGACCCACCCCAGAGCTCTGAGGTTTGGTCAGGGGAGAGGCGCATGGGACTTCTGCTCGGGACACGGCCCCAGAGGTCCCCCAGCCTCCATCCCCTGATGGCTCTGCCCAGCCCTGCTCACCTGGCACATGAGGATCAGAGGCTCCCGGAACTCAGCCTGGCAGATGGCACAGATATCACCAGCTTCCGTGCATTGTTGCCCAGTGGCCCGGACGCCATAATTCTGTTTGAGGGAGGGGAGAGAGATAAGGCCAGCTGTGGACCCTCACTGGAGCGATGCCCTCAGGAGTGCTGTGAGAGACCTTTCCAGCACCTGGTTCTTTTGCCTTCAGTGGGGGCCATTTGAAATCTGCTCACCTGAGAGGTGCAGAGAAGCTTCAGGGCTTTCCTAACTCCGCCCACACGACCACAGATGTCAAATGACTGAAAAGAGAGAGGAGTATTGGCTGAAAAGTCTCCCAGGATTGTTTAGGATCTCTCTTACCACTCCCGATCAACCCCCACCGATCCCTGGTCTTTGACAACGAACATTTTCAGGACACTCTATCCCATTTGGAGCTCCTCATTCCCCTCAGTTTTGCTTGGCATTTGTCTTGCTGCCTTATGTCAATAGGCTCCCTTGCTAGCTGGGCCAGGATAGCAAATACATGACATACATCCTGCCTCTTCCCCCTGCCAAGCCCAGCACAGGCATTGCTAATTGATCACAGCACTCTGCTTCTGAGCCCAGCCAGCACTCCAGTCAGGTACTGCCAGTCGATCAGAATCAGCAGGCAAGAGAAGCCCCAGTGGCTTACAGGGCATGGATGGCCTGGCTAGTCCTGCTGGGAGAAAGGGAAGGGAAGAACACATTCCCCCAGGATTCTCTAGAGCCAGAAACAGAGAAGGGAGAAGAAAGAGGAGGATGTGTTTATGGTTAGGGGGGAAAACCCCGATTTGCGCCCAGGAATGGAAACAAGTGTTGGAGGTGGGCAATGTCGTCTATGGGTAAGAGCTCCAGGCCCTGGAAGCAGGCTGCCCAGGTTTGACACCCACTCTGTTGTCTTTAGCCCAGTGACGCTGGGCGAGTTGCTTCTCTCTGAGCCCCCATCTCCTCGCCCATAAATACAGGAGTAATAATGGAAATATGTGAAGGGAGAGCATCTGGTGAGCTTTACGGGCAAGAAATTAGGGTGGATTTAACCGCAAAAAGGAATGAAGTATTGATATATGCCACCATGTGGATGAACTTTGGAAACATGATGCTAAGTGAAAGAAGCCGGCCACAGAAGACCACATAGTGGAGGATTCCATTTATGTGAAATGTCCACAATAGGCAAGTCCATAGAGACAGAGAGCAGACTGGTGGTTGCCAGTGGCTGGGGAAGGGTAGTGAGCAGGAATGGGAGGGACAGCTTAATGGGTACAGGGTTTCTTTTTGGGGTGATGAAAATGTCTTTGAACTAGATGGTGGGGGTGGTACAGCCCTGTGTACCTGCTCAATGCAACGGAGCTGCACACCGTGAGATGGTTAGTGGTTCATTTTATGTTGTGTGCATTTTACCTCCCTTAAAAAAAAAAAAGATTCCAAGCTCCCCACTTGCCCCCAAGGCCCAGCAAATGAGTGGACCTTCCTCAGGCAAGCCCTCCAGCCCCCGGCCCACCTCACCTTGCAGAGGCTGTAGAGAACAATCAGGACCCCTCCTAGGAAGTAGCTGTTGGAGGAGTCGTCTCCCATGATGTATTTATACCACAGCTGGATCGGGACAAGCGATCGGAACAGCTGGCTCAACTCCTCGATGACCAGATAGAACTTTCCCTGCAACCACACAGAGAGCATCAATTATTATTAGCTGTAAAGGACCCAAAGGACCCAGCCGGGGGTCCCCCAGCCTGGGCAGTAATGACATTCCAGGTCACAGGCAGGCCATTAATCAGCTTTGGAAAGCACTCAGACCTGCTCCTAATGGGTTTGCGATATGGCCGGGGAGACGTGGCCCCTGCCCGCCGCCCTCACCCACTGCCCACCAGTGCCGAGGAGCAAAGCTCTGAGGATCGCATTTCAGGGAGGGAGAAACTGGACACTTCTGTTGGAGGGTTGGAGTGTGGGTCACTCCCTGGTGCCTGCTGCGGCATTGGGGGCACCATCCCTGGCCCCACACACAGATGCTCTTGTCTCGAGGGCTGACCCAGGCATCACGGGGGCCCGGCCTCCGGGGCATGGGCTGGATGGACAACAGGAAGCAAGTAAGGGCAGGCCCAGAGGTGGAGGGGGATATGCGTTCTCCTTCCCAGCTCCATCACCTACAGTCTGCAAGGAGGCAGGGGAACATCTGGGCAAAGGAGATGCATTTGGGATTCAGATGGGGCTGGGTTTGAAGCTTGCATTGCTGCAAGCTCATGGGCCCCAGCTTCCTCATCTATAGAATGGGAACCACAATTCCTGTCTTATAGGTTGCTCTGAAGATTCACAGAGAGCATCTAGCACTGTGCCTGGCACGAAGCAGTACTCAACCAATTCTATTTCCCTTCCTCCCTTTGCCCTTGGACAAGTCCCTCCAGCTTTCTGTGGCCTGAGCTATAAAATGAGACGAAAATAACCCCACTCCGTTATGTCTAATAAATTTAAACATGCGGGTGCCTGGGTGGCTCAGTTGGTTAAGCGACTGCCTTTGGCTCAGGTCATGATCCTGGAGTCCCGGGATCGAGTCCCGCGTTGGGCTCCCTGCTCGGCGGGGAGTCTGCTCCTCCCTCTGACCCTCCCCCCTCTCATGTGCTCTCTCTCTCTCATTCTCTCTGTCTCAAATAAATAAATAAAATCTTAAAAAAAAAAATTTAAACATGCACCTACTTATGACCCAGCATCTCCACTTCTATGTATGGACCCCAGAGAAATGAAAATATATCTGCTTATATGCAAATGATCATATAGCAATTCTATTCATAATACCTCCAAGCTGGAAACAGCCCAAAAATCTTATCAGTGGAAGAATGGATAAACAAATTGTTGTATATTTATACAATAGAATACCACTCAGCAATAAAAACGAACAGATGACTGATATACACAACAACATGGATGAGTCTCACACGCATTATGTCCAATCGAAGGAGACAGTTATAAAAGAATATATATTGTACAATTCTCATTTATATGAAATCCTGGAATAGGTTAACACTAACCTGTTGTGAGAGAAATCAGATCAGTAGTTGCCTGGGCTGAGGAGGAAGACTGACTATAAGGGGCATCAAGGAATTTGGGGGAGTGATAGAGGTATTTTATAATGCGATTGGGATGGTAGTTACACAAGTGTATATATTTGCCAAAACTCATTGAAATAGGGCTGCCTGAGTGACTCAGTCGGTTAAGCGTCTGCCTTTGGCTCAGGTCATGATCCCGGGGTCCTGGGATTGAGCCCCGCATCAGGCTCCTTGCTCAGCAGGGAGCTTGCTTCTCCCTCTCCCTCTGCCTGCTGTTCCCCCTGCTTGTGCTCTCTCTCTATCTCTCTGACAAATGAATAAATAAAATCTTTAATAAAAAAACTCATTGAAATATATGCTTCAAATCTGCACATTTTTTGGTATTTAAATTACACCTCAATAAAGCTGATTCAAACAAACAAACAAACAAACAGAGAGAAGCAACCATCCCTGCCTCAGGCATGCAGAGCCTTAAAAATGTGAATAGCATTTGCTCCAGCAATTCTATTTTTAGGAATTCATCCTAACAAAATAATCCGGGATATGTGCTGAGATGTGTAAGAATGGTCATTGCAGTATTCTTTGTAACAGTACAAACAGACACAAGTAAATAAATGTACAACAAGAGGGTCTGGTTATGGTGGAGATCTATAATGGAAAGCCGTACAGCCATTCAAACATTATCCTGAAAAACAGCAACTTGACTGTGAAGAAACCCAGCACATATCATGTTAACTGAGTGATCAAGGTTTACACCCCCAGCAGTAAGTTATATGGACGGCCTGGACCCCCTGATGTGATGGACTGAGAAGAACATAGTTATCACCTCCGTGGTTATTCTGGTCAACAATGTATAAAACCTGAACTGAGCCATGAACTAATAAGAGACACATCCAAATGGAGGGTCATTCTGCAAAAGAAATGTCCAGCACTCTTCAGAAGTGTCAAGGTCACAAAAGACAAAGACAAGATCAAGGAACTGTCAGGTCAGAGAGGATTAAGGAGATATGACAGATGAATGCAATGTGGGATCTTGGATTCGATAATCTCTGGACTATGAAAGAGACGTTAGTGGGACAATTGGCAAAATCTGGTAAGGTCTGTAGTTTTCGTTAATAGTAACGGCAATGATGTTAATTTCCTGGCTTTGCTAATTTTACTGTGGTCATACTAGATGTTAACATTAGGGGAACCTGGGGGGACGGTATGTGGCGAGTCTCTACTATTTTTGCAACTTTTTTTTTTAAGATTTTTTAAAAATTTATTTATTCGACAGAGAGAGACACAGCAAGAGAGGGAACACAAGCAGGGGGAGTGGGAGAGGGAGAAGCAGGCTTCCCGCAGAGCAGGGAGCCCGATGCGGGGCTCGATCCCAGCACTGTGGGATCATGACCTGAGCCGAAGGCAGACGCTTACCAACTGAGCCACCCAGGCACCGCTTGCAACTTTTCTTTAAGTCTAAAATTTCAAAATGGAGGGGCGCCTGGGTGGCTCAGTCATTAAGCGTCTGCCTTCGGCTCGGGTCATGATCCCAGGGTCCTGGGATTGAGCCCCGCATCGGGCTCTCTGCTCGGCAGGAAAGCCTGCTTCTCTCTCTCCCACTCCCCCTGCTTGTGTTCCCTCTCTCGCTGTGTCTCTCTCTGTCAAATAAATAAATAAAACCTTTAAAAAAATAAATAAAATTTCAAAATGGAAAGGTAAAAAACCATCCTGGTGAAGGATATCTATTGACTTAAGGAAATACTCACATAATAGTTCTGAGTGGAAATGTGCCCCATAAATGCAGAAATATTTATTTTTTTGTGTGTTTTTCTGCCTTTTCCATTATTTTCTTTTTTTTTTTTTTGTACTGAGCATATGATATATTTACATTCAAGGGGAAAAAAGGTTATAAAAACACGTTGCCTATCCATCGAATGGATGATGACTGGGATGAGGATAGAGACTTTCTATCTACCCCGCTATATTCCATCTTGATGGGCCTAGGAAGGGGGCCCCTTGAAGCAGATGTGCCCACATCTGCTAAGGACCAAGGAGGGGCATCCAGTTGTCCACTCACCCTAATGCCTGACCTTTGTGACTATTTGGCTGCGCCCTTGTTTAAGGGCCCTCTATCCCCTCCAGACTCCCACCAGTCCCTGACCCCTGGACATATCCCCCAGAGGGGAATGCTGGTTCCCTCTGCAGCCTGTGGGAAGGTGGAGGTGACTGGGGAGCAGAGATGTGGGGGATGGCCGCCATGCTTGTTCTACAAGCCAATGGTGTGGTGGGAGCAGGAACAATGGTACAGCAGCTCAGTGGATGGCTAAGGCTGCTCAAGCTCTGTCCACGTCCTGACAGCAGGCCCCAGGCTCTGCTGAATACCCATGTTGTGGGCTTTGTTTTCCTGCACCACCTCAGCCTCAGAGGCCCCATGCTTTCAACTGCGCTCACCCAGGGTCACTCAACTACTGCCTGTTCCAGCTCATTCTGCGCCAATAGGCCAGTCTCTCCCAGTGTTCAACCTAACTTGCTTTTGTCGCTCCTCCTTGAATTCAGTGAACCTCCAGAGAATGCTCCTTTCCTTTCTTCCTCTCCTCCTTCTCTCCCATCCATGCATCCATCAATGTATCCATCCTTCTTTCCATTCTTCCTTCCCTCCCTCCTACTTTCCCTCCTATTCATTGATGTCCCTCCCGCCACCTTCCATTACTGGACAGCCATTACTTACCAGACAGAGCACGAGGCTCTGGTGATACTAACATGATCAAGACCTTGTCCCTGTTCTCAGGGAGCTCACTACCTAATGAGTAAGATAGACGCTAGACAAATTTTTGTAATATAGTGTGGTACAATTCGGCTAGAACTGAGCACGAGGGGGCCCCAGAGCTGAGGTATGGGGTGGGAGTGGGAGCGGAGAAGTGATTAGGTAAATCTTCTAAGACCTAAGAGAAGGTATCATCCAAGCTGATCTTGAAATGTTTGCTACGCAAAGTGTGGTCCCTGGACCATCTGCCTCAGCACTGAAGAAAAGCTTGTTAGAAATGCAGAATCTCACACCTCACCCCGGACCTGCTGAAACAGAACCTATAATTTAACCAGTTTCCCAGGTGATCTGGGTACATATTCAAGTTTGAGAAGCACTGTTTTAGTGGATAAGTAAGAAGCAGAACGATGAAGGAAATGTGGGGAGGATGAGGAAGAACAGGTGTCCTAGAAACTCAAAAGTGACAGAACAGACAGTGGCCCCATGCCATCTTGGTGAGCAGCCTCCTACTCTGTCTGCCTGGCCTCAAGGTGGGGGAGGACATGACCACCTCATGAAAGATCCTATGTCCCTGTGTCTCTGGAAACCCCTGCAGGCTGGCATCTGGCTAACTCTGGGGACAGACCCTGCTGTCCCCTCTCAGGCGAATCTTTTTTTTTTTTAAGATTTTATTTATTTATTTGAGAGAGAGAGCGAGCAAGCGAGAGAGCACAAGCAGGGGGAGCGGCAGAGGGAGAGGGAGAAGCAGGCACCCCACTGAGCAAGGAGCCCAATGCCAGCTCGATCCCAGGACCCTGAGATCATGACCTGAGCCGAAGGCAGACACTTAACCGACCGAGCCACCCAGGCACCCTGTCTCTCAGGCAAATCTTGCCCAACCAGGCTGGCTTGGCTGTTAGGGGTGCAGCCTCAAGAGCCAGACAGACTGGGGTCAGATCCTGTCAACCACCCCTTCTTACCACTGCTTTTATTCAGCCTTGGTCACTGTCTTTGGATCCCCAATTCTCAGGTTCCATTAGCTGTGGGCGAGTTCCCTGGTCCAGGCCCCAAGCTTCCTACTTGCCGACGAGCAGGTCTAGATCAAGGGTTGGCAACGTTTTTCCGCAAAAGGCTAGATCATGAATACTTTGGCTTTGTGGGTCATACAGTCTCTGTCACAGCTATTCCCCTCTGCTTTTATAGCACAAAATCAGCTATAGACAACAGGTAAACACACAGGCATGGCTAAAGTTCCCAGAAAACTTTGTTTACAAAAACAGGTATCAGGGTATATTTGATTTGTGGCCTATGGCTTGCCAACCCCGGTCTAAAACGTCAGAACCTGGAGAAGTCAAACCATGGTGGGAACTCCAACACATCCCTAGAAGTACCAGCTTCTTGGCCCTTCCTTCAGTTACTTCACTATGCAGACCAAGCTCTTCCTCTGCAGATGGAATACCGTCCCCTGCTCTCTGGAGAGTGAGCTAATACCTGTTCACTGTCCAGGCATCAGCTACCTGTCACGTGCTCTGGAAAGACTTCCCCAAGTCCTTAGTTACATCCGGCGCTCCTGTCATACCCACCGAATCACTCCTTCAGAGCACTTCTCACAATAGCTATAGAATTATTTCAGTGTCTGTCTCCCCCACCAGACGGTGAGCCCCGTAAGTGCAAAGATGATTTGGCTCCCGGTCGGTCATGTTGCCAGCATCTAGCAGAGAGGAGATGCTCGTCTTGTGACTGGGGACCTTTCTGAGGCTAGAGATTCCACCCTCATTCCCCACGTCAGCTTCTCAAGTTTGCTGATGGAGAAGGAGAGGTGGAAGAGGGAACTTCTCTTTAGAAGCAAGCAGCAATGTCACAGACAATCAAATAAAGGGAGTGTCTGCGTGGCACCATGCTAAAGGTAGCAATTAGCTGCTGGGGGGGGGGGCACTTGGAGAAGGAGATACAACCCCCCAGGGAAAACTGGGCATATCCCAGTGAAACCACCTCTCTCTAATTAAGCAGCTTTGTAATTCCAGGTTTCTTAAGCGTGTTATTTCTGACGACCACCAAATGGAATGTGTGGTTTCTCTGGGGTGTCAGGGGGCAAGGAGAAGTGATCAGATTGTGAGCCGTCTGTCCCCCACCCCCCCGCCACCCGTGAAGGGAAAACGGGTACGACTGCCACAGGACTGGGGCGTGCAGAGTTCTCCGCTGGGATTCTCATAAAGGGGGCGGGAGCAGCAGAGACGGGAAGGCGGGGTCCGTGCTGACTTCGTACTGCTAGAATGAAGGGGGGACGGGGACACGCAAAGTGAAATGGGAAACAAGGAAACAGCAGAGGGCTGACTCTGGGAGGGGGTGGTATATGCAGGCGAGCAGCCTGCTGAGAAGCAGGAGAAATGAACAGAGGAGGAGAATTTTTGAGAATGCACCTACGTGGGAAAGAGAATTTGAAGAACTCTGGGGGTGAGGAGGGAGGGGACAGACATCATCGGATAATGTTAGCAGCGTAATATATAAAGAACAGGTAGACAGGGATGAAAGATCTTTTACAATTCATAGTATTTATGCAGCTTTGCCTGTTTATGAATCTCTTTTGTGCACACTTTCTCATGTAGAGAAGCAGGACAGCAGAGCAGGTAAGGGAATGGGATTTGGGACTCCAAGGTCAGATCTGTACCTACTAAATTGGTTGATTTTAGACAATAATTTAATGGCTCTGAGCCTCCGTTTCTTCATCTGTAAATGGGGTTCAATACACACACACACACACACACAGTAGTATGCTGTCAAACCAGGTTTCTGGAAAACAACCAAAGAAGGCCCTGATTTGTGTGTTTGTCAATTTCTGTGGCATAAATACTCCCACAGGGCCCATTTCAAGCTGTCAAGAGTTTAACACCTGCTTGCAAGTTTCTTGAAAACTTAACCATCGGCTCTCGAACGCCAGGGCAACCTGCCTCCAACACACCATGGGGATTGTGTGAGGATCAAATGAGCAAATGAACCTAAGACCCAGGTAACCAGGGAGGCCTCCGTATGTGACAGGAGCTAGTAAGGAATCTCACGATCATCTGAGGAGATGGGCAATATTAATACCGAATTCTTTTGGAGATGAGAAATGTCAGTTCAAAAGAACTAAGGGACATCAGAATGAGACTGAAGTGCCATCTGGGACTTCCCAGCGCAGGCCCTGTGATATGTGGCAACCTCCACGGCCTTCCTCTTTACTTGCCCTTCCTCTCTAGCCACGGCTTGTGAGAAGCCCAACTACAAGGAGAGACCACGTGAAGAGGTCCTATAAAGAAGGAGACACTCTGGGACGCCTGGGTGGCTCAGTTAGTTAAGCATCTGCCTTTGGCTCGGGTCATGATTCCAGGGTCCTGGGATCGAGCCCCGCATCAGGCTCCCTGCTCAGTGGGGAGTCTGCTTCTCCCTCTGCCCCTCCCCTGCTCATGCTTGCGTGCTCTCTCTCTTCTTTCTCTCTGAAAGAAGTAGATAAAATATTTACAAGAGGGAGAGGCTCTGAGACTACAGGTAGGAGAAAGAAGCAAGGCACCCAGCCAACAGGGAGAATGCTGGTCATTGCAGCTGCTGTAACTGATGCATCACACCTGTGAGTGAACAGGCCATCTCGGAGGGTCCAGCCCAGCAGACACCACGTGGAGACCAGCTATCCCTGGCGTGCCTTGACAGAACTCCTGACCCATGGAATCCTAAGTGATAATATCATGGTAGTTGCTTTGGGCCAAACAATACAAAACAAAACACAACCAAAAAAACCGAAAAGCATTCATCTGAGGGTACTTAGTGGGTGCTGTGGATTGAATCAAACCCCCCCAAAATTCCTATGTAGAAGCCTAACCCCCATGGGATGGTGTGAGGAGGTGGGGCCCTTAGGAGGTGATTAGGTTATGAGACTGGAGCCCTCAGGAACGGGATCGGTGCCCTTATGAGAAGAGACATGCTCGTTTCCTCTCTTTCTCTCTCTCTCTCCACCGCCCCCCACCTCATGTGGGGACACAGCAAGAAGACGGCCATCAGCAAGCCAGGAGGAGGGTTTTCACCAGGAACCAAATCAGCCTTGATTTTGGACTTCCAGCCTCCAGAGCTGTAAGAGATAAATGTCTGCGGTATTTTATTAAGGCAGGCTGAGTGGATGGACACAGCTGTAGAGTAGCCGGCCTGGGATTTGGATGCAGGTCTTCTGTCCTATTGACTGGGTTCAAATCCCAGCTCTGCCACTTTCTAGCTGTATACCTTTGGCAAGGTGCTTCCTTTCTGTGTGCTCAAACCCCTGAGATCATCTCGATTGTCCTCTCTCCGATAACCAATATCCAATCCATCTACGAATCCTATTGGAAACAGCTCTTTTGCTTCTGCTTGTCCTTCTGTCCTCGTCCTTCTATGGTTTTTTTCTTCACACGGTATCTAAAATGAGCTTTTCAAAATACAAGGCAGATCAAATCAACCCTGAGCTTGTACCTGTGAAAATCTGTCTCACCCGGAGTGACATTTGAAATCCTTGCCATGTCTTCCAGATCCTGTAAGATCTGCCCCCTGCCCACACGTGTGATGGGGCTGATGCGGGACAGCCAAGCGCAGTCCTACCTTAGGGCCTTTGCACTTGCTCTTCCCTCTCCCTGGAGCCCCCTCCTTCCTGAGATCTGCCATTTGGCTCCCTCACTTCCCTTGCATCTTGGCACAAATGTCACCTCATCAAGAAGGATCACAGAACGATGTACATAAAGCAACACCCCTGCGCTCCCTCCCCACCTCTCCCTGCCACTCTCCACCCTCTGTATTCTGCTTGCTTTTCTTTTCTTTTTTAAAAGATTTTATTTATTTATTTGAGGGAGAGAGAGTGAGAGAGACAAAGAGAGAGAGAGCACGAGCGGGGTGAAGGGCAGAGGGAGAAGCAGACTCCCCGAGGAGCAGGGAGCCTGATGTGGGACTCGATCCCAGGACCCTGGGATCATGACCTGAGCCGAAGGCAGACGCCTAACCAACTGAGCCACCCAGGCATCCCTCCTTTCTTTTTTTAAAGATTGTATTTATTTATTTGAGGGAGAGAGAGTGAGTGACAGAGAAAGAGCACAAGAGGGGGGAGGGGCAGAGGGAGAAGCAGACTCACCGCTGAGCGGGGAGCCTGATGTGGGGGACTTAATCCTGGGACTCCGGGATCATGATCTGAGCCGAAGGCAGTCGCTTCACCGACTGAGCCACCCGGGCGCCCCTGTACTCTGCTTTCATTTTCTTTATTACACTCGCCCTCTGACAGAGTCTATATTTCTTTCTTTTTTTTTTTTTTTTAAAGATTTTATTTAGGGCGCCTGGGTGGCTCAGTTGGTTGAGCGACTGCCTTCGGCTCAGGTCATGATCCTGGAGTCCCCGGATCGAGTCCCGCATCGGGCTCCCTGCTCAGCAGGGAGTCTGCTTCTCCCTCTGACCCTCCCCCCTCTCATGTGCTCTCTCTCTCATTCTCTCTCCCAAATAAATAAATAAAATCTTAAAAAAAAAAAGACTTTATTTATTTATTTAACAGAGAGAGAGATATCGAGAGCAGGAACACAAGCAGGGGGAGTGGGAAAGGGAGAAGCAGGCTTCCTGCCGAGCAGGGAGCCCAATGTGGGACTCGATTCCAGGACCCTGGGATCATGACCTGAGCCGAAGGCAGATGCTTAACGACTGAGCCACCCAGGCACCCCTATATTTCTTTGTTATGTGAATGTTAATCTCTGAAATACAGGCTCTGTGTCTTTCTGGTACCACCGTTTCTGTCCACAGAAGCTAGAACGGTGCTTGGCATCAAACAGGATGCTCAATACACCCCCCGGCTGAATGAAGAAGTGGGCCTCGGTGTCCTCATCTATAAACTGGAGGTAATAATAACATCCCTCCAAGGGTTGTGATGTTAGTAATATCAAATATATACATTGAGGGCTTTTTACTTGCCAGGCGCTGTTCTAAGCACTTTGCCTTAATTCATTTAGTCCTCATGACAACCTAGGAGATAGGAGCTATCACTAACCCTATTTTATAGAAGAGTAATCTGGGGCACAGAGAGGTTAGGTCACTTGCTCAAGGTCACACAGCCTGTAGGTGGCAGAGAGAAAATTTGAACCCAGACAGGCTGGCTCCAGAGGCCAGTTTAAAAATCCTTCCTGGTCAGAAAAATAGGTCACATGAGGAAAGAGCTTAAAACAAGGTGTGATGGGTCACCATATAAAAGTGGTGATTATTATTGTTATGGCTATTATAAAATGGCTATTATTATTGTTCTTGCGACTGCCTGTCAGCTAAAGGAAGCTCATTTTGGAGTAAAGAGCTAAAGCGAGATGTCACAGCCACTCTGGGTGGGTGCTGGCTGTCCCAGCCCGGCCAAGTTTCCTGGATAAATCTGGTGTGTGGCTGGAAGACAATGTTTGCCAGCACTCCTTAAAGGCTGGCTAAGGGCTGGTTAGCACTCCAGGACTGTGCCAAAAAGCCAGACACACTGCAATGAGGAGAAAGACAGCTGTGCCTCCTCTTAGGATATTCCTTGGAGAACACAAACCTGATTATTGAGGACCCCCTGCTTATAACGCTCCATGGCTCCCCACTGCCCTGAGGACAAAGCCTAAACAGCTTACCCAGCCTTCTCCATGTGGCCCCGTCTACACTGGAGCCATATGGCCACCTCGCGTGGGCATGAGGTTCCCGCTCACTTCTGCACAAGCTGGGCTTTTCCTTCCCCATCTTACCTTGCCACTCCTTCCCTGAGCTTCCATGGATCACCTCCCCCAAATCTATTCTGCTTTGGGGGTGACCTTGTGACCTAGATTGTGCCTACCGTCTAGGATTCCCATGAGCTTCCAAGTAAATCAGTGTTTCTCAGTGGTGTGGGACCCTGAGGGGGTCCCAGGACACTTCTGGGGGCTCTGTGAAGTCGAAATTATTTTCATACTAATACTAATACATTATTTGACACCTTTGCTCTCTACCAAGTGTACAACAGAGTTTTTCCCAAGGCTCATGACATGTGATTTGCAACAAATGAGAAAAATGCAGTGATCTTTTCTTGAGCCAGGTGTTAAAGAAATCTATTAAAAAAAATAAAGAAAATGCCTTTCTTCTCAGTAATTAAAAAATACAATTAAAGAAAAAATTAAAAAATGTTTCATTAAGATATGTTATTAATGTTAATGTATAATTGGCTGATTATTTTTAATTAATTCGTATTATACAAAGGTCAGTTTTTTTAAAGTTTTATTTATTTAAGTAATTTCTACACCCCACATGGGGTTTGAACTCATGACCCCAAGATCAAGAGTTGCATGCTCCTCTGACTGAGTCAGCCAGGTGCCCCCAAAAGGTCAGAGTTTTAATTTCTATGACAGTGAATGTGGATAGCTATAACTAATATAAAGAGAAGCTCCTTGGATCCTCAATACTTTTGGAAAAGTGTGAAGAGGTTCTCAAAAAAACATTTGAGAACCTCTGAGAAGCACCTGTCACAGAGTAAGTGCTCAGTAACTATTATGTGTGTTTCTTGGACTAGGCTGTGAGCTTCATGAGTGCAGAGAATCATATCCTGTTCACCATCTTTCCCCTATGCCTAGTCAGAGTGAGTCCCTAGTTGCTGGCTGCTACCCTATCCTTTCTCACCTACTTCTTTAGTCCTACAGTCCTCAGCTTTGTAACTGGATGCACAACTATCTTGAACAAAGACTGTTTCTCCCAGGTTCCCTTGCATCTAGATGCCACTTTGGTCACTAAGATATAGGATAAGTGTCATGTGACAACTTCAGAGAACCTTTCACTTTATTCTTCCCCCTTTCCTCCATCCTGCTGTCTGGAACTTGGACATGATGACTTGTGTTCTGGTTGCTATCTGGTTGCTATCCCACACCCTAGGATTACTGAAGCAGTGAGCTGGAAGGTGTCACATTACTAGGTTTGGGTTGCTCACCTTGGGTTTTGCATGGGAAAGAAATACACTCTTTTTACATTTAAGGCACTATTGTTTTGGGTTCTTTGTTGTTATTCACTTATTCCAATTCTAACTAATACTGAAGGCTTGGCATCCATTAGTGATCAACAAATGTTTGTTGAATGAATGAATGAATCAGTGAACGAGTAAATAGGTGGGCTAAATGATCATGGTTCAAACAGCTAGGTTTTTCACAGGAGTGGCTCATAGAGAGCCCTAATGCTGAAGGTGCTAGGAACTGAGGTCTGCATATAAGGAGGGGGAGGAAGGGGGTTGTCCAGTGACTGCTGGTTGGAGCACATGTGGGAAAGACATGCAGTGTAGAAGGAAGGAAAGAAGGATTTTGACATTGGGTACAAGTCCCAGCTCTGTCTCTTCCAAGCTGGTAAGGCCCTGGAGTCTGAGCGGGTACAGTGGTGAAGAACACGGATGCTGGAGTCTGATGACTGGGATTTGAATTTGGACTGTCTCTGACCGACTGACCTAGGGTAAGTCGCTTCATCCCTCTCTGCTTCAGTTTTCTCATTGGTAAAATGAGGATAAAGGTAACGCCTAGCTCCTAGGGTGGCTGGGAGGATAAATGAGCTAATGCAAAGAAAGCGTTGAGTCCAGTGCCTGGCTCATGGGAGTACCACGGCCCCTGCTAGCAGTCTGGCAAGCATAAAATATCTTCCAGACAAAATGAATTAAGCCTCATCAAACAGGATGGCAGTGGACGGGGAAGGCAGGATGGATTGATTTTCAGGGGCACCTGGGTGGCTCAGTCGATAAGCGTCTGCCTTCGGCTCAGGTCGTGATCCCAGGGCCCTGGGATCGAGCCCCGCATCAGGCTCCCTGCTCCGCGGGAAGCCTGCTTCTCCTTTTCCCACTCCCCCTGCTTGTGTTCCCTCTCTCACTGTGCCTCTCTCTGTCAAATAAATAAATAAAATCTAAAAAAAAAAAAAAAAAAGAACTGATTTTCATATGTTAGCCACGTATAATGTGAAATGGTGTTAAAAGTGCCAAGTTTGAAGTCAGATAGCTGGGGGTGCATCCTTTTTGCTGTGTGGCTTTGGGCAAGTTGTTCTCCCTCTCTGGGCCTCAGTGTTGTTTTGTGTGATGGCAGTATTGACCCAGCTCTGACATTCCGGACTTCTAAGCACTGTTACAAGAACTACTGGTATAAGAGTCTGTATTATAGCGTCACTTTTGGCTGTAAGTGACAGAAAGCCTACTTGAAGTAGGTTATAGAAAGATTGTGATGTACTGGGTCACGAAACTGTTGAAGGCAGGGGTGGCTCTGGTTCCAGTACAGCTGGGTCCAGGAGTGCAAACAATGTGGCCAAAGATCTCTATTTCTTTAGTTCTTTCCATCTCTCCTCTTTCCCATCTCTTGGTTCAGGCTGTCTCTGCTATTCTTGTGTGTAAGCTTCATTCACTCCTGAGAAGGCCAGGCCCTCTCCAGGTGGCAATCATGATGATGATGATTATAATTATTACTATTTCTTAGCTCTTATTATGTGCTAGGCACCACGCCACGCACAACACTTTGCGGGAGGTGCTATTAATGCTCCCACTTTACAGATGAGGAAACTGAGGCACAGAGAGCATTAGGTAACCAGACCCATGTGATGTGGGTAAAGTGCTGGATTCACCTATATCTGGTGGGAAAGATGACTACTGCCAGCCCCAAGCCAACAGTCTTAAAGCTTCAACTCCAACACGAAGGGAGACCTGTTTCTCCCTGGACCCATTCACCAAATGAATGGCAAGCCTCCATCCTTGGGACCAAGCTCAGAGGCCAAAGGAGGCCATCGGCTTCTATGATTGGCCGGGCCTGATCACATGGTCAGGGGTGGGCAGAGCGCCGTGACTGACAGCCTCATCAGAACCACAGTGAAAGGGCGAGGCGGCTCCCCCAACAAAAAGAGGGTGTCAGGAAAAGGAAAGCTAGCATAGGGCCACACAGAGTCTTCCTTGCAAAGCTCCTCCTTTCCCGTGGGGGGAAATAAGCAGGACTTGGGTCCACACCCGCACCTCCCCCCCCCCCCCCCGCCCGGGGGGGCCCGGGGGGGGGGGGGGGGGGGGGGGGGGGAAAGGCCCCTCCTCCC
>NC_058416.1:79315306-79359661 GCF_002201575.2 Neomonachus schauinslandi
CCCCCCCCCCCCCCCCCCCCCCCCCCCCCCGGGGGGGGGGGGCGGGGGGGGGGGGGGGGGGGGCGGTAGAGCAAAGGGCCCTTCATCCTATATTTGCTTCGCTCGCTCTGGACTGCTCATTAGCTTCTGATCGCGACCAGGACGGGTCATACTTCCTGCTCCGAAATGGGCAGGCTGGGCAGGCGTAAGGGGCTGAAAACAAAGACTTGTTTCCTTGGGAAGGCATCCTGCAGGTCTGTTATGATTGCAGGCTGCACGGGGACCGCAAAGCCCTTCAGAACAAAATGAGGAACGGCGACCTCTGAGGTGCTGTGCCATCGGCCGAGGGGCAGGCGCTCCCAATCAAGTCTTCTTCATCTTGAGAAGGCCGCGGGTGGGGACGAGTTTGGAAACACTTCAGAACAGCGTGGCGAGGAGTGGTAGGAGGAAGAAGTGTTGAGGGGACTGGGGACTGAAGGAAACCTAGAGGTCATGAAGGAGGGGAAAGGAGAAGAAAGTGATCTCCTTATTACCAAGCACTTACCATGGGTCAGGGATTGCACATCCACTGCTACCCTGGTGGCTAGTTATGATCCGTTCCCATTTCTCCGATGAGAAAGCTCAACAGAGGCATGGGAGGAAGGAATAGATTGTGGGAGACCAAGTTACAGGAAGAATTACAAGAGGGAAGAGAGAAGAAACCAGCAATTTTATCACAGTTGGGTGATAAAATTTCTCTTTGGAACACTTAGCATGCTGCCCCCAAGGCTCTCTACTCTGAGAACCCAAGCAGATGGACCTTGTTATCATGAGCCACAGTTAATAGGTGAGGAAACACGGGCTCAAAGAGGCAAAGGAAACTGTCCAAGTGCTAGATAGGGGTAGAGCCAGGGTTCAAAACCAGTCTGACTTCCCATCTGGTGCTCTGAGCCACTGTGATGCAGACCCGTGGAGTTAAAGTGAGATGTGGGGAGAGAGAAAAGATTCAAGATGTGTGTGTGGGGGGGAGGGGGGGAACTGATGAGGGATGATGAACGTCACAATAATGGGTGCCCTTGGCAGGGGTACTGACCAGAAGGAGGAATGAAGGAGGCTTCTGGGTGCTGGAAATGTTTTACACCTGTGCTGCTCAATACAGTAGCCACTTGTCACATGTGGCTACTGAGCATTTTAAATGTGGCTAAATCCGAATTGAGATGTATTGAAAGTGTAAAATACACAGAGTTTTCCAAGTCTTACAAAAAAGGTAAAAGAGCTCATTAAAATTTTTGTACTGATAACCTGTTGAAATAATACTTTGGACATACTGGGATAAATAAAATATATTATTAGAATGAATGTCACCTGCTCCTTCTTACTTGTTTAACGTGACTACTAGGAAATGTGAAGTTATCTATGTGGCTTGCATCACATTCCTACTGAAGAGCGCTTAGATCTTGAAACATATGGACATACATATACATATTTTACATATAGATACATGCATATGCAAAAATTCATCGAGCCTCTACACTTATAATTAGATCATTTTACAGTATGTAAGTTGTACCTCAATACAAAAAAAAAAGAAAAAGAAAAAAGCAAAGAGACGGGCGAGGCAGAATGGACTGAGGCAGAGAGCGCGGCAGGTGGGGGCGGGGCCGTCGGGGGCGGGGCCAGAGGCCGCTCGTTACCCGGCAACGGGCGCTGTCGGTGACGTCACCGGCCGGCGGCAACCATTAATCCACCTCCCGGCGGCGCGGGCCCGCGGGGCCGCCTGCCTCCTCCTCCCCGGGGCCCGGATGAGATCACCGCGGCGGGCGGCCAGGCTGTCCCCGCGTTCCCAACAAATCGACTCCTCGGCGAGCGCCGGCATCTCATGATCTCATGGCCCCCCGGGACGGCGCCGGCCGATGAGGTCACAGCCCCGCGCCCCTGGCCGCCCCGCTCTGCGCGCCGCCGGCTCCGAGTCGGGGCTTCCGTGCGCCTTGCGCCGGTATCAACTCCCGAGCCGGCCTCTCAGTGACCTCTGCGGACAAAGGAGGTCGCTGTTTGCGAAGGGCAAAGCTGCCTTTTTCATTCTTTCACGCGCCTTCGCCACCCCTAAGGTCACGTACCAGCAGGGAGTGACCGCACCAGCTCCCCTGGCCTTGGGGTCGGGAGCGGTGCCATGCGACTTGCCTGCGTGATTTCACAGCTGCCCAGTGAAGGAAGTTCTCTTCTTTGCTCTGTCTTACGCGGCAACTGAGGCTCAGAGGGATAAGCGACCTGCCCCAAGCTTCCCCAGCTTAGGAACGCGCAGAGCAAGGACTTGAACCGAGATGGTGTGAATTAGCCCTTTGCATCTCCCTTTCTCTGCACCTTTCCTGCCCTGGTGGGGACGGTGTAATGGCCACGCTTGCCGGGTGCCCACGACGTACTTGGACACTTTATATTAAAGGTCACTATTCCACAGGACAAACCCACCCGAGAAGTATTATAAGGGCTAGTTTGCAGGTGGGAAGAGGAGGCTGACAGAGGTGAAATGACCGGCTGCAGAGCTGGGATGTGATTCAGTAGCACAGCCTTTGTATCACTCTTCACCACTTTCTCCAGAAAAAGGAAGACTTCCTGTTGACAGTGGACAATATACCTTCTCTCCTCTCTCCCACCCCCAGGGTCAGCCATCAAATGCAGAGGAGCCAACGAGACCCTTAGAAAGCTTGACAACTCACTTACCAGCAGCAGGTTCTTCATCACTTACTAACTGCTCACTAACAGCTCCTCAACAGACCTTAGCAACATACATTGCCATGGCTGACAGGAAGGAAGGCAAATGACACAGAGCCCCTGTGTTGAGCCAGACATTGAGTCAGAGCCTATTACCAAGGGCAGAGCTGTGAGTGGGTAATTCCCAGCTCCATTTTGCAGATGACAAAACCGAATTTACTTTAACCGAAGTCGGATGGCAAAGAAGTACAAGTTTCAGTCCAATACCATTTGTGCAGAGAAAGCCCTTCCCATTTCCCTAAATGGGTCTCCCATGAATTCTGTTTTATTTTCTGCCTGGTGCTTATCACAATTTGAAGTTTCACATTTGCATGCTTATTTGTTTAATGGTGATCTCCCCAACCAAACAAAAGCAGGGACCCTGTTTCATTCACGGCATTCCTATATCTACACAGTGCCTGTCATACAGTAGATACTTAATATTCCTGGAGTGAACTCAAAGAATTGGTGGCTCAAGCTGGTAGGCAGTGCTGATTTTCAAGCCCAGGTTTGTTTGAGGATAAAGCCTGGGCTTGTTTTGTTCTTTCTAGGCAGTCCAAGGTTCTTGGTACAAGTACTTTACTCACTGTAAAGTTCCTCTGGTGCTCACTCAGAGCCTATTAATTCTAAATTTATTACAGTATTGACAAACTTGATGTTCGGGTCTCCCAACCAGCAGCATTCTTGCTTGGTAAGAGGAGAGAATAGAGGAGGAATTCATAGGAAATTAAGTATGGAAGGCAGTAGGGTTATACATAATAGCTCAGCAAGAAAGGAGACAAAAAAGCAGACGTACAGACAATGAGGGAAGGGTAACTGCAAAACTCTGTGGTTTCTTATGAGCAAAGGGAGGGAGGGAGATGGATGGAACCCAGGATGTGTGCACAGGGAGTTTCTAAGGTGCTATTAATTTTCTAATTTTTTTAAAAGATTTTATTTATTTATTTGACAGAGACACAGCAAGAGAGGGAACACAAGCAGGGGGAGTGGGAGAGGGAGAAGCAGGCTTCCCGCAGAGCAGGGAGCCCGATGCAGGGCTCAATCCCAGGACCCTGGGACCATGACCTGAGCCTAAGGCAGACACTTAACGACTGAGCCACCCAGGCGCCCTAAGTTTCTAATTTTTAAACATGATTATTTGTTATTATTTTTTGTACCTTGTATGTGTTATTTTTTAAAAAAGCCACAAGCAGAAAATTTGCCCACTCTTTAAACCAACTATAACAATCTCATGAGCCAGGGGCCAAATTAGTACCCTCAATTTGTAGATGGGGAAACTGAGGCTCAGTTTCAGAGAAGTTCATCATTTTGCCTAAGATCACAGAGCTAATAAGTGGTACATGTGGGATCTGAATCTAAGTCTGTCTGATGTCAGCGTGGATGCCCTTATTTATCCACCATCACATCCTGCCTCCTGATATCTGGACACTTGATATTAAAGACCAGAGCTGGTCAAAATGTGTCACCTTCTCCCTCACACCCCCGATTTCCTACAAAGGTCCTCTCTCTGCTCTTCTGGCTTCAATGCCCAGGATGAGGAGGAGGCCAGAAAGCATGCCAAAGGCTGGGATAGGTCTCTGGTGCTGTGGCCCCAGGGGCCAGCTGACAGAGTCCTTAGAGCCTGGCTGTGGCCCCACAGGAGTCACCAGACTGGGAGGAGAGCTCTGCCCCTCAACAGCAGCAGGCAAGCACCCAATTTCATTGGCTGTGGTTCCCTTGATTTAAGAGCTTCAGCCCCATGAACAGGAAGGGCTCAGGCCACGTGTCCCAGCAACATGCACATCAGGAGCCTCCTTACAAACAGGGCTTTGCTCCCTGGGACCCAAGAGAGGCCCAATTATAAGGTGTTGATGATTAAGCCTGAAATGGCCTGGGACCCTGTTAGCTGCAGAAAGGCGGTCTCTTCCCTTTGTCCCAGTCCCAGGTGGATGGATGTGCTTCTCTGTCCCCACGTCAGCTACAGTCTTAGGCAACTGACCAAGCCTGTTGGCCTCCTAAAACACTGGGGGTCAGGTGGAAGGGAGAGAGTCAGAGATAGGCAGAAGGTGCTTCCTTCCTGGTGGTCTAGAGCCCATGACTTGGAACTAGATGGACATGGGCCCCAATTGCAGGTCTGTCCTTATGCTGGGAGGTGACTTTGCCCAAAGGTGACATCACCTCTCTAGGCCTCAGTTTCCTTATCTGCAAAGTGTGTGTGTGTGTGTGTGTAGGGGGGGTGACAGGCTTAATAGTGGCCCCCCAAAGATGTCCACATCCTAATCCATGGATCCTGTGATGGTATCTTGCAAGGCAAAAGGAATTTTGTGTCTGTGCAGATGTGATTAAGTTAAGGATTTTGAGATGGGGAGATTATTCTGGATTATTTGGGGGGAGGGGGACAATGTAATCACAAAGGTCCTTGTCAGAAGGAAGGAGGGTCACAGTGAAGAGAGCAGAGGTTAGACAGATGTGCTTTGAAGCTAGAGGAAGGCTGTCAAAACCAAGGGACGTGGGCAGCCTCTACAAGCTGGAAAAGGCAAAGAAACCGATTCTTCCCTAGAGCCTCCAAAAGGAACCGCCCTGCCGACACTTGGACTTTAGCCCCAGGAGACTGCTTTTGGATTTGTAACCTCCAGAACTGTAAGATAATAAATTTGTTGGGGCACCTGGGTGGCTCAGTCAGTTAAGCTTCTGCCTTCAGTTCAGGTCATGATCTCAGGGTCCTGGGATTGAGCCCCCTGCCGGGCTCTGTGCTCAGCATGGAGTCTGCTTCTCCCTCTCCCTCCGCACCCCCGCCCTCCCCACAACTGCTGCGGCCACACTCACTTGCTGTTCCTTGAGCTTGCCAAGCATGCTTCACCCCAGGGCCTTTGCACATGCTATTTCCCCTTTCCTGGAATACTCTTCTCCAGATGTATGCATGGCACACTCCCTTGCTTCTTTCAAGTCTTTGCATGAATGTCAACTTCTCAGTGAGGCCTTTCCTGGCACCCTATTTAAAAGAGCAGTGCCTGCCACCACATTCAGTTTTATTTTTCTCCACCTCACATACTGCTTATTTATCTCAGCATCTTGTTTATGTAAGGACCTTGAAAGCAGATATTGTGTCTCATTCACTGCTGAGTCCCTAGGACCTAGTACAGGCCTGGCACAGAGTAGGTGGTAAAAAAAAAAATACCTTTTGAATGAATGAATAGATGGATGGAAAGAGAATAGGACCGTGCTTGGCATGGAGTATGCGCACTGTGATTGGCTTCTGCAATGTTGCAATAACAACATCATCATCATTTCCTCCTAGAGAATGATTGGGGGGGGGTGCAGTCACACCCTCCAGGACCCCCTCTCCTCCGCCTACTTTGTTTCTTCACTAAATAACGGTGGCCACCACTTACTGAGCCGCAGTGATTGGAACACTTCATTCAAAGACATGATCTTGTTTCATCTTCATATCGGTATGATTACTACCCCTATTTTACAGATGACAAAACTGAGGCTTAGAGCCTCACCCAAGGTCCCAGGGCTCTAAGTGGAGCGGCTGAGATGGAAGCTGCTTGTCTGACTCCTAGTAGACCCTCTCCACCGAGGGCAGAGCCTGCTTCAGAGAAAATGTGCTTTGGCCACACTCCCAATGAATTACCTAGTTCAACCTCTGTGTTTTGAGTGCCCACCACGTACTATGCATGAGGCTAGGGATAAAATGAAACATACGAGAGACCTGGCTTCTGCTCTCACCAGGCATGGAGGTTTCTTTTGGGGGGTGGGGGGGAAGACAAGCCAGCAATCAGGGCATCATATGATGCACGCAAGACAGAAGTAACCCAAGTACCGCGGGGGCACACGGGCAAGTCCCCAAGCCCACATGGGGCCAGGTGAGGTCCAGGCTTCCCAGGGGAAGTGCGATGTAAACACAGACTGGTGAGCAATTAGAGGTCAGCCAGATGGGGCTGGGGTCAGGAGGACGGTGTTCCCAGCAGAGGGGACAGGCACTGCAAGGGCCTGGAGGTGACAGAACAAGAGTGGGACTGAGGGAGGAGGGACCGAGAGAACTTCCAAACTGGCGAGTGACAGATGGGATGTTCAGGCCACAGAGACAAGGGCCAGGCAGGCGGTCCAAAGACTCCCTCTGAGCAGCTGCAAGATTTCGGACAAAGTGCTGAAGGCTGAGGATGATGGTTTCCTCCTCTTAAAATAGGAACAGCCCCAGACACAGAAGCCTGGCTGCAGGGAACCCCTGCCTCACCCAGTGCAGGGATGAGGGTGTTTCAGGAATGCCAAGCCCCAGGGGCCGGCAGCAAGCCAGTCAAGGCCAAGCCCAAGCCCAAGCCCACGAGGGAACTGAGACCGCACTCCTCCTCTCCTGCACTGCCTTGCTGTCCCTGCACACCTCTGCTGTCACCACTCTGCAGGTATTTATGGAGGGCTGTGATGTGCCAGCGACCCTGAATGTGCACACAGCCGGGAAGTAGTCTCTGGGCTCCAGGGGTCCTCTCGCTCTCTGTCCTGTCCTTGTGCTTTGGTGTGTATCTCTCCCCTTACCTCTCTGTCAGCCCCCTGAAGGCAGGAAAGGTCTTATCCTCACAGCCAAGATTTAGCAGGTGCTGAAAACTCTCTGCTGAGCCTTCCTAATACATGACCTTGTGTGCTCCTCACTGGGCTTCTCCTTGAGGCGGGTAATATTATCTACTAGTCCTATACACAGATGTGGCTATGGAAGCTCGAAGCTGTGACCTTGCTCCTCAGTGAGTAAAGTCAAATTCAAACCCAGATTGCCCCAAGATCCTGTCCAGGGCTGGGCACAAATAGGTAACTAGGAAGTGTAATCCTTCCTTCCTTCTTTGGGCCACTCTGACCTTGGCACTTCTGGGCCCTGAGGAGAAGAGCCAGAGGTCTGCCAAGTGTTAGCGGGTTCTCAGCCTCTGAGCAGTAGGCCTGGTTTGTACCTCCAATCTCCAACCTGTAGCGGAGTCCTGACCTAGGAGGGTCATGAGGGAGAACATACAGAAAGAAAAACATATACACACATGGAGCATCTACTACATGTCAGAAATTGCTGAAGGCACATTCCACCTGTTTTATTTAAAATTTATTTCCTAGGGGCACCTGGGTGGCTCGGCCGGTTAAGTGTCTGCCTTTGGATCAGGTCATGATCCCTGGGATCGTGCCCCACATCGGACTCCCTGCTCAGTGGGGAGCCTGCTTCTCCCTCTCCTGCTCGCCCTGCTTGTGCTGTGTCAAATAAATAAAATCTTTAAAATATATATATATATATAATTTATTTTCTAGCTCACCTCACATCTCCCCTGAAGCCCCGAGAGGTAAGCAGCATTATCTCCTTTTTCACGGATGAGGAAACTGAGGCACAGAGCAGGCAGGCGACTGGCCGGAGGCACTACACATGGGAATGGTAGAACCAGGGTTCAAATTCGGATCCGCCTGCCTCCAGAGCTCAAGCGCTTCCCAATGGGCTCTGGGACCTTTTTTGGACAAGCTGAGGGTTGAGAAATGTAAGCAAGCGGTGGGCTCCCTTGGGCCAAATCTCAGTTCCAAGCCCCTTCTTTCTCCCCAGGGAAGGAGGAGCAGCTGGGGGGAAGGGAGGGCAGGACAGCCGCACCCACAACCTGTAGCCCATGGCACAATGCCAGGCCCTCACCTAGAGGAAGGGCATGAAGTGGACGCCTCGGAGGCCACCTCAGGGAGCCTGGCTGCCTCCCTAATCATTTAGCTGGAGAAGAGCAAAATAATCACCACTTAGCCGGCTAATTAATCCCCACAGCAACCCAGAATAGGGGTTGCCACCACACACCCATAATGTCACTCGGAAAGGCAGGGCAGGGAGCTGGGCCTTGCCCTGTGTACTTACACCAGCCATTTGCACGCCCCCATCTGTTCATTTGAGAGTCACTGCACACCTCCCACGTGTCACTGGGTCTAAGCATGAGAGTGGCAGACGTCCTCCCTGCCTTCCTGGCGCTTAGAGTCCGGTGGGGAGGAGAGGTTCAACAGTTACTGGGAAAAATGCACACGCCAAACTGTTTCCTACTTCCCTGCCATGGCTCTGGGTGTCCCCTCTCCCTGGCACGTCCTTTTGGCTTGGCTTTGCCTGGTTAACTGGTTAATCTGGTTAACCCACCCCTCTTAAAAACTCACTGCTGAGGTCACCCTATGTAGGGAGACTTTGCTGGGGGCTGGTTTGGGTGCACCTTCTCTGTTTTCCAAGAGGGCCCTGTAGTCACTGCTTCCCTGCCTGCCAACCCATCAGACTGGGAAGTCTGAGCTTGAAAGTCCTGGGTCTGTAATAGCCCCCGACACCTGGCACTTGGTCGATGTCCAATACGTGTTTGTAGAATGAATATAGGAGACGATCAATCATGTGACCTGGAACCAGTAACTTGTGGGCCTTGGTTTCCCCGTCTCTACGACAAGAAGGTCTTCCTGATTTCTAGTCTGGGAACAACAGGGCAGGGGTGTAACCCAACCTTTGAGGGGATGGAGGAGTCTCTGGAATGTCCAAATCGGGCATTAATCATCATAATGGACCCCAACTAAAGTCACAAGCAGGCCAAAGCCTTGTGAATCCCTCCAGCGTCTGCCAAAGGGGCTGGTGTATCCATCCGAGGTCTCTGTACCTGCAAGGAGCTGAAGTGACTCTGGCCCATCTCAGCAAAAAGGGACTTTCGGGGGATTCTGGCTTCTCTCAGGCTTCAGAGGCGCCCTGGACCACCTGGCCACCTCACAGCCCACGTGGAAGGACCTCTCCTCTTGACTGCCAACTTTCACATACACAGAATCACCTGGGGCTCTGGTTAGGATGCAGACTGCCCCAGGTGCCGCATGAAGGCACCCAACTTCTATGTTCCTCAGTTCCTGGGACAGGGCACCAGATGAGCCCTGCTTGGACCAGGTGCCCGTGTAGGATTTTCAATGATGGGCAGGGGGACAGGGGCACCACGAACAGCCACAGTCCTGATCCCCATTCCTGTATCCACTTCTTCCCAGAGCAGGGTGGGCCTTGGGATGGGGCGGCTACACTAAGGGGGGCTGACTGCAGCTGGGGCAGAGCCGGGCCAGCTCTCTGCACAGTGACCATCTGAGCTGGTGAAAGGTATCATCTTTCAACCTGGAAAGTGATTTCCAGAGGCCCAGTGCAGGGTTGTGGGGGGGAGTGCGGGGAGCGGAGTGGCAGGAGAGTTTAAATAGCAGCTGTGTTCCTAATTTCCCCAGGAGGAGGCCTGGCCGCCCCTCCTCTGTGCTGAGTGTTTGCCATTAAAAACAAACAGTATCATTTGGTTCAATATAAAATGAATTAAAGGAAATTAAACTGCGGGGGCCATGTGGCAAGCCTTGTCCTCCATTGTCTGAAGCCGTTTTTCATCTTCCCCAGTGAGGAACAACAGCTTGGGGGGTGTGGAGCAGAGCAGGACTAGATAAATAAATAAATACCCCCCCCCCCCCCCCCCCGCCTTCCAGCGCTAGAGGTTTGGGAAATCTCAGGTGCCTGACCTGTCCCTCCTGTGTCCCCTGGTGGCAGAATGTAGACTTTGAGAGTCTCCCAGGGAACAGAGTGAAGGAAAAATACAAAGCAAAACAAGAACAACAACAGAAAATGAGGTGCAGGCCCCTGAGACCCAGCGGGGGCGGGTTGGCAGAGGGAGGAGATTATGGACCAGAGGCGGCTAGAGATGGGGGTGTGTGGTCTCTGGATTGCTGGGGAGCGATTCCCACCAGCCCTCAGCCTCACAGAATATTTCCTGTACCATCTACATTGGGGGAACTGAGTCAGGAGGGTGGGGGGTAGTGAGAGATGAGCAGAGAGGAATGTGTGATGCTTAAGAGTGGGAGTTCTGGAATGAGACTGCCGAGTTCAGATCCCAGCCCTGCCACTTAACCAGCTGTGTGACTCTTGGCAAGTCACTAACCCTCTCTGTGCCTCAGGCTCCTCATCTGCAAATGGGGGATTAGAGGAGTATCAGCTTCAGAGGGTTATTGTGAGGATCAGTTCATGTTTATGGAACTCTTTTTGTTTTGTTTTGTTTATGGAGCTCTTAAAACAGTACTGGGCAAATGAGTGACTTAATATTATACATTATGATATTTGTTATATTCTGATTGTTGGTCCTTGGGGCATCTCCCTTGGCATCTGGGAGACCTCGCCTTAAGTCATAGCTCTGCCACAGACTTGCTGTGTGACCCTGGGTAAGTGAACACACCTTGCTGAACCTCATCTGCAAACCAGGGATTCTCATGCCGGGACACAGACTGCTGGTGCCTCCCCCTACCCATTCTCCTCCTCTTCCTTCAAAATAAGAAGCTGATTTTTTGTTTCGGTCCCTTGGCCCCCAGCTAAGAGGAAGATGCTCCCAGCTCCCCAGGCAGTGACTATAACTGAGATGTCAGTGAAAGTGAATGAGCGATTTCTGGGAAATCACCCACAAAGGGACAGGGACACTAATGACTACTGATGCAAAAATCCTAAGTAAAATAGTGGCATGCAGAATCCAGGTGCATTATCAGAGGAGACTACGTCAGGAGCAGGTGGGGTTCATTCCAACAACAAAATGCTTAAGAGGAAACCTGGTAATGCAGTTTTTCACTGTAACAGATCTTAAGAGGAAAATCAAGTGATTTTTGATCAAGTTCAATGACCAGCTTTTATTTTAAAAATTTCAATAAATTGGACTAGATGGATACTTCCTTGACGGGATAAAACATTGGTCTCGGCCCCCAAATAGGCATCTTGTTCAATGGGGGACTGTGATGGTTAGTTTCATGCTTTGATTTAGGCTCTAGCATCCAGTTATGCAATCAGACACTAATCTAGGGTTGCTGCTGGAGGTACTGTGTAAATGTGATTAGCATCTACAATCAGCTGACTTTAAGTAAGTAATCTGGGTGGGCCCCATCCAATCAGCTGAGAGGCCACAGAGCTCTGCACCTGCCAGAATGTTCCATTTTCTTTACAAGGAAGAACTAAAGTGAAAGCCTAGGCTTCATCTCATGTTCCGACATTGATTGGTCAGGACTGTCTGGGGTGCTGCATTGAGATGAACCTGGGTGAAGCAGGGCCATGATCGATTAGTGATGCCTGACACAGGCCGGTACATGGGAGCTTTGACTGCTATCTCAGGCTTCAGCACTTCAGGGATGAGTAGGCACCTGAGCTACAAACTTCAAGCAGAGCAAAGAAAGAACAAATCCTAGGGATGAGTGTGATCCTAAGAAGCCTTGCAAGCCACTTATTGCCTTAGGGTACAACTAAAAATTAGCCTGGCAATTTCAAATAGTCAAGTCCATATAATGACATTTAGCCAAACTCACTTCTCTTGGTTTCCAGCAGAACCTCTCGCCATATTTCACCCCTTGGGGTCTTCTATTTCCCGAAGTGTCTGCTGTAGACTACTGAGTTCCCCCTTAGACATAGCTTTCTTACAAAGGCCAAACTACACGGAATTAGGAATGTAAATAGAGTCAAACTCCTGATCAGAATTAGCTAACTTTTTCTTAAAGGGCCAGACTTTATTTTATTTTAAAGATTTTATTTATTTATTCATGAGAGACAGAGAGAGAGAGAGAGGCAGAGGGAGAAGCAGGCTCCCAAGGAGCAGGGAGCCCAATGCAGGGCTTGATCCCAGGACCCTGGGATCATGACCTGAGCTGAAGGCAGACGCTTAACCATCTGAGCCACCCAGGCGCCCCAAAGGGCCAGACTTTATTTAGGTTTTGCGGGTCATGCAGACTCTGTTTCCACTATTCAACTCTGTCTTTGCAGCATGAAAGGGGCCACAGACAACACTCAATGCATAAGCATGACTATGTTCTAGTAAAACTTTACTGAAATAAGCATTGGGGCCACAGGTTGGGGTTTGCCAATCCCTGAACTAGATTTTGCAGCATGTTGTGCTCCTCAGTAAAAAGGTTCCATGGTTAACAAGTTGGGGAAATGTTAAAGTGAAATGAATCTCTGGACTGTAGGACTTCTCAGAGCCTTTACTATGTTAATGTGTAAGCAGGGCCAGAGGGTGAGAGGGTGGGTAAAACTCAGAGCATTTCTCAGTTATCTGACCATGGAACACCTTTTTATAAAATGCCCATTAACATCTCCCTAAGGCCCCAGAATCATAGTTTAGTAAATGGTATTTTGTTCCATCTGAGTTTGGTTAGATTCTGACTTTCTTGCTCACTTTAAGCTGTAACCCAATAACTGCTAATGCTCTCTACCTCCTTTAAAATAGCAATAACTGGGGCACCTGGGTGGCTCAGTTGGTTGTGTCCGACTCTTGGTTTCGGCTCAGCTCATATCTCATGGGTGGTGAGATCAAGCCCTGTAGTGGGTTCCATGCTCAGTGCAGAGTCTGCTTGAGGTCCTCTCCCTCTGCCCCTCGCCCCACTCGCATGCACTCACTTTCACTCTCTCTAAAATAAATAAATCTAAAAAAATAAAATAAAATAAAGTAACAAGAATTAACTAACCAGACAGCACTTGACCTGTGTTATTTTCATTAATTCTCATAACAGGGTTATGAGGTAACCTGATATTCCCATTTTAAAGATGGGGGACACTGAGGCTCAGTGAAGTGAACCAAGGTTCCAGAGGCAGAAGGGGCTGGAGGAAGAATTTGAACCTAAGTTTATTTTCAGGGTCTCTGCTCTTTTCACGATTCCACAGTGTCTCTAGGAAAAGACAATTTCTTGCTTGTCTGTCTTGCTCTAGAATCTTCTTGGCAATGCCAGAGATGGAAGTTTTTTTTAAGCATAAAATCATAGTAAACATTAGGTAATTCTAATATTGCTAACAATAAGTATCTTGGTTGCTGGCTTTCTGTTCTGTTCCAGTGAAGCCAGATGATGACAGATGGATCAGTATCTTCAATTAACAGCTGCAGGCAGACAGAGCACCTGCTGGGCCCACACCCTGACCCTGCTTACCAGCCAGGTGACTTTCTTGGGTGACCTGACCCTTTGTTTCCTCATCTGTAAGATGGGAATAAGAACAGTGCCCTTCTCATAGTATTGTTTACGAGGTTCAAATGAAATGACAGAAATAAAGCACTTTGCACAGCGGATACATATACAAGAAGAAATGCTGGGAAATGTTCTTGTTACGTCTCAAGTCAAAAGAGCTGGGTTTGGGTCTTAGCTTTGCTGACCTTCAAGTACACTGACCCTTGACAACTCGCTTAGCTTCCCTAAACCTCAGTTTTGTTTTGTTTTTTAAATTTTTATTTATTTTTAAAGATTTATTTATTTTAGAGAGAGAGATGGAGCACATGAGCAGGGGGAAGGACAGAGGGAGAGGGAGAGAATCCCAAACAGACTCCCCCTGAGAGCAGAGCCCAGGGCTCGATCTAACCACCCTGAGATCATGATCTGAGCTGAAATCAAGAGTTGGCTGCTTAATCAACTAAGCCACCCAGGCGGCCCCCTAAACCTCAGTTTTATCTGTAAAATGGGTTTAGGCAAACCTGACCATCCCCTTCCTAGGATTACTGTCTGTAAGGATTTGTTTGAAGAGGTGGGCTGTAACAGTGAATGGGACAGACAGGTATCTGCCCCTCAGAATTTATGGTTTGGAGGAGGAGACAATGGCCTGCATAATTACCAAGCAGTACCATATGTGCTGGGACGAGGAGCTGTGGGAAAATGAATGAGGGAAACTACCATTGTCTTAAGGGGATGGCCCCGGGGGTAGTGGGGAGGGAGTGACATTTAGGTTGAATCTTGGAGAACCACAGAATCAATGGGTCAAAGAGGACTAAGCAATTCACAACTGTCCAAGGTTGTGAATCAGAGGAATCTCTTTGAAAATCCTTAATGGGGCGCCTGGGTGGCTCAGTTGGTTAAGCGACTGCCTTCGGCTCAGGTCATGATCCTGGAGTCCCTGGATCGAGTCCCGCATCGGGCTCCCTGCTCGGCAGGGGGTCTGCTTCTCCCTCTGACCCTCCTCCCTCTCATGTGCTCTCTCTCATTCTCTCTCTCTCTCAAATAAATAAATAAAAATCTTAAAAAAAAAATGGGTTTATCTTTAAAAAAAAAAAATGAAAATCCTTAATAAATCTAAACCGTTTCCACAATACAAAAATCCAGGGGACCCTCACCCCCCGCAAAAAGCTAACTTTTATATATTGCATGTCATGAGATATGCAACCAAATCCTTACAACACCCGTTGAGGTAGCGTGTTGTGCATCCCCCCAAATTTCCCACCTGGACCCTCAGAACTGTACTAGGATGAGTTATCTCACCTGGAGTCTGTTATATTACCAGAGGAAAGGGATTTTGCAGATGTAATTAAGGTTACCAATCAGTTGACTCTGAGTTTATCAAAAGGGAGACTATCTGGGTGGGTCTAATCCAATCACATGAGCCCTTTAAAGGGGGAGAAGTCAGGATTCCACATGCCATTTCTAGCTTGAAGAGGGAGGAGGCCACAGGAAAGGACAGAGAGTGGTTTCTGGGAGCTCAGAGTGACCCCTGGCCGACACCCAGCAAAACGGGGTCTTCAGTCCCATGACCACACAGAAATGAATTCTGCCAACAACCTGAATAAGCCTGGACGTAGATTCTCTTCCAGAACCTTCAGATAGGAGCCCAGTCTGACCAACATTTTGATTCTGACCTTGTGAGACCCTATACAGAGAACACGGTCAAGTCTGTCCAGCTTCTGACCTACAAAACTGTGAACTAATAAATGGGTATTTTTTTTTTTAAGCTGCTACGTTGGTAGTAATTTGCTAGGCATGAATTGAAAACTAATAGCAGTAGGTCCTATTATGATTTCATCTTATAGATGAGGAAAGGAGAGCGGGCAGAGGCGAAGGTACAGGGTCACACAGCTGGTAAGTGACAGGGTTTCCCAAACAGGAATTGAATGCAGGCAGTCTGGCTTTTAACCATCAGGCTGTGTTCTATGTATTTGCCTGGAACGATCTCTAACGGAGCGAGTTGGAAGCTGCATGTAGAACATTACTGTTCGATTATATAAAGATGAGTAGGATGAAGACACACACGCATGTGCCTGAATACGTATCCGATAGCTACGAAAAGATCCAGGGACGATGATTACCTCCTCGGAGACCAAACAGGTGCCTGGGGGCAAGGGAGGGGAAGGAGATCTTTCACCATATGCTCTTTTTGGCATTTTTAACTTCTGAATCCTGTGACTCTGTAACCTCTTTTAAAAAATCAAGTTTATGTGTTAATAAAAAAAAAAATCAAGTATCCTCAATAACTAGAGGGAGGGCGAAAGTTGGGACACATCAGCATGAATGCACAAGCACTCTCAAGAGAGGACAGAAGTGTAGGGAACCTGGTGCATGGGTATATCCGTTTCCTAGGGCTGCCACCGCCCAGTGCCATGGCCTGGGTGGCTCAAACAACACACGTGTATTTTCTCCCAGTTCTGGAGGCCAGAAGTCTGAGCCCGAGGTGTCAGCAGGGGTTGGTTTCTTCTGAGGCCTCTCTCCTTGGCTCGCAGATGCCTGTCTTCTCCCCGGGTCCTCACATGGTTGTGTGTGTGTGTGTGTACAAATTTCCTCTTTTATAAGGACACCAGTCGGATCAGGGCTCCACCTCATGACTTCACTTCAATGTAACTGCCTGCTTCAAGGATCTTTCTCCAAGCACAGTCACGTTCTGAGGTACCAGGGGTTAGGACTTCAGCATATGAAGTTGGGGGGGGGGACACAATTCAGCCTATCACAGTAGGGGAGCTGACTCCGGGCCTTAAAACAAACATTTAACGTAGGGTTTCTCAACCCCAGCACTGCAGACACTTTGGACTGGATTGTTCTTGGTGGTGGGGGGGGTTGTCCTGTACACTGCAGATGCTTGGCAGCATCCTGGCCTCTGTCTACCCACTAAAACCCAACAGCAATCCCCTCAACCCTGTTGTGACAACCAACAATATCTCCAGGAAATTGCCAGAGGTCCCCCTCACAGCTGGGAACCACTGGTTTAACCTCTTCTAGCATCCCCTGTACAGGAATCTGGGGTAAATGCATCTGGCCCTGGGAGAAATTCTGCACTTTTATTTAAGAATGAGGTTGCATAAGAACCAGAGCCTAGGCCTAGGCCACCCAGGCCTGCCCTGGCATAGACAGATGTCTGCTCAGGAGGGCAGGGCAGAGAGGGGAGTGCTTGACCTCCAGAAGGGGAGAGAGACTCACTCGATGGGAAAGCACTCTGAGAGCAAAAGGGCTGGGTTCAGGGCCCAGAAAATGGAGGGATTTTAATAGCACGAAAAGCCTCATGAATCCCCGAGGCTCTCACGTCAGAGAAAACTGCCTTTCTTAGCTTTTGTCCGCCCTCCCTCTCCTTCCCTGTACTTGGGAGGCGAGCCAATGAAGCTGACATCTCGTGGAGTCTCACCCAATAGGAAGTTCAGGTTAAGATGATTTTGGAATTGGGAAGGGCCCTCCTCTTTCCTATTCCTACGGAAAAGACAGAAAGTTGGTCAAATGCTGGGTTCTTTGGAGAAGACAGCTGAGTGAAGCCTCTCCTTGTTTTCAGATGCGGCTGATCCTAGAAACTACCCGGCAAGCTAGGTACCTGGCCTCCTACCTTCTGAGAACCTCAAGAGGCTGAGAATCTCAAGATGACCACTTTAGGGATGAGGAAGCCGAGGGCTCCTAAGAGTGAGGTCACTTGCTCGAGGCCGCCTAGGGAATATGTCAAGGAGCCAGGGTTTGAATGTGGTTTTGCTCGAGGCCAGTGTTTTCTGTTCTGTGGAGCTGCCTCCACTTACTAGAGCTGGACAGCTCTTAACCAAATGTCAGCTTTTATGTCTTCCCCATCTGAGAAATGGGCAGAATGGCAGCTGGCTGCTACCTGTACCATTGGGAGGTGGAATAAACCCTGTCCTCAGAATGTTCTAGAACGTGCTGTCCAATGAGCGTTCTATGATGATGGAAATGTTCCATGTCTGTGCTACTGTAAATGGCAGCCACTAGCCAGAGCTGGCTACTGAGCACTGGCCAGGGCAACTGGGGAATCGAATTTTAAATTTACCTGATTTAAATTTAAATAGCCACATGTGGTGGTGCCTGGCTGGCTCAGTCTGTGGGGCCTGCAGCTCTTGATCTCGGGGTTTGTAAGTCTGAGCCCCACATTGGGTGTAGAGATTCCTTAAAAACAAAATCTTTATTAAAAAAAAAAAATAGCCACATGTGGCTTGTGGCTGTCATACTGACCAGCGCAGCTCTAGAATTTTGGATGAAGGGTATTTCATTTTAATAAAGAGAAGGAGCAGTATGTACAAGCCAGATTTTCAGTTATTTCTAACTTAATAGGACTTAGAGTGTATGATATGCATGTTTCTGGAACAAGATTTTTGCCCTTTTAACTAGGTCTAGATTAGGTTAATATAAAGTCAGGTTTCATACTTACTTTTATATTCTCAGGGTCGAGGATTGTCCATCTCAGCCAACAGGTCCCGAATAATGTCAGGGGGACTGGGGAGGGAAAGAAGTGGCCAAGAACTCTATGTTCCCAAAGACGGAAATAAAATGGGGGTGTGGTAATGCAGGTTGAGGACAAGCACTTTCAACAGGGTGGCCAGGGAGGTGACACGGTCTCAGAGTAAGCGACATAGGAGCAAGACTTGAATGATGGGAAGGAGACAGCCATGGGGACACAGGGGTGAAAACTGCCCCAGGCGGAGGGAACAGTAAGTGCAAAGGGCCTGAGAAGGAAGCCGCAGGGTGCATCGGGGAGACCTTGGGGCCACTGGTGGCTGGTCCAGAGTGAGCAAGGGAGATAGTCACGGATGAGGAGGTCAGGTAGCTGGGTAGAAGCCAGAACAGGCAAAGCTAAGACATATGGGTCATATAAGTTATCTGGATTTATGACAACAAGTGGCTGCTCTAGATATCCAGCCAGGGTCATGGTTTAGGGTTGAGGTTGCCGGCCAGTGGTTGCCATCCTTAACCCCATCCCTATCTCGGCTGGCCAATGAACACGGCTCTTCTGGGAGGCCCAGGTGTGAGAAACTTCCCAACAGGCCCCCCGGTGTCTGGAGGCACCTGGGGACTGGTGGCTCACCCAGCCTCACACGTCAGGGACCACAGAGCCATCAAGCAAATCCAAATGCCAAAAGCCCTTCCAGTATCACGATTATCATATTAAAAACCAACCCACCCTCTCAGCGGATGTCATGGAGGCGCAGGACAGAGCATCTGTGCTGTGAGCCATTAGGGGTCCCTGACAGATGTGCTCTTTTCCCCCCTCCCCACCCCCAGCTGCAAATGAAGACCGTCCTTTTCTTCTGCCCAGACAAGGATTGATGAGGATTTGGAAGAGCACTCAGACAGGCAAGGAAAGGCTGTGAACCTTTTCCAAGCCTGCAATTTATCTTGAGGAGACTGTTCACATCACTTTTTACAGGCTGGATTATGCTCTGACCTGGCACATTAATCTCACTGAATAAAATAATAATCATCAGAAAAAGGGAGCTGGACAGTTGCCAGGGAGGCATTAATAATTGTCGCCCACACTTCGGCTGCACAGGGAAAGGGTGTTGGGTCCCATCCCCACCCCCTCCCCCCCAGAAGTGCCTGTCTGAAGTACAAGGAAGTGAAGGAGCCATGGTCTGAACTTGGAATACTGTACAGATGGTGTATGGGGACCCTTCTCCTTAATCAACTCTGAGCAATTTCCCAAACCACCATCACCCCAGGGAGCTTACATAGGAGGGAATATGGCCCTAGTAACTCAGAGCAGGGGTTTTGGGGAGACTCCCCAAGTTCGAATCCCTGCTCAGCCACTTACAAGCTGTGTGGCCTTGGGCTACCTCCTTAACCTCTCACTTAGCTCGTTTTCTCCTCTGGAAAACATGGATAAAAACAGTACCTGTTGGAATGTAAAATGGCATGGCTGCTGTGGAAAATAGTATGGCGGTTCCTCAAAAAGTCAAAGAATTATCCCATGACCCAGCAATTCCACTCCTAGGTATGTACCCAGAAAAAATGTGTTCAAACAGATACTTGTAAAAACAAAACAAAAAAACAAACTAAAACAAAACAAAAGATACTTGTACACAAATGGTTGAAATAGCACTGTTCACAATAGCCAAAAAGTGTCCATTAAACCCAAATGCACATCAACGGGTGAGTGGATAAACAAATGGTGGTCTACCTATAGAACAGAATATGATTCAGCCATAAGAAGGAATGAGGTCCTGACACCCATACAACGTGGATGAAGCCTGAAGACATTATGTATAGGGAAAGAAGCCAGGCACGGGGTCACACAATAGATGATTCCACTTATATGAAACGTCCAGAATAGGGAAATCCATAGAGATGGGAAACAGATTAGTAGTAGTTGCCAGAGGCTGGGAGGTGTGTGAGGGGGAGTGACTGAGTGAAGTAGGGAAGGCTCCATTTGGGGTGACGAGGTCTTGGAACCAGACAGAGGTGACAGGTGCCCACAACTGTGAATATACTGAATGCCACTGAATTGTAGACTTGACAATGATTACTGGTTAATTTCATAGTCTCTGAATAGGACTTCGATAAAAAACACAAAACAGCACTTGCCTGGTAAGACAGATGTCGGAAGGAAATGAATGCCTGGCCCATTCAGAGCGCTGACTCCACATGAGCTGGTCCTACTGCTATGTGGTAACTATGAGGTTTGCAATCTTTGGCATGTGATTTAACCCCGTTTCCGCTCCGTGACAAGAGATATCAACATGTATCGTCCCAGGATTAAGACTGAGTGAGACTGTGTCTTCCGTAGACTATAAAGTCCATGAGTACGGGGTTTTTGTCTACTTTGTTCATTGATATATCCCCAGTGCCTAGAACGGTGCCTGACGCACAGTTGGCATTCAGGCAGTAATTCTTGAATGAATGGCACTGCCTAACACAATGCCTAGCTTCTGGTAACTGCTTAGTGATGCTTGGCCATATTTAGTATTATTAGTTTGGCATCCAGGTTTCTTTGAGGCCCCCTATATGGTCCTTTCCAGCACATGGAAGTACTACTTTGCGTTGTGGATTTCTGTGTCTTCATGACAGAGTTCTCTGGATGGCTACCAAGTACAAGAGGTTTGAGCTGAGCTGGGAAAGGAATTTAAGCTCTAACTGCTGGTATAAGGGGAGGTGGTGAGACTTAGTGTAGCTGGCTAGACTATCAACTCATTCACTCAACCATCCATCTACCTACCTATCCATCCATCCATCCATCCATCCATCCATCCATCCATCCATCCATCCATCCATCCAAATATCCATTAATTAATTTCATCCAAATATCCATTCATCCATCCAAATATCCACTCATTCATCCAAATATCCATCCATCCATCCATCCATCCATCCATCCATCCATCCATCCAAATATCCATTAATTAATTTCATCCAAATATCCATTCATCCATCCAAATATCCACTCATTCATCCAAATATCCATCCATCCACCCATCCATCCAAATATCCATTCATTTATTCAAATATCCATCCATTCATCCACCCACCCACCCACCCATCCACCAACCTTCCCATCCAGCCATCAAATTCATCCGTCTACCTATATATCTATTCACCCCTATATACATATAATAAATGCTTCTGAGTGCGTATCAGGTGCTGGTGACCCATTGACGAACAAGCTAGCTGCATTCAATTCTGCTGTCACAGAGGTGACAATCAAGCAGAGAAGGCGGACAATTAATCCAGTAATTATAGTCAGGGTGGTGAGTGCTAGAATAGGAGGAGTATAGGGTGCTCTGGGAGTCCTCCTCAGGGGCACCATCCCTAGCCTGAAGGGGCGGGGAAGGTTTCTAAGAGGCTGTGATCCAAGGAGCAGGAGTTAATTACAACATGAAACAGGGGAAGGGTCTTTGAGGCAGAAGGATCAGCAGGTGCAGTGGGTAGGAGACTGCATGCCACATAACCCACTCTGGAAACTGTACAAGTTAGTTATGCTGTGCCTCAGTGCCTCGGGAAAACGGGGTAAGGAGAGCATTTGCTACATGTTGGTACTAGTTGGTGTGTGTAAAGACATGAAAGAAGTAGAATCTGTCCGAAGCACAGAGAACAGGGTGAGGGGCAGGCCGGAGGGCAAAAGCAAGTGCAATGAGAAAGCAGGTGGACATGTAGGTGGGAGCAGCGTCAGAGGCCTGCAAAGCCTTGCCTGCCTCCCCTCCAGGCGATGACCAACCCGCCGCTCATTTCATCCCATATCCATTAAGTCTTTTTATCTTTGCAGCATCTCAAGCAGGGTTTTGTTAACATCTTAATTTTCCACAGGACAAAACATGTTCAGGGATACGAAGTGACTTACCCAAGGCCCTGTGGCTAGAATTGGCATGGTCTGGAGGGGCCCGGGAGCTCTGGCATGTGGTCCATTCGCAGCCTGGAAGGTGATCTCCTGCAGTGGCCACAGCCTTGGGAGTTGGAAGATGTGGATTCTTACTCCGATTCTATAACTGACTGGTTGGGTGTCTCATACCTTGTTCAGCCTCAGGAGAGTCAGTGAAGAGATGGCCAAAGACCCCTACTCCCTAGAACCCGCGAACGTGACCTTATCTGGAAAAGGGGTCTTTGAAGAAGTGATTAAGACTCTTGGCATACGGAGAACATCCTGGATTATCCAGGACCCTAAATGCAATCACCTATATCCTTATAAGAGACAGGGAGACGGAGACTTCATACACAGAGAAGGCCACGTGGCCACGGAGGCAGAGAATGGGCAGAGATTGGAATGATGCGGCCTCAAGCTAAGAAACACCAGCAGCCACCAGGAGCTAGTAGAGGCAAAGAATGGATCCTCCCCTAACATCCGCAGGGAATGCCGCCCTGCTGACACCTTGATTCCGGCCCAGTGACACTGACTTTGGACTTCTGGCCTCTGGAACTATGAGAAAACAAATTTCTGTGGTTTTTAAGGAAGCAGACACATGGTAATTTGTTGTAGCAGCCACAGGATACTGAAACTGACTTTTTCATCTAGAAAGAGGCAGTAATAAATTCCCTCTCACAGGGCTGATGAGAGCCTGAAGTGAGTCAGGATGTGGCAAAGAATCTAGCAAGAACCAGAATGTAGTAGTAGGTGATGAGTAACCATTAACTGCCTGTTTTTCTTATCCTTCTCTCACATCCACTTTGAGGTACAGCTTGGGCCCTGAAGCTGGAAGGCCCTGTGTGGGAAGCCCGGCTCCAGCACAAAGTGGTAACAGCCATGTGACTCGTGAAGCCACCTGCCCCCTTAACCTCTCATCTCCTATCCATTGGAGGAGAATAATGGTAACCCACCTAAGAGGAGCAGCAAGGGGCCACATAAGGTAATTCACACACAAAGTGCTCTCAGCAAAGTTTCAGGTACACAGTTGGTGCTCAATAATTGCGAGCTATTATTATTCTAGGTAGTCGATGCTGAGCTAGCTTCCTCACATGGCTGGGTTCATGTCTCTTGCCTTCAGTGGACCCTGAAAAGTCTTCCCATCTTATTTCTGTCCAGAGTTATCAACCAAAAGGCACAGGGCGGGGACCACGTGAAACTCCAGTTTCTCCGCCATGTCACTCACCCATCTGTTTACAGAGCCCTACTGTGCGCGACACCACCATGCTAGGTCTTACAGACAAACTGGGGGACAAAATGGATGTTCTGTATATGGGAAGACGGAGTGAACCTAATAATCACACAAACAGGTAATCCCAAAGTGTCACAGTGCTATGAAGGAGCAGGTTCAGGGATCTAGAAGGGACTTTTGAGTAGAGGCCCCAAGGACGAGCATTTGGGGCCACCCCCTGACCACAGCAGCCCAGGCTGGGGAGGAGCTTGGACTGAAGCCAGTGTGGATGCCCCTACAGCCCTTGCTCTTAAAGTGTGCAATTTGAGAAGCTTGTTATACCCATACCCCTATGAAAACATCACTGCAGTCAAGACAGTGAACATATCTCTCACCCCCAGGAATTGCAAGCCCTGATCTGCTTTCTGTCACCTTCCATTTTCTAGACTTTCTGTAAATGGAATCGTAAGGCACACTCTTTGGGGGTACGGTTTCTTTCACTTAGCATAATTGTTAACTATTTTAAGATTCATTTATGTTGTTTGTATCAATTCAGTTGACCCTTGAACGACGCGGGCATTAGGAACGCTGACCTTTGTGCAGTCAAAAATCTGCATAGAACTTTTGACTCCCTGAAAACCTTACAAACAGCCTACTGTTGAACAGAAGGCTTACCAGTAACATAGAGTCAATTAACACGTTTTGTATATGTATTGTACACGGCATTCTTACAACAAAGAAAGCTAGAGAAAAGAAAATATTAAGAAAATCATAAGCGGGGGCGCCTGGGTGGCTCAGTCGCTTAAGCCGCGGCCTTCAGCTCAGGTCATGATCCCAGGGTCCTGGGATCGAGCCCCACCTACGGCTCTCTGCTCAGCGGGGAGCCTTCTTTTCCCTCTCCCTCTGCCTGCCACTCTCCTGCTTATGTGCTCCCTCTCTCTGTCAAATAAATAAATAAAATCTTAAAAAATTAAAAAAACATAAGGAAGAGAAAATACATTGACGATTCTGTGCTGTTATTTATCAGAAAAACATCATGTATAAGTGGACCCGTACAGCTCAAACCTGTGTTGTTCAAGGGTCAACTATAGTTCATCCCTTTACATTGCTGAGTTGTATTCTGTTGCATGCAGATACCAAAATTTCTATCTCTGTTCACCTATTCATGGAAATTTAGGTGATTTCTGGTTTATGGATATTATAAATAAAGCTGTATGAATATTCACACAAGAGTCTTCACATGGATGTGAGTTATCACTCCTCCTGGGTGGACGCCTATGGGTGGGAGGGCTGGACCCCACGGCAGGCATATGCTTCACCTTCTAAAAACCAGACAAACTGGCTTCCAAAGTGGATGGTACCATTTACATTCCCACCGGAAGCGCGTGAGTTCCGGGTCTCCGGCAGCTCTGCCCACACACGGCATGTAGTGTGGTCTGGCCTTTCCACGTTGGCCACCATCACCCACGTGTGTGGCATATCACTGTGGCTTTCATTCCTAAAGATTAACAATGCTGAGCATTTTTTCAGAAATCTATTTGCTAGCGGTAGATCTTCTTTGGCAAAGGGTGTTTAAATCTTTTGGCCGTTTATTAATCAAAAAAGAGTTTAATACATCTGCTCTTTACAAAGGTGTGGGCAGGGTTTAGGGAAGGCAACCAGGGGTGGAGAAGCTTCCTCAGGCTGCGAGCTGTTATCCCCCTAGCTTGGGTTACTCGTCATTACTCTCCCTTGACAGAAAGCTGTCTGTGGGGGGCTGCCCATGATGGGACCTGTGAGTTTAGAATCGTTTCCCACATCTGTGAAAGGGGATGGTAGTAATAACAGTACCTGCTTCATGGAGTTGTGCAGATTCAATGAGCTTATGTGTATAAAGCACTCAGAACAGCACTGACCTGAAAGATGTCCCCATCCTGATCCCCCAAAGCTGTGAATGTCCCCTTCCACGGCAAAGAGCACTATGGATCTTGGGATGGGGAGATCATCCCGGATTCTCTGGGCGGGTTCAATGTCATCACAAGGGTCCTCATGAGATGGAGGCGGGAGTTTCAGGGTTAAAGAGGTGATGATAGAAGCAGAGGTCAGAAAGAGAAAAGAGAGAAGGACTCAACCTGCCGTTACTGATTGAAGATGGAGGAAGAACACAGCCCTGCCAACACCCTGACGTTGGCCCAGTGAAACCCATTTTGGAATTCTGACCTCCAGAACCATAAGACAACAAATTTATGTGGCAGTTTGTTACAGCTGCCGTAGACTCATATGCTAGAGGAAGAAATACCTCTGCCTCCTGTCCTTTCAGGCTTCCCATTGGCTGACCAGCTGGAAGCCGGGGGCCGCAGGAGCCCATTTGTGTAGTTCGCCCAGGTCAGCCTGAGTGGGAAAGGATACTGTGGACCGTATCTCTGGAAGGGCCAGAGGAAGATATCCAGCACAAGTATTATCCCCATTTTGCAGACGGGGAAACTGAGGCACGAGAGGCTAGGTAAGCCATCCAAGGTCACACAGCTAGGAAGGGGTATAGCTGGGACCTGAATGTCAACGTGCCCAATGCTAAAGTTGACATGTCTAACCATCGGGCCACACTGCTTCCCATTGTCAAATCCCTGCTGCCGACCTGGTACTTGGCGTGAGCTCAGCGGGTGAAGGGTAATGGTGATGGTGGTCTCAGAGGGGCATGTGGGGAGGCATCTCAGGACTTCCTGAGATCTGTTGTTTCCCTTTGGTCTTTCTTCTCATTGTCTCTTTTCTTTCTTTTTTTTTTTTTTTTAATATTTTATTTATTTATTTGACAGAGAGAGACACAGTGTGAGAAGGAACATAAGCAGGGGGAGTGGGAGAGGGAGAAGCAGGCTTCCTGCTGAGCATGGAGCCCGATGTGGGGCTCGATCCCAGGACCCCGGGATCATGACCTGAGCCGAAGGCAGATGCCCAACGACTGAGCCACCCAGGCACCCTTCCGTGTCTCTTTTCTGTCTTTATGCCATTTTAGACTCCCTGGCACTGCCCCTGGGCATCAGACCTGTGCCTTCACCTAAGGAAACCACAGTAACCTAGGATTTTGGTTCAACTGAATAAACCACATGGTGGGGAAGTGAAGGTGAGGCGTGGGGGATACAAAATCAGACCCAGACTGCCCTGATGTGAAATAATAAAAAATTATCTCTACTGGTCTCTGCCTCCAGTTGCTGAAAATGAGCTCCTAAATCCCTTGGAATTTCCTGTAGTATCTTTGGTTCTAATGAGGTGACTCCTGGTGGGCTCCTGGATGGGGGCTGGTCACCAGAAAAACCAAGCTATGATCAGAAGCTTAGAACTTTCAGCCCTATCTCCCTTATTCCAGAGAGGGGAGAGGGGCTGGAAATGCAGTTAATGATCAATCATGCCTATGTGATACAGCCTCCATAAAAATCCCAATACTGCGGGGTTCTGAGAACTTTGGGGTTGGTGAACACGTCCACATGCCGGGAGGGTGCTGCACCCCAACTCCATGGGGACAGAAGCTCCTGTGCCCAGGACCCTTCCAGACCTCACCTTATGTGCCTCTTCATCTGGCTAATCCTCAGTATCCTTTATCTTATCCCTTATGATATGATAAGCAGGTAAATGAAAGTTAAGTGTTTCCCTGAGTTCTGTGAGCTATTCTAGCAAATGACTGAACCCAGCTGGTGTCGGAGCATTGCCTGATGTGGGGGAACCCCACACATGTGGTGTCAGAAGTATTGAGTGTGTGAGTAAAGAAGGGACACAGCAGTGTTTTCCCGATGCACTTGGTCAATGGCTTTGGGCACTCAAGATGGATGGCCAGTTCCAACCTGCTTTCCTGCCAGCCAAGGCCTGTGATGAATTCTGGGCTGTCTGAAGTTGAAAAGATGGACTGCTCTTACAGAATGGAAAGCAGGAGTCTTCAGAAATTCTTGAGTGCGTCTCCCTCTGTCCAGATTCCCTGCTTCGAGTGTTCTTGCAGAGGCATTGATATTAATTAACCTCTAAAGATGATGTCTTTTCCCAACTCTGCTCAGTCCTCTGAATTACAACAGCTATCTGCTCCAACACCTACCAGCAGGCCTTTCCTGCAGGCAAAGCACCCCTGCCACCACACCCCATCCTGTGTCCACGGCAGACATCCCTAATCGAGGCACAGAAAGATGGAGTTTGTTTCTTCTGAGCCCCAGTACCCTTCCCTTTAAAAAACAACACTCCTAAAGTCACAAAGATTTGAAACCTATGAAAGCCATCCTTCCCTGGGAGAAGCAGGACTCAGGGCATGGCAACGTGCTTTTTTCCTTTCTCAGGTGACATTTAGATGAAAATTGCATGAAGGGCAGTTTTGAACAATGAAACTCAGAAGTGCCCTTGAGGAGTAGAGGATGGCGGTGACAACAAAGAACATGCTCAGACTCGGGGAACTGTAAGAGGTGGGTGACATATGGTGGCATCAACTCTGCCCGCACCTACTCTTAAGGTGACCCGAATACCCTGCATGATCAGCGTGACTGGGGCTATCTGTGGCCACAGCTAGTGCCTACCTTGGACTTGACAGCCAGGATGATCTTGGGCAGGGCCACGACGAGGCACTTGAGGGCAATGGTGACATACTTCAGCACAAAATCAGCGATGCCCACAATCCACAGCAGGTCGAAAAAGTCCAGCGTCTCCAGGTTGGGCTTCAGGAATATGAGGCTGGGGGAGAAGGGGAGATGGTTCAGAGAGTCCAGACACTCGCTTAGGATCCCTGGCCCTTCTGGGAGCCTTGTAAGTATTACCTGTAGACAGAGCCCTGAACTGGGGATCAGACATCTGTGTCCTCTTTCTGAATCTGCTGCTAACTTGCTGTGTGACTTCAGGTGGGTGTCTTAACCTCTCTGAGCCTCAGTTCCCCTGAGGGCTATGCAAGGAGATTGGCCAGGAGCCTCATTAGTTAAGGTGCCTTCCAGTTTTATGAGTCCACAATAGGCTTCCACAGAGGAAGCGAAAGGGAGGGAGGCAAGTAGGCTGGCCAACACTATATAGGGAGGAGGGAAACTGATGTGCAGACACCTCTGTTCACTGTATCTCATTGTCCTGCACAGTGAGCATTGCTTATTCCCACTTTATAACTGAAGCACTGAAGCTTGGAGAGGTGAAGTACGTGGCCCAAGGTCACATGGCATGATAAGCATATGGGCATTAATATCAGAAAGACCTGAATTTGAATCCAGTTTTCTCCATTTATTGGACCCTGGGCGAATCATGTTATCTCGTAAGCCTCAGGGTTCTCCTCTGCAAAATGGAAGTCATTCCCTCCTTCATAGTGTTATTGGTGGGATTCGACTGAGATAACAGACGTACTACAGACCCTGCCATGATAGTAACGGCAACCCTATGAGGTAGGCACTATTACGGCCCCATTTTGCAGATGAGGAAACAGAGGCACAGAAAGATAAAGTACACGCACAAGGTCCTACAAACACTAAGGGGCAGAGGTGGATTCTGACCTGGATATCCTGGCTGTACTTAGTGCTTTCAGTCTTTATCCCATAGCAGCGCTATTCGGAGTATGTAAACCCATTCTACCCATCTGTGACCAGGTAAGTTAACCTCACATTCAATTTTTGCACTTACCTTGTTAAACACAGACAACAAGCCGTTCTCCAACTGGCATTGGTCCATGGACCACACTTTGAGTAGCACTGCTCTCTACCATCTCTGAGAGTAATGATGTTAGTCATAATAACATAATAGCTAGGATATCTTGGCTATTTACATCATTGCTGGCCTATCCTACAGACTTCACATGTCTTAACTCATTTCATTTTCCCAAAGACTCTATGAAGCAGGTGCTATGATTATTCCCATCTGAGCTGGAGAAACCAGAGCACCAAGAGGTAGAGTCACCTGCCCATGGCTCTTGGCTGGAATGAGAGCCAGGATAGGAACCAGCATCCAAACTGTGCTGGTCCACTCGCTTTTCCTCCTGCTGATTCAAGGCTCTGAGCAAAGGCCACACCAAGTCCTCTCTGTCCCCCATAAAGCAAGGAACAGTGCACACAGCCCAGCGTGGATGCTTTCTGAATGCTTCTCACATATTCTGCTGGGCTGGCAGGAAATAGCACAAACCGGGCTCTCTTATGATAGCATCCAAGGAATGAAGTGGTCTATTTTTTACTTTTATTTTAAAAAATCTATTTCTATTTGTAATAAAGATCCTCAAAGAGTCAAGAGTAGGGCAAAATCAATAAACACAACCTATTTTGGCAACCTCTCCCGATACCTTCTGTGTCCTTTCACATTCTAGTCTTGTCTCTGGAGGATGCCTCTCCTCCAAGTTGGAGTGGCCATCCACGTTATAACTCAGGGAGAGGCCGGCACCTCTGCTTCTGCTCCCATTCTGCCCCGGGACCCTGGGCTGCTTGGCTCTGCTTCTCTATTAAGCTTCTGTGATGGCAATACAATGAGGATCTGACTTCCACTTTTATCTCAGAGACACCAGCTGGTGTTAGATTCACCTGTCTGGGTTGTAGCTCACCGTCTTAGGGTTTCTTTTTTTTTCCTTTTTTTGCTTTTGGAGGAGGGACAGGGCCAAAGTGTTTTTGCAGATTGATTGCTAAGTCCACTTCCTTCTTTTCTTTTTTTTGTTTTTTAAAGATTTTATTTATTTATTTTAGAGAGAGCACGAGCATGCACACATTGGGTGGGGGGGGGGGAAGGGCAGAGGGAGAAGAGAATCTTAAGCAGACTCCATGCCCAGTGCAGAGCCCAACATGGGGCTTGATTCCAGGACCCTGCGATTATGATCTGAGCAGAAACCAAGAGTCGGACGCTTAACAAACTGCACGACCCAGGCGCCCAAGTCCACTTATTTCTAACGTTCACTATGAACTTTAATGGACTGATGTATTTTATTGTCAGTTTCACCCCTCCTGAGGCACCACCACCAACACCTATGGTAATTCATCATGAAAGAATAGTATCAATCATGATAGGATTATGATATATCAATGTTTCAGTTTACCCAGTACTTTTCATGTATTATAACATCTGGCCTTCTGAATAATTGGCCTGTCAGGTGGATAAGGCAAGAATAACCTGGTCCTGGTTTCACAATGAGGAAACTGGCATAAGGAGTTTCCATTATTTGCCAAAGGGCACAAAGCTGGTAAGCGGAAGGATGCTGGTCATTCGAGTTCAAATCCTAGGAAGATTCAATCTCACTGTCAAAGACTGCCTACCAGGACTAAGACTCATTAGGAAAAGCTTCATGAAGCCGCAGTTTCCCCACCTGCGAAATGGGGCCAGCAATACCCTGCTGGGTCACTGGGAGAGTAAAAGGAGCTAATGGCTATGGGGTTCACTTACAAACACATTCTAGACCATTGACATTATTACGGAAGGGGGCTCAACTCTGTTGCTTTTCTCCTAAGCTTCTCTCTCCCTTTCTGTGCTGCCAGTTTGACTCAGCCCTGGTTCAATGGGGGCACAGAGGTCTAAGCCTATGAATGTGATCATGCTCAGACAATGGCATGAGCTGGAAATTCATCCAAGTTTCTGGGAAATGCTACCTCCTCCACCCTCCATCCACCAGGACCTTGATATTCTGGGCCAGTGTGTGTGATGTGTCTTGATGCCTTAGAACTAACTCCCCAAATTGCTTTTATGGAGTGGTCCCAAAAAGTGGAGAAACTGCCCATTCCTCAAGGTCCATTTTTAAAAGAGACATCCGTGATTTGGAAGCTTGGCTGGAGTTTCAGCCTAGTCCTACAGGCCCTCGCTGGCCAACCCTCTCCCACCTACCCACTATGTGGTTACTGGGAAATGTAAGTCACACATGTGGCTTGCAGTGTGTTTCTATTAGAGAACTCTGCCCCAGCACACATATATATAACAAGAGGGTGGGATTGAAAACGTACATGACACAGAGCCACTGCATCGTTCTCATGTGAGGCAGCTGTGTGTCCCAAGCCCAGCAAAGTACCCCCTACTTTCCCACCAGGGGTCAGACCTCCCTGCTTGCTCACCTGTTGTACAGCTGTTGGGAACTGAACGTATAGAGCACATATAGGGTGTTCCCCGCCAGAAAGGCCAAGATCCACAAAATGACCAGCACCGACCTCTTCTCCTGGAGACAAAGCAAGAGACTTGTAGGGATGCTGCAATGCCAGAGGTGCACATTGCAAAACATTCCAGAATGTTCTCTGACAAGTAGCCACTTTTCCCTTTCTCAAAGGTTTGGAAGAAGCAGGGCTGAGGGTGTGGAGCGCTCAGTGCCCCGTGCATGGTTACAGAGCGCTGGCATCTTCCCACCCCCCTGGAACCCAAGGGTGGTCCCAGAGAAGGTGACAGAAATGTGGAGCCTGGTATGTGAAAAAGCAGGAAGGCTCTACGGGTAGCAAGGATTCTGGAGCCGGACGGCCTGGGTTCAAATCCTTGATCTGTAGCCGCAGGGCTGGGCAAGTTCCTGAAACTCTCTGCGTTTCCCTCTCCTCATCTGTAAAATGGGTACATACCGTGACTCCATTACAGAGTTGTGAGAATCGATGTACATGAAATGTTTAGAATGGTGCCTGCATGCAGTCAATGTTGGTTCACATTTCCTGTAAGGACTGGACGCACAGAGCAGGGAAGCAGCTCTTGCTCAAGGGCACATGTGTTAAGCCTCAGTGCCCTCATTTGAAAATGGGAGTTTTGCTAAGGATGAAGGAAAATTCATAAATGTAAACTTTCAGTCTGGTTTCGGCTCATGTTTCGGACTCACTAAATGACAGGATCTAGGATCCAGATTTTCCAACGCAGCAGTCGATTCAAATCTACAGGTTGACAAATTCTGCTCTCCCTTTTTCTAGCCTGGACCATGGGGGCTACTATCCTGGCCTGACCATTCAACCCAGGGCCACAGTTATAGTGTTCAATTCAAGCTCACACACATGGCCAGCAAAGTCTTTCCTCAAACCATCCCTATTTCTTTCTCCAGGCTCATTTCTGATTAGTCCCCAGGAAGCCAAGCTGGAAAACTTTCTTGGTTTCCTGTTTCCCAGCAGCTTCTCAGCCTGAGAGCCATCCCAAGGAATTTCTAGAGGAGGTGCGGGGCAGGGTGTGCTCCTGCCTATGTAGTCTGGGAGATACACACAGACTCCTGTGCTGCTGATTCCCAAAAGCTCATCTTTTCCTGGATCAGGGCGGCTGCATTGCTGGAATAAGATGAGGTCATAACTTTCTCAGTGTAACCTTCCCTGCGGTTTTGGTAAATGCTCCACTGTCTCTAGACACAGGTCAGTGCCCCGTGCATGGTTACAGAGCACATTTCCACAGAGTAGACAAAATAAATGCATCTCCATCCACCCATTATTCCAGGAGTGGTCAAGGTTAATGACCCTAGAAACCACCTCCAACCAACCAACTGCTCTTATCAATGTGAATAATCTACTCAGCAGCCCTTCTTACTCCAATAAATAATGGATTCCAGTTTAATCCTCCTGTAAATCCAAACCAGAGGTGGAATACAAAGAGAATTAGCAATGCCCTGAGAAGCCAAACTCTGAAGGACAAAAGGGGAGAGTTCTCCAGCAGTAAGTTGATATTTCTAAACTTACAAGGGTCATGCAGAATCTCTTTCACAGAAAATGTGTATGGACAGACAATACATCAGCTGTGTCTTCATAGGGTTCAAGGATCCCTACCTAGAACACCTACCCACGGATATAGGCAGCCTCTGACCCCTAAAATTTAAGCCAAGGCAATATTTAGATGTTCCGCATTTGAGAGAGAGCAACCAAAAGTGTCCTATTATGGTGTTGATCAACCTGCTATTCTAATAACAGCAGAAAGGAGTTTGCATAAAGAAGATGAGACCAAGGGTCAAGAAGAACCTCTGGTCCATGCCCAGCTCTGAACCTCAACGTGCTCATCTGTCAAATGGAGACTGAGCCGCCTTCTGTGCCTCAGAGAGGCCCAGATGCTTTTAAGAAAGCCCCAGAGAACGATGGAGAGAAGGACCAGAGAGGATGGTGGTTGTTAGGGGATCGCATGCACAGTAGAAAGCATAGGTTTATTAAAAGTAGCTCAATTAAATGTTTCCTATACACCAGGCCCTGTGCTAAACACCTCCTAAGCACTGTCTCATTTGACCCCCTCTATGAGTGTATGAAGTCGGTATGAATGGTTCCTTTTTCAGGGCAGCACTGGGGGACTGAGATCACCAAGGTAACCTATCCCAGGGCCTGTGTGCAGGTGGCTGGAGGGGCTGTGTTCAACCCCGGTTGAAATCAAATACTTATCTGTGCAGAGCTTCTCTGCCCGACACCACCACTTTCACGGACTGTGTGACCTCATACACAAGGCACTTAGTGTCTCTGAGCCACCGCTTCCTCATTGGGAAAATGAGCTAAGAATGATTCTGTCTCCCTCCAGGGCCGCTGGGACAAATCTGCAAGATGAACTATGCCATCTGCCCAGCTTTGTGCTTGGCGTGGTTAGCACCAAGCGGAGGTTACATGGGAACTCGGGATGATGATGGTGAAGCTGGTGAACCAGCAGTGCCAGTGGGCTGGCCTCAACCGTGACAGTGGCCAGGCAGATAAGGGTGCTGTGGGCACATGGGGGAGACGCTGCAGTTGGGAGGGTGCGGGAGAAGGATGGCACATCCAGGGATCTCTGCCCAGGAGTGGCAGGCAGAAGAGTGGCCTCCCGGAGACGTCCCCGTCCTAGTCTCTGTCACCTGTGGCTATGTTAGCAGAATTTATTTATTTATTTTTTAAAGATTTTATTTATTTATTCATGAGAGACAGAGAGAGAGGCAGAGGCAGAGGGAGAAGCAGGCTCCCCTCGGAGCAGGGAGCCCGATGTGGCACTGGATCCCAGGACCCTGGGATCATGACCTGAGCCGAAGGCAGACGCTTAACCGACTGAGCCACCCAGGCGTCCCTATGTTAGCAGAATTTAGATGGCTATGCAGCTAACCTTGAGATGGGGAGATGCCTGGATTTTCTAGCTGGGCCCGATGTAATCACAAGAGTCCCTAAAAGCAGAAGAGGACACAGAAGGGAGCGTTCCCAAGGAGATGTGACCACAGACAGACAGGTGGGCATAGAGATGCGGCATTGAGGGCTCAGAGGAGGTGGAAAAGGGGCCACGAGCCAAAGAATGTGGGTGACCTCTAGAACCTGGGAAAGGCAAGGCAAGGGGATCTCCTCTGAAGCCTCCCGAAAGAACAGTCGTGTTGACAGCCGATCTTCACCTGGAGAGACCCGCTTCAGACTTCTGATCCACAGAACTATCAGAGAGTAAATCTGTACTGTTTTAAGCCACTGAGTTTGTGGTCACGCGCGACAGGCGCGTAGGACACCAACTCGCCGAGTGACTCACCTTCAGAGAGACCTGTTCTCGCAGCGTGGAGTTGGCGTAGGCAAAGGTGCTAGCCATCCCGATGCACACGGCAATGCCTGTGGGACAGAAGAGGTCCGCCACGGTCCTCTCAGGCTCCTTGGGCCTGGCCCGAGCTTACGAGGCACCATGAGCAACATTAAAAAGTCACTACCCTCTATTCCTTTACGCCAACCGAGCAGCAGAGGAAGTTTCTGCAGGACAAACGACAACCCCCACTGGACAGAGGATGACACAGGCTCAGAGAAGGCGAGTGACTTGTCCCAGGTCACACAGCTGGCCGAGCAGGATCGCATCCCAGGTCTGACTCGGAATCCCATACTCTTAAGCACTGGGCACCATGAAGGCCTCTACAACCCTGCCCTGGCCCTTGGGATGAAGGGGCCCCGACCCGGCAGGTGAAGCCCCAAGCTGCCACACCCGCAAGCCCCCAGACTCACCGAGCTTGTGCTGGAAGCACACTTTGGCCAGGAGGATCAGGATGAAGGGCAGGCCTTTCTGGAGCCAGCAGACCACGGCCTTCAGCTCGGACAGGGCAGGGGCGGGCGTCCCCGGCTGCTCGTCGCCCCCCTCGTCCGAGTGGGCGCGGTGGTCCCCGCCCACGTGCTGCAGCAGTGAGCTCCCGCGGTGGCCGCTGTGGTGGAAGTGGTGGTGGGGCTGGCGGTGGTGGTAGGCGCCCCCCTCGCCCCGGCCCCCGCCCTCCTCCCTGGACGCAGGCATCTGGATGAACACGTCCCCGCCTCCGGCCGATGCCCCCAGCACCAGGCTGGACGGAAACGGGGTGGCGGGCAGGCTGCCCGCTGGGAGGCTGGGGAGACCAGAGAAGAGCGCAGGTGGGGAGGCCGACTCTGCCTTCAGACTCTCAAAGACACCGCCTTCATCCACGCTCGCCTCAGAGCTGAGCGCTTGGCTGCGATTTCTGGGCCAGGAGGGAAAAGAGAGCCCCACCAAGTCAGGGGGGGGAGAGAAAGACGGCACCCCAGTGGAGGATGGGGGGCAAACAAGAGTACCAATATTGTTGCAGGCCGAATTGTTTTCCACCCCTCCCCATTCCTTTGTTGAAGCCCTAACCCCCGGACCTCAAAAGTGACTGTACTTGGAGACGGGGTCTTTGCAGTGGGTGATTAAGTTAAAATGAGGCCACTAGGGTGGGTCCTAATCCAATATGACTAGTGTCTTTATAAGAGGAGATTAGGACATGGACACACACAGAAGACCAGTGAGGACACAGGGAAAGGAGGAGGCCATCCACAAACCAAGGAGAAAGGTTTCAGAAGAAACCGACCCTGCCCACACCTTGATCTTGGACTTCCAGCCTCCAGAATAGTAACACAATAAATCGCTAACGTTTAAGCCACCCAGCGTGCGGTATGTCACAGAAGCCCTGGCAAACTGAGACAGACAGTACCAGCAACAGGGTCATAATCTTCATGGAAAATTTACCGTGCGCCAGATAGTTTTCTAAAGGCTTCCCGTTGATTAAATCATGACACCCTCCTATCAACTCTGTGAGTTAGGTACCAATATTACCGCCATCTTACAGATCAAGAAACTGAGCCCAGAGAAAGGAACACGTCCTGAGTCACATAGCCAGGAAGGGACAGGACAGGAGAGATTCAACTAACTCCAGAGCCTGTTTTCTTCACCACTCTACTCTACTGAAAAGCCAGCACAGATTCTATGATTCTAGAATAACCTCAGGAACCCAGGGACCCCAGCCCTGGAATTTTCAATGACTCCCAGTTTCCACGAGGGCCCAGCCTTGGGTCACAGCTGATATTTGGAGAGCAGCAGACAGTAACATCAAGAAGACTCAACAGAAGAGCCCACATTCAAACCCCAGCTCCACGCTTCCTAGGGGGCTTCCTAGGGGCCTTAGCAATCCGGCACTCACTTTTCTCACCTGAAGATGGTAGAAACACCATTCATACATAGAATTCCTGTGGGATCAAATTTACAACAGCCTTTTCAGTGTACCCAGCACAGAGCAGGAGCTCAATACATGGGATCCCTCTGGAGAGACCTCCGGGGCCAAATGCCTTCTCTAGTTCCAACCACAGCCTCCTGTACTGCTATCTGGCAAAGGATTCTGTGGCTCTTTGAGAGCCATTGCTGGAGGAGCAGAGAGCTCAGAGTTACCCCTACAAGACTGGAGAGCCCCGAACCGGGTACACTCTGCCATGAGCACCATGCCTGGGAGGTCTGGAGGTCAGCTCTCTTGGGCTTGCCTTCTTTTCAAATGGGAGCATGATGTGGAAACTCAGTCTGCCCAACAGAGACAAGTAGAGCTGGTTTGCTAGGTGTGCAGGTGTCAGGGGGAGGAGCAAAGAGCCTCCCTCCCCTCACTTGCCCCCAAGGCACCTCGCAGACCCCTATGGTACTTAAAATATGTCACGACCTTACTGAGTGTGAGAGCTGAGTTCCAGTCATCCTCTGTGGACCCCACAACCCAGGGCATGCAGTAGGTACTCAGTAAACGTGTGCTAGCTTTCATCGAGGCACATCATCCTAGACTCTGTATGATCTACTGTCCACTCGGAGACCAGGATGCATTTTAAAAAACACATATTTGATTATTTCACTGTCCCACTGAAAGGGCTTCCCATTCTAAACTCCCTCCTGCAGGTTTAGATAACCACTATCCATAGGGACGAATATCATTCCCATTTTACAGATAAAGAAACTGAGGCTCAGAGAGACAAAACTGTCAGATGTCCTGGACGCTCTGGCTCCAAACTCCAATGTCACCATGTGCCTTTTTCTCACTGCCCAAGGGCTTCCTACTGCAGGGCCTTTGCATAGACACCGGGATGTCTTCCCACCCCGCACCCATCCCACCTGGGTCACCTATGCTCATCCATCAGATTGCAGGTAAAATCTCTCTTGCTTGGTGGCGTCCTTCCTACCTCCCAGACAATGACAGTGTCCTTGTTTCTTGTTTTCACTATCCCTAACCCACTGCATGGGAGTGTTCCCAAGTATCATTTCACTGCCTACCTCTGGCTCTCAACCATGGCGGCACATTATAATCACTCAGGGGAGCTTCTGAAAAATACAGGTGCCTAAGACCCAGTGTTAACCAATTGAATCAAAATCTTTGGCGGTGGGCCTTGACATCTCTAGTTCGTGAGAGCCCTCTAGGTGATTCTAATGTTCAGTCAGCACTGAGAACAGCACTTCAGGCTGGGCCCTGCTCCAAGAGGTCAAAGATCATGATTGTTTATTCCTACTGTCTCTCTCCAGCCCAGCACAATGCACCAGGCACACACAGCATGGTCAATAAATACTGTTTGAAAGAATGAATGAATGAGCATAATAAAAGCTCTGAGAAGGCCTGCAACTGAAGAAAAAACTAATTTTGTTGAAACTTAAGTGTTTCCCAACCTTATTTGACCATGGGATTCCTTTATTCTGTGGAAAACCTATTACCATCTTAGGGGACATTGTGAAATGACTGTGAAACCCAGCAGGGGACACGCTGGCCTGGAGAAATCTCAGGGTTGGCTTCTCTAGCTCCATAAACTTGACCTGGGAGGAAACGATCATAAACCTGGTGCAAGGGAGGGAACTTGGAGATGGCTACCCACTCTCCCACCCCATGGCCTATCCCTGCTGGCTCCCCAAACCCAGGAGATGTATGGTCCTACTCCCTTGGGCTTGGGATAACAATAAAAATAATATTAATAACAACAACAACAACAGACACCATGGCTATGACCCTCAAGGGGCCGTGAGCTTTTTCTGCACTTCAAGAAACTGAGCTCAGAAAGCAGGAGTTCTGGCAGCTGCCCACGCTGACCCACATAGGGGCCAGCCTCTCTCCGCCATTGGGCCCTGGAAAGCCCTCCTGGCCCCCTGAGCTCACCAGCACGGAGTTTACTGGGCTCAGGGGGCCTCTAGAACTCAGGGAAGACTCAACCCACCAAGGGCTTTTTATAGCTTGCCTCCCTTCCCCGGGCCCCTCCTCAGTATCCAGCCGAGATTTCAGCCTAAATGGGAAACAATATTCCTTGGAGGACTGAGGCTGTTTCCAACTTAACCATTTCAGGGCTAGAATGTGAGGCAGCCCAGGAGGAGAAGTGGATCCACCCAGATAGGATGCAATCATAATATGGTGCCACAAAGCATGGACTAAGGGGGAGCAGGGGTGATGGGCTGGGGCCTGAATCTCAGCCTGCTGCTTCCTGGCTGTGTGACTTCAAGTAACTTACTTTCCTTCTCTGAGCTTCACTTTCCTCAACTGTAAAAATAGTGGTAAAAATAGTCCTGACCTCATCAGGCTAATGTGAGGGTGGTGCAGGGTAAGCACACCATACACGGTGGCCATTATTTTCCTGCTGCGGTCTCTGCCCCCAAAGACCTCACGGTTCACTTGAGGGCAGACAGCGATTCTGTCTTCAGAGGCTAGAAAAGCTCCAAGAGCCATGCTTATTATATGCCAGATGCTGTGTTTGTGCATTTTCATGCTCATTCGCTCATTCATCAACAACCCTGAGTTTTATTATCTGGATTTTATTGCGGGGAGGGGGGAAGAAACTGAGATCCAGGGGTGGAGTTGTTCACCAAAGGCACCACAGATGGGAAATGGCTAAGCTGGGATTTTGGCTGAGGGTCATCTGACTTAAGGCCAGTGCTCTTCCTTGTAGAACAGGCAGGGCTGATGCAAAACAGTCTTAATGGGACTGGCAGACACACTGTGACCTTGTCGTCAACCTTGGGCTCGCAGGGGACCCGGCATGGGATGTGAAGGCAGAGCTCAGATGCCTGGTCCTGGGATGTATGTACAGCACAGGTGGAGAGTGTCACAACGTGAGAACACATCTCCATGGTGTGGACTCTCTTGGACTTCACTAGACAGTAATGCTAGCTCATGAGTGTTTTCTGAGATTTTTTTTCTATTTGTCTATTTGGCATCTGCTAATAAAAGCTGTGGCCTGTGCTTACTCCTTGCTTCTTTCTGCCTCCCGACTGACACTGGTGCTTCCCCCTGTGGCCCTTCCTGGAAAGGCGTACCCCACTCTCTTGGGAAATGTAAGGAACCAAATCTTCTCCCAGTGCCCTTAGCCTCTCTATGTCCTCACTCACTCACCTCTGTAAGTTAAAATCTGTGGGAACGATCATTGATGCAATGAGTCAAGCGGATCGCCTGTCCCACGGGCTTTGGGGATTACCCTAAAAGCAAGAGCAAGCTGCTGTATTGAGAAGTATATGCCATCACTGGGCAAAGCAGTTTCCAACCAGATCTCCTTTGCTTATCTCACAAGTAACCCCGAAAGGCAGGTATTATTCAATCGAGATTTGGTTTGCCCCAGACCATCTGAAGCCCAGAGCCTCCAGATGAAACGAAACCAGGAGAGGTCCTACCTACCTTTCAGGTGGACCGTTATCCGTGTTACTGCTGTGGCGCCTCTGCATTTTCCTTAAGACCTGGAAGTCAACATATGGCATGAGCTAGAGTCTCTCAACATTCCCATTGCCGGTCGGATTGCCAAGGCAACTGTAAACAAGTATTATTACTCCTACCTCACATCCCCAGAGTTATCTGACATTCTGCAAACCCTGCTTGCATCCGTTAGGTCATCCAACTCTTAATTCAACATTCATTCCCTGGGAGGAAAGTGTTATCACCCCATTTTGCAGATGAGGATGTTGAGACCCAGAGGCGGAGGAAGAATTCCTCATGTGAGAGGCAGCAGTGAAATGTGGAGCAAGGAGATGCTGGAGGATGGGAGAATGAGACATGGCTTTGGAACTGATGCTGCTCCTAACATGCTGTTAGGAGCACCCTTGGACAAATCAGCAACCTCTCTGTGGCCTCAGATGCCCCATCTGTTAAATTGGGGGGTTGATGGTGTGTGTGACTGAAACCCAAAGCTACCTTCCAGCCCTCACATTTAATATGGTGATAATAAGGATGTGAATTCTCATGGAGACACATCACCTGGGTCACTGTGAGGAGCCACATGGACTTCAGAACTCCATGTTGATGACGCCTGAGGTGGGCCTTCAGGGCTCTGATGGGGTTGTGACCGCTAGAGTCCAGAGAAAGCAGGCCTCTCCCTCCACTTCCTCCAGAAGGATGCACAGGTCACCAGAGCTTACCAGACTCCAAACCCTGAAGGGAACAGAACACTTAAGGGAACAGTCTGTGGGATGGCTTGAACCTGAGAATGTCTTAGGGCATCATGGGTAGCTCTAAGCATATGGTTCTGTCTGCTCCCTATCTCTGGTTAGCCTCTCACTGATCCCTCTTTAGGACTCCTGAGGATATTATATTAACGAATTCTGTCCTACTGTCAAACTATGAGTCCTGATTGGGGAATACAGAAAATATGTGTGAGGCCCTCTAATGGCTTCCCATTGCAACCAGAATAGAATCCAAACTCTGTTTATGGCCTACAGGTTCTGCCTGATGCAGCTTCACCTGTTTCCAATCTTATTTCCCTCTACTCTTCCTTTAACCCCTCCCCAACAGCCACACTGGACTTTGTTTCTCAAACAGGCCGGCTTGTCCCTGCCCTCAGGGCCTTTATACGCCAGTTCTCTGTTCCTTCAATGCTTTTCCTTCTGTCTAGCTCCCTCAGGTCAAAGGTCACCTCCTCCCAGAAGCCTTCTCCTCTCATCCTCCTGACTCACCATATGTTGCCCTGTTTTATCTTCTTTAATAGCTAATGTTCACTTATATGTTTGCTTATTTATGATCTGTCCCCCATTAGAATGTAAATGCCACAAAAGCAGGGATACTATGTCTGGCTCACCCCTGTACCTCAGCATCCAGAACTGCCTAGCACAGAGTTGCATTCAACAAACAAATACTCAAATGTTTATTCAATATTTATTATGGATCTCAGTTACCTTTTTGTATATCCCTTTCTCCCTCCCTGACTTTTCACCCTAGAAAAATAAAAGCCACAGACTTTCCATGAATAGGTTTAGCCTTTTTTTTTTTTTGTATCAGGACCAAAGATGATATCTTTTAGTCGAGGACATCATAATCAGTTGTTGAATGATTTCCTAATCCTGACCACCTTCTTCAAAGGACAGCATTGGTGTTACTAGGACCACTGATTAGAGACAATTCACTGGCTAACCCTCTCTTCTCTTTTGGAAAATCAGCTAAGAAACGGGTCAGTAGCACTATCTTCACATATGAAGGAAAGCTCATTATGTAAATATTTTTTAAGAACATGCAATGTCACCTCAATGGCCCCTCCCAGTGATTCCCCATCACTTGCAAATCCTTGGGGAAAATAAAATACAGCATCCCCAAAATTCAATTCCCAAATTTGACACAGCCTCCTAAATCACATGCCCAAGATTCTACTTTCAGATGCTCGCTTTCAGGGGGCTTCAGATTCACTCTTGGAAGCAGGCCATACATAATTATTCCAATATTGAATTCTGGAATAAAATTTTGCACGTGGGATGCATCTGAACGACTGAATGAGACGCCTCTTAACACTCTGCTCCATTCATTGTACAACATCCCTCTGAAGACTTTTCAATGCATGCTTTGTTTTAAGTTGCGCCCCCAGGCCGTTACAGGAATGCACCGAAATGCACGCGAGAGCATCTGCTGCGTTCCACGCACTAGAAGCCGGCAGGTGCACTTGAGGAACAAAGCCGCGAGCATCTCTCATTCCTGCAACCAACGTTCAGCACAAGACGCCCCAGGACTGCAAGGACAGGAGACTACACGGACTGTCCCCGGAGAAAAAAAACGCGTTCTCTTTTTACCTGCCCAGACAATTCAGCAATCACAGCAGCATCATTCACGTCCTTCCAAGCCAATCACAGTCGAGGCCCGGGGAGCACGTGACTTCCGAGTGCTTCCGGCCTCTCGTCGGGTTCTCTCAGGCGTCCTTAGCCGGGCGCTAAGACCGCGGCGCTGCTACTCCTGCGGTGCGCACGCGATTGCCCGCCTCCTTTTCGGGATTCAGCCAATAGGAGGCCGCCGCTTCTCAGGGACCAATGGGGAGGAGCCGAGCGAGGCCAGTGGGCGACGCGAGCGGAGCGGAGGCGGGGCGGGGAGCGGGGTCACGTGGGGCGGCGCGGGGTGGCTGCCGGGAGCTGGCTGGGCCGGAGGCCGCGGGGCCGGCGCCCGCCGCGAGGAATGGGGCTGCCGGCCGCATAGGGGCCATGCCGCCCGGGCCCCGGGCTTTCCCCACTCCGCGCCCCGGCCGCCGCGCCCCGCGTCCGCCCCGGCATGGTGAACCTAGCGGCCATGGTGTGGCGCCGGCTCCTCCGGAAGAGGTGGGTGCTCGCCCTGGTCTTCGGGCTCTCGCTCGTCTACTTCCTCAGCAGCACCTTCAAGCAGGTCAGTGGCTGCCCGCCGCCCTCCCGCCTTTGCTCTCCCGGCCGCCTGGCTTCCCCCTGGGGTAGGGGGAGCCACCCGTGGAGCCGCGCTGCCAGTGTGTCCGAGGGTCCGGTGCGCCGGGACCGAGGACGGGCGAAGGGACCTGCTCATTTCGTTGGTGCCAGGGCGAAAAGGCGCTGCTAGGCCAGGGGCACAGGTGAAACTCGAACCCAGGTCTTTGGGCCCCTGACTGTGATTATTACCCTTACTGCTGTCTGTGTGCCTTCTACCTGCCGGGTCCAGGGCTTAGAGGGGGCGTGCGTTTCTTGCTTCTTCCACCCGGCGGTCCTGGGGATGGGTGTCCCCAGATTGCAGCGGGGGAAACTGAAACTCAGAGAGGCGGAGGTGGTAAGTAGCCAAGCTGCGAGGCCAGCGCTGGCGTACCTGGCCTGCGCTTCCTTTGGGGGCTCAGTGGTCCACCTGGGAGACTCAGCAGGACCCATGAGGTACCCTTTCTGTGCATAACTTGTTTGGATGGAATTTCCTTCTCACATCCCCATCCCTTTCGTTTTTCTTCTGTGTGATAATTTCTGGGAGAAAATGGCAGGGTGGTTTGGTGGGAAATGCGACCAAAGCATTGGACGTTTATGAGTCCGGTTTGAGCGTTTGGGTTTTTAGAAAGGGTGAGAGCATACCTCGGAGTGTATCAGGTACAATACCGGTTTATGCTGTTCCTCTGATGTCTGGTTGCTCTGATGCTCTCAAGGGTCAAGCTCGTAAATAAAATATATTAATGAATATAAAATAAACTATGTGGTCACCCTAGTTTAATAGGATCGGTGGGGGAGCTGCGTAAAGGGAACATAGGGAACTGTATCCCACCTCTTACCTTGGGCAAACAGAGAGGCTGAGTAGTGTTGTGAGCCTCTTTATTGACTGGGGTGTGTTGGTGACATTCAAGAACAAAGTGCTTCTGGGACTTGTGTTTTCTGCAACCTCACAGACACCTTCTTGTGGTCACGTGCTTTTCCTTCTCTGTCTGGCAGACCTCTGAGTGTTGCAGTGAGCCAGGACTCAATCTCTGCATTCTTCCCTACCTGACCCAGGTAATCTCTGGGACCATTGTTTATTTCCAGCTGTATGCTCTTGATACCCAAATTTGTAACTAGCCTAGACCTATCCAGAAAACTCCCCAATTCTTTTTTTTTTTTTCACGTTGAGCATTTATTTTTTTTTATTTTTTTATTCTTATGTTAATCCCCATACATTACATCATTAGTTTTAGATGTAGTGTTCCATGATTCATTGTTTGTACATAACACCCAGTGCTCCATGCAGAATGTGCCCTCCTCAATACCCATCACCAGGCTAACCCATCCTCCCACCCCCCTCCCCTCTAGAACCCTCAGTTTGTTTTTCAGAGTCCATCGTCTCTCCTGGTTCGTCTACCCCTCCGATTTCCCCCCCTTCATTCTTTCCCTCCTGCTACCTTCTTTTTTTTTTTTTTTTTTT